>NC_071477.1:5124000-5448000 GCF_028500815.1 Rissa tridactyla
ACCAGCCATTCTATGCAACCTCCCGGCAGAGCATCCCCGCACCGGCCCCGGCGCGAGCGCCGTGCGCACGGCATCCCGGAGCGGGGCCCGACCCACGCCTCCGCTTCCTACCTCGGGCCGCGAGCTGCCACGGCCCCATCACCCAGTGCCGGTCCCTGACACCTTCGGGGTTCAGCCCGGCACCCCACGGGGATGCATTCGCGTACCCCCACACTGTCTTCCTGCGCCGTCTTCCTCCCTGCACCGTCTTCCTCCCGCCACCTCGGTGCCTGCATTGCCACGGTCGCGGCTCACGGGCTCGACGCCTCCCAGGGACATCCTTGTCACGGTCCTCGCTGCCGTGGCATGGTGGTCACGCACCCGCACCCCGGCCACGCAGGCACTCCACCAGCGAGGACGCAGCGGTTCAGGCTCTCCCCGCGATGCCAGCGCCTTTCCGTGGCAGCACCGCGTCCCTTGGCCGGGCAGGCATGGAGCGCCGCGCCTCTGCCCCTGTCTATACTGTAAATAGCAGATACTACAGCAATAATTTTCCGTGCATGATAGATTTTTTCTGCCAGGTTTTGTACTCGCCAGCCCCCAGTAAGATAAGTCTACTGAGAACCGGCCGCCCGCAGTATTACTTGTAATGCAATTCAGGGATATAAAAGGGATTTCTGCCACTAACTGTGTGTCTCGGGGGATTTGTACAGGCGGTGGTGGGTGGTGGCACGCGAGCTGCTGGCTTGCCCATTTCTCAGTGCCCTGTGCCCACACCCAAGGGCAGCCCTGGGCAAGACTATCGTGGAGAAAACATCTGCCCCAAAACTCACCCCCTCCTGCCTCCGCTCCTGCCACCCACCCCTCTCACTGCCTCCTTTCCCCACAAATGGGTGCCAAAGGGGGAGGAGGGCAAATTATTTTTGACCTCCAGCTCATCGGCAAAGCCTTCGCTGAGCCCTGCGCTCCCGGTGACATCGGTGCTGCCCTGCAGGCGGGAGCACAATAATTCACCTGCAAAGTCATCACCGGATTTATCCTGCAAAAAGCTCTTCCTGGAGCCTTATGAGCCCATCCCCGACCATCACTGTCACCAACCCTCGCACAGGGCAGTGAGTCACCCGGCATATTTCTGAGTCAGCGCTGGGGGTGGGGACCCTCCGTACCCCCCGGGAGCCAGGGCAAGGGGGCTGGGAGCAGCCGTCTCCCAGTGCCACGGCCCTGCTATGGATCCAGGCTTTCCTGGTTCCAGCAGCCGGTGAGGTGGGAGACCCAGTTCTCCCTGGAAGCCTCTCCACCGTTTGGGACACTGGTGTGGAGAAATGACCTAGAAAGATTCAGGGCTGGAGCACTGCAGTGTCTGCCCGGCTGCAGAGCATCCCTGCTCAGCTCTGGGGCTGTTTCATGCCACCTCTTCCTCGCCAAGGACCTGGCACAGCCGGGCAAGCGGGGGACACATCCCAGCTCCCAGCTGAAATGCCACAGGCTGATCCTTAGTGCCCTGGCATGGCCAGGCGGGAGCAGAGACCTCCCTGCAGCCCCAGGATGGGGACCCCCAGCACACCGAGCAGCCTTGGTGGGGAGCTCAGCCCCTGCGTGCCAAGGGGTGCCCCACTCGGACAGGGAGCCAAAGGCAGCCCTGACCGCAGCCTCGCCAGAGCGAGGAGGAGCAGGCAACAGGCCAGCCGGCGTTGGCATCAGTCCCAGCGGCAAGGCCCTGCCTGTCCTGCCCCTTCACTGTGACTCTGCAAAACAGCGGGGCGGTGGCGGTGACGATGGCGATGGCCAGGACAGGAGGAAGCAGAGGGGCTCGGCTGGGCGCTGTGCTGCTCGGGGCGGAGCGGCAGGCTCAGCCGACCGGGCAGGAGGAAGGACGAGGCCAGCTCCTGGTAGCAGCAATGGCGGAGGACGGAGACCGGAGCATCCACACGCAGCACATCTCGGCTGTGCACAACGTGCCCATGAGTGTCCTCATCCGGCCCATCCCTGCGGAGCTGGAGCCGGGCAAGGTGCAGAGCCTGATGGAGACCCTGCAGGTGAGCGCAGCCCCGATCCCCCCAGGGTGTTGGGGACACTGACCCCTGCCACCCCGGGGGGCACTGCCAGGGAATCTCGCAGCACTGGGGCATGCCGGGGGTGCCGGGGTGTGCGTTGCTCTCAGGGGTGTCTCCCTTTTCCAGAAGGATCCCGAGCGGGTGCCCCCCATTGATGTGCTCTGGATCAAGGGCAGCCAGGGCGGGGATTACTTCTATTCCTTCGGGGGCTGCCACCGCTTCGCCGCCCACCGGGCGCTCAACCGGGAGACCATCCCTGCCAAGATCATCCCGTCCACCCTCAGCGACCTCCGCACATACCTGGGCTCCTCCACGCCCCACCTGCGCTAGCCCGGTGCCCCGTGGGCTGAGCCGGGCCTGATCCTGGCTCCCCGTGACCCTCCGGTGGGGTCATGGTCCCCCTGGTCCTGGGTGGGGTCCCTGCTGGGATGGGGTCCCCCCCGCGCCCCTCCAGCCGGGATGGGATCAAGATCTCGCCGGCGCCGGGAGGCTCCTGGGGCGGTGCTGCGCGGCGGGGCCGGCAGGTGGCGCCATTGTGCCGCGCTGCGCCGCCCCGAGCGGCCGCGGGGACCGGGACGGGACGGAGCGGAGCGGAGCGGGTCAACCGGGGCGGGACGGGACGAACCGGGATGGGACGAAGCGGGACGGGATGGGACAAACGGGACGGGATAGACCGGGACGGGATGAACCAGGGCGGGACAGGACGAACCGGGACAGGATGGACCGGGACGGAGCAGGGTGAACCGGGGCGGGATGGGACGAACCAGAACACGATGGACCGGGATGGGAAGAACCTGGACTGCATGGGATGGGAGGGGACGCAACAGGACGAACCGGGACAGGATGAACTGGGACGGAATGAGAGGGGACGGGACGAACCTGGACAGAACGAACCGGAATGGGCTGGGATGGGATGAACCGGGACATGGTTCAACCGGGACGGGATGGGCTCAACCAGGTCACAGCTCAGCCGGAACAGGCTGAACCGGGACTTGAGGGGCTGAACTGGGACACGACTCAATCGGAACAGACTGAATCGGGACGGGATGGGCTGAACCGGGGCATGGCTCAACCGGGACTGGCTGAATTGGAACGGGCTGGAGCGGGGCACGCCGGAACTGGGCCAGGTCACAGCCCATGCAGGGCACAGCCGAACCAGGAAGGGATACAGGCAAACCGGGACACAGTGGAATCGGGACACAGCCATACCAGGAGGAGGCACAGCCGAACAAGGCACAGCCAGTTCCCAGACCCCACCAGTGACTCTGGGCTCCCCCTGTGCCTGGGCTGGGAGGACCCTGAGCTCTGCCTGCACTGAATCCGCCTGGCCCCATCCCTAGACACATCCTGTGGTCCCCTTGTCCATGTGGGAGGTCTCTGGAATGGGGTGGGGGGGCATTGATTACTGCAGCTGGAATAAAGGCAATGAGACCCCCGCGGCTATGGGGCCTGGTACCGGGGGAGGATGGGGTCAGGAGCAGAATGCAGTGGCACAGCCTGGCACGGTGTGGAGGCCTGGCACCTGCGAGAACGGGTGGCTGTGGGCACAAGGGACAGGGATGGATGCTATGTTGGGGACCATGCTCTGCAAGGGGACAGCTGCTTTGCTGGGGGATGGAGGGTCTCTGGTGGGATGGAAGATCTCTGAGGGCATGGATGCTGTATTCGGGATGGATGCTGTGCTGGGGCACGGATGCTGTGCTGGGGACGGATGGTCTACCAGACCACACTGGCATGCAGCTGAAGCCAGAGTCAGCTCTGGCCTGGCTGTGGGAGCACATGCATGCTGGGATGCTCTCTTTTCTGCAAACGCCACGTCTTCACCCCATGTGCGGGCTGCAAAAACCACCCGGAGCATCCCATGGGCGTCTCGGCATCCCTTCTGAGCCGGGAAGCTCAGTCCAGGGAGGGGAAAGGCCACTGACTCACCCCACCGTGCTGTGAGTCAGCAGCAGGACTGGGACAGGAACCGTGGCTGGACACTTCTGTCCTCGCTCTGCCCCCTTGGCCACGCTCCTCCCCAGATGGATCCTGTCCTCCCAGGGCAGAAACGGGCTGGGGAGAGGGGTTGGGAGGAGGCCATGCAGCTCTGCGGGGCAGCGTGCACGGTGGGAGCTGGCAACACCGCCCGCTGGACGGGGCACGCTTTGCCACCGCCTGCCAGCACGGCGTTTCCGCAGGAACCACTTGGGGAGGAAAAGCAGGGTGGGCTGGGGGCTGCTGCTGTGCCAGAGCCTCCCTCCGGCCCCTTCCCTCACCTCCACGAAGGAAGGGGCCGGAGGGAGACTCCGGCGCGGCAGAGCTGCATGTGCCGCATCAAAGCCGCTCTCCGCCAGGAGGAAGCCCTGCAAGCGTTCACCGAGAGAGCAGCCCTGGCACGCGGCTCCCTGATGGGCCATAAATTTCTCGGAAGAATTGTGGCGTGCTAAAAAGCTTCCTCTTGTTAGAGAGCTGGGGCGGCGGGGGAGGGAGGAGGTGGCAGCTCCTGTGGCAGAACGGGACATCCCCTTCAAATGGGTGGCCCATGGCAGGGACTTGTTTTTGCCCAGGCCCCAGGCTGTGCCCCAAGTGCTGGGCATCTCCTGTGGGCTCTGCTCACCCCCTTCTCCCGGGGTTTGTGCCCCTTACAAAGGGAGCTGGGTGTGAGGCAGCTCAGCAGAGCTGGGACCACACGAGGGGGGATGAACCGAGGCTGCCTGAATCCTACAACCCCCTCTCCCACGTGCCTGCACCTCACGGGGGCCTCTTCCAGCTGGGAGACTCGCTGCAGGGTCCACTCTTCCAGCTTCCATCCCCTGCGAAAATGTGCCAGGCCATCCCTGCCAGCCCAGCCCCGCGGGTGCCCCGTGACACTGCTCCTGGGGCTTGGTGGCACCGGCACATCCCCGGGGCTGGCACGGTGCAGGCAGTGTGACCTGACTCCCAGCCTGTGCTGCCGGTGCCGCAAACCCCTGGCTGGCACAGGAGTGGGTCTTGCCAGAGCTGGCGATATCTGCATCAGCTCTGTCTATCTGCATCGGCCCTGTCCGTCCGTCCCTCCATCCCTCCACCTGTCCCCCTTCCCTCTGCCTGACCCGTGGGGTCTCCGGTGTCGCCGGCTGACAGCCGATCCTGGCTGCCTCCAATCCATTCGTTCCAGGGCAGGAACAAAGGCGCTTTGTGGGCTCCCCCCCGGCCTGGGGCAGGGGTGGGGGGGGGTCCTGGCTCCGGAACTGGGACAGACTTCCCCGCGCGACAGGCGTGTAATGCCTTCCAGACCAGCAGCCCCGGCCCGCAGGTACAGCCCTGCAGGCAGAGGGGGCCTGGGGCTCCCACGCTGCCCCGGGGACACACTGGGACACCCTGACGCAGCCCCGACCCCGGGGGGGGTGGTGTCAGGCAGGGACCTCTCCCAGGTCAGGGGCTGCTCTCGTAGAGAAATGCGCCTGCTCCCCAAAAGGTTTCACGACACCCCATCCCCTTGAGCCCGTTTCGCTGCTCCTCCCCACCCAAGGGGGCTCCCAGGTTTGGCGGCTCTAGTCTCCCTGACTGGGCAAGCAGGGACAGCCACCCCTTGGATGAGACCCCGTCCCAGTGGGAAGCAGCTGGACTCAGATGCTGCATGAGCCCGGCCGGCCAGGGCAGAGCTGCCCGAGCTCGTCTGCAACAGGGCAGCACCGCGGGGCTCACCTGAACTGCCCCAAATCCGGGGAGCTGCAGGTAGAAGGGCAAGTTCTGGCCATCCCCCTGTGCTGGGGGGCTGACTGGGGGCTGTGGGTGAGCAGGGCCAGGCAGCGCCCTCAGGGGTCTTGCTGGGATGGGATGGGATGGGATGGGATGGGATGGGATGGGATATGATGGGATGGGATGGGTCAGGTCAGTCCAGCACTGCTTCACCAGGGCCCGGCAGGGTCAGGTCCGGCGTCCTGGCAGCCACATGTGCCGGCGTTGCCGTGGGTCTGGAATCCATTTGCCTCGCCGGCAGCAGTGTTTTCCCAGCAGGGCCGGAGCGGCCCCGTGGGGCTGGGGGCAGCCCTGGCCTCCTGGCCCATCTGCTCCCTGTTTATTTTCTTACACTTAAGTATCACCTCGCAGATAAACACTCCCTGGAGCGGGGGGCAGGGGACATTTCCCCAGCAGCGGAGGCAGGACCCGGCCCTCGGGGCATCCAGCACCCCAATGCCAGGGATGCCCTCCCGCAGTGGCCAGCCTGCACCTGGGGGGTGCCTGTTGGGTTGGGCTGGGGCCATGGCTGCGATCCCATGCTCAAGCCATGTCCCTTCCGTGCCACGTGTCCCATGCAGGGTCCCATCCAGCCCCTGCCCACCGCACACGCCCGACCCACGTCCTGCTCCATGCCCAGGGCTGTCAGCCCTCAGCCCGGTGGCCAGTTTGTTTGGCCGGATCATCTGGGAGAGCTGTGATGCCAAACACAACCGCATCTTGGCACCCGCTCAATCCGGCCGCGCGGCGCAGCGACTGGCGGGATGTTTGTGATGCTGCGGCCCCCGGCTGCGCCTCGTGCCGCCCGGCTGAGTCAGACCCGAGGTGCTCAGGGCCGGGGGATGGACTGGGAGGGGGGTGTCCAGGCACGGGGACGCACGTCCTGTCCCGCGCGCCTGCCGGGCAGCACAGGAAAACCCGGCTGCTGCCGCCGCGCGTCCTCCCGTCCCAGCGGCAGCAGCATCCGCAGGCAGCTGCCAGCTGGACAGGCAGCGTTTGCTGCTTCCCCTGGCTCCCGTTCCTCTCCTGGCCAGGACTGCCGGCTCCTTCTGTCCGTCTGTCCTGCCGTCTGCAGGACCCGGTGGGGCAGTGGTGACACACACACACGTGTGTGCCAGGCTGGGGAGGTCTCTGCGGCAGGAAGCGGTGGCAGTCGGGGTGTACACGGACACGCTGCACGCACCAGCGCACACATGCATGCACACGCGTGCACAGGCACATACTCACACGCGTGTGTAACTGCATCCACATGTGCACGCCCCCCCCGTACTCACATATATCCAGGCACAGACATGCATGGATACGCACGTTGGTGCCCACACGCCCACACATACATGTGTACAGCTGCACGTCCATGCCAACGCACGCAGATCCATGCACACACCTTCTTCATGCACACGCATGCACATGTATGCACTGCTCCCCCCACCCCACACCGAGCCATCTCCAAAACCTGCTGCTCCTTCCCTGCCCATGTCCCCAAGCGCCCCGTCCTCCACCACAGCAGCACAAGCCACCAGCACCCCATGTGTGGCCTTACCCCCCAGAAACACCCCAGGGCAGCTCGGCTGGGCCCTGGGCCCAGGCTCTCCCCCCCCCCAGCCTGCCCCCGTCAGCTGGTGGCCATGTGTGGGGCGGCCACAGCTGAGTACACAGCCCCTGCCATCAGTCTTGCCGCCTGTCAGGGCCAGGGGCTGCTGTGGCCCCCCAGCCACAGCCCAGCGGGACGCCGGGACGAGAACGGGGCGAGAGCAGGGGCTCCCCTCTCCGTGCAGGCACCTGCCTGCTCCCTGCCTGCTGCGCCAAGGGCTTCCCCATCCCCATCCCTGCCTCGGGCATCTCTGCAGGGGGAGAAACAGCCCCTGGGCAGGGGCTGTTGCCAGGGTCAGGAGAGGGTCGGGTTCCCTCGAAGGCATGGATGCACAGCGAGGGGTGGCAGGGGATGGAGCCAGCAAGGGCCACATCCCCATGGCAGTGCGGACACCTGGCACAGACATGCACACCCCCAGCCCCAGCAGGACCTCCGGCCCCCGGCGCGGCCCTCTGCCCCCCGCCGTGTGATTTACGGGCTCTGAGCACGCAGACAAATGGCGAAGGAAAACAGGGCAGGGGGTCCCGCAGGCAAGGGGCTGCCTGCGCCCCACGGGGGGGAGAGGGGCCGTTTGCTCACAGCTGGGCTGGCAGGCAGCGACCCAGTGGTGGTGCCAGCACCAGGGAGCATGGCTGCCCCTGCCACAGTCCCAACAGTGACAAGCTTAGGCACACGTGAGGCGAGACCCAGGGGGACCCACCGACCCAGGAACCACCTCGCAAGCTCCGGTTCCGCAGCCATGGGGGCCACGGGGCATAGTGGGACGTGAAGCCACCCTGTCCTGTTGCTCCCAGACCCCCCCCACCAGCCACCTCCCTCTGGGGGTTGCAACATGCCCACTGCATTCCACCACTGCCATCCCAGCCCCTGGCAAGCCCCCCAGCTGGCCCTTTTTGCCTCATTAGCTGGAGATTTCCCCCAGCATCCCCCTCTGGCTGTGGGACTGCCAGCCAGATGGGGACCACAGCCAGCATGGATTGTCACCTTGGCCACCACCAGGCCTTGAGGCCATGTCCCCACCAGTCCCAGGACCATCCGCTGGGAGCCGGGTCCTGCCCTCCATTTGCCTTTGCCGCTTGACCTGCCTTGCCCGGAGCATCCTCGAGCCGCCGACCTCTGCTCCTGCCTGCTCCGCTCAGCTGGCCACCCCCCTGCCTGCTCTTAGCGGTGCCGGGCTTGGGCCAGGGGGTGAAGTCAGAGTAGGACCACAAAGACCTCCCCAGTGAGGAGGAGCAGGGGGTGGCCATCGCCTGCGGTAGCGGGTGCCCAGGAAGGACCGAAAGCTGACTGCAGGCTGGGGGGCACTTCCAGCCCTCCCCAGGACACCGGTGGCTCCCGCTACTGCCAGCTCAGCTCTCCCCTCACAGGAAAAGGCTCCGTGTTTCCACTGCCAGCACACACCTTCCTCCTGAGCGGGAGGAAACGCTCCTGGCTGCCTGGCAGTGCTGCCTGCAACGCTCTCTGTGCCCCTGTCCCCTCCCGCAGCGGGCAGGCAGGGTGCCAGGCTCCGGGGACAGAGGGGCGAGGGGTGCAGAGCATCCTCACAGGGCTGCCTGCCCTCACTGCTCCCTGCCCACCCTGGGCATCCTCCTGGGCACAGGTCCCATCCCAGTGGGACACGGTGGGTGCGGGAAGCAGCGTATCCCCTGGCCAGGCACTGGCATCCCATCCGATAAATGCCCTGGGGACCACACTGGTGCCACCCGCTCCCCGGGTACCTCCCCCATCCCGGGTTCTGCACCCCTTCTTCACCCCATGCTGCCCTGCGTGGGACCCGGGGCTGGCAGGGGACAGCCGGGCAGGGGCTGGGAACACTCTGCCCACGGGCTGGCACTGCTCTGCAGGTGCTGGTGGTCGAGGGCTGCGGCACAGGGAGGTGGCCATGTGGTGGCCCTGGCACTGTCTGTGGCACCGCCAGAGTCCGGTACCACCATGGGCACGACCTGGAGCCCGGCCCTGGGTGCAAGGTGCCTGTGGCCAGGGCCAGCGTGACGGAGCAGGGCCAGGCCCGTGGCCGGAGCCAGCACTGGCTCCCGCGGGCTGGGGCGAGGACGCTGGCCTCTGGCCGGCGGCTCGGGGGGCCGGCTGGGGGTGGGCTCCGGCGCCAGCCCCTCCCCGGCCGTATAAATCCCAATTCCCCCCGCAGACAGCCATCCCAGCCCCGCTCGGCCGCTGGAGCAGAGCAGCAGCGGGAAGGCGTCCGGAGCCGGCTGTCGCAGCCGTGTCGACAGGGAAAGGCTCCCTACAGCCTGGGGGGGTCCCCCCGGCAGGGCCGGGGGCACGGGTGGGCACCCCGTCATGGCTTTCACCATGCTGCGTCCCGTGGCCGCCCGCGTGCTCTACCCCGACCTCAGCATCCTCTCGGAGGACGAGGAGAACCGGAGCGAGAGCGACACGTCGGACCAGTCGTTCGGCTGCTGCGAGGGTGCCGAGGCTCGCCGCAAGCTGCCGCGGAAGCCGGGGCCGATGGTGATGGTGAAGCAGAGGCAGGCGGCCAACGCACGGGAGCGGGACCGGACCCAAAGCGTCAATACGGCCTTCACCGCCCTGCGGACCCTCATCCCCACTGAGCCGGTGGATCGGAAGCTGTCCAAGATCGAGACCCTCCGCCTGGCTTCCAGCTACATCTCCCACCTGGCCAACGTCCTGCTGCTGGGCGAGGGCTGCGAGGACGGGCAACCCTGCTTCAGTGCCATCTACGGGGCCAAGGGCGACCTGGACAGCAAGCAGCCCCGCAGCATCTGCACCTTCTGCCTCAGCAACCAGCGGAAAGGGGTGAGCGGGGTGGTGGGACGGGGGCAGGAGGGTCGGCACGTCCCTGTGGGGTGGGGGGCAGCAGCCCCTGCCCAGGCTGAGGGGGGCAGGAGGCTCGGCACTTCTCAGCGAGAACCGCAGGCTCTGCCTCCAGCCCCCGCCAGAGGTTTTGGCTGCTCCCGGACAAATCCTGCTCGTAGCCGCACGCCCACAGCTCCTGCTCGCGTCAGAGGGCCGGGCTGCTCCCCCACGTCCGTCCGGGATGGGAGGTCTCGGGGGGGTTAAACAGTCACCCCAGTGCTGGGGGCACTCGGCCGCCCCAGGAGGCAGAATTCAGAGCTGGAAGGCTGACCCTGTCCCCTTTTCCCTACCCCACCAGCCCCTCCGGCTGCCCCAGGCAGCACCCTGACATGATGGAGACAGGCAGGGCACAGCAGACGTGGGGCAGCCACACAGGGCTCCCTGACCCGTGGCCACTCAGGGTCTGTTGCTGGTGCCAGCACGAATCCCACCCAGGGCAGGGGCCTGAGCTGGGCACCCCTACCCTGTCTTGCCCTGCCCTGACAGGCTGACTCCCCCCTGTGGCTAGGGGGGCACCTAGGGGGGCTGCCGCTGCCCACGCCAGTGTCCTGGGTGCCTCTGCCCCTGGGATGGGCCATGCAGGATGCGGGATGAGGGGTTGGGCGGGCCCCTGCCCACAGCAGTACCTGGAGGTACCACGAGCACCTCCAGGTACTGCTGTGGGCAGGGGCTGCCGGACTCGTCACCATCCCCACAAGACCCCCCAGCTGTCCCATGCGTGACCCTGAGCAGTGTGGCCACGGGGCCCTGCACCAGTCCTTGGGGCTCTTTCGGTTTCTGCTGCTCCATTTTTAATTGCTCCTCCTGCTCCCTCCCCCCGTCCCTGCTCCAACTTCTCTGGCCAGACTCTGCTGCCTCCCCAGCTCTCCCCGGGGGACCCTCAGCCCCGGTCCTTGGCAGAGCTGTCCCCAGCTGGGACACTGTAGCCAGGGCTGAGCTGCGACCCTGGGCTGCTCCCCAGGGCCGGAGCTGGGGGGCTGGCACGGTGCTGGACCCCCCAGGGGACCCTGCAGAGGCACTGGGGCTGGGGACCTCCTGTGGCACCTGAGACCCTGGGGGCAATGGCAGGAGCTGGGCTGGGACCCGACTCTGCACCTCCCAGCTCTGGGGCTGAGCTGGAAACGTGCTGGGCTGGAAAGGTGCCGTACTGGGCTGGAAATGGGCTGTACTGGGCCATGCCGAGCTGTGCTAGGCTGGAAATGGGTTGGGCTGGGCTGGAAATGGGGTGGGTTGGAACTGGGCTGTGCTGGGCCATGCTGAGTGGTGCTGGTCTGGGTTGTGGGGGCAGTACTGGGCTCTGCTGAGCTGTGCTGCGTTATACTGGGCTGAAGCTGTGCTGGGAGGTGGGGCTGAGCCTCCTCTTCCCTGCAGGGCCATGGGTCTGTCCAGGGCTTTGGGTCTGTCCTGGGGATGTGGGTCTGTCTGGGGGCCATGGGTCTGTCCAGCGCTGTGGGTTTGTCCGGGGGCTGTGGGTCTGTCCAGGGCTGCAGGTCTGCCCTAGAGCAGCGTCAGCCCTGCCCATGGTGGCACTGAGCAGCCATGGAGACCGTGTCCCTGCAGGGTGACACAGCCACAGGTGGTCCCCCTGCAGCAGCCACCCCACAGCCGCCTACCCAGCCGCTCGCTGGGCACAGCCCCATCTGTCTGTCCATCCTGGGCAGCTCTGAGCAGCCTCAGGACTGGGGCACCAGCCCTTTCGGAGCAGCTCATCCGTGCGGAGCCGGCGCAGGGCAGCGGTGGGCAGGAGTGGGGCACCTCCAGCCAGGACACCCCCCCCGGCGCCTGCAGCTTTCTCCTCCTCTCCCCACAGGGCGGCCGGAGGGACCTCGGGGGCAACTGCCTGAAGGTTCGGGGGGTGACCCCCCTGCGAGTGTCACGGAGATGAGCCGGGGTCCGGCAGCACCCGCCTGACACAGCGGCAGAGCCAGCCGGAGCCCGCGCACGCCAGCCCCAGAGACCGGAGCGGGGAGGGAGGGAGCTGCTCGCCCAAGGTGGCGGCAGCCGAGCCCTGGGCCGCAGACTGGGACAGCACCGACACCGGCCCCGGAGCCGGCAGCGGGGTGGGAGGATGCTCCCGTGGCCGAGGCTGCCCGTGCGGGGCAGGGCTGGGGAGGGGGGTCCCCGCGCCCCGGGGCTGGACTAGAAGGGGGCCCGTGTGCGGCCAGCATGGAGGCGCTCCGGGGGGGGACGGTGTCGCAGCCCCGCGGGCGCTGGTTGTGCACATGCAGCCGCTTGGAAAATAAACCTTATTTTTCTGATGGGACGGTGCCTGCCTGACGCCCCGGCGTGGGGCAAGGTGGGGGACACGTGGGGTCCCCAAGATGGCCCCGACCCCCCAGGCCTGCGCCTGTGGCTGCTCTGCGTCACTGGAGCCAGTGCAACCATCCTGGCTCTTCCCATGGTTGCACATGTGGGCCCCAATGGGACCTATGTGGGGCGAGACCCCCGGGCACACGCTGTCCCCGTGTCCCTAGGCCCTGCTGACAGCTTTGGCCCTGCAAGAGCTACGGGAGCCCCAACGCGGTCTGCGCTGTGCTGTGCTGTGCCGCGGGATGGGGATGGCACTGCCAGCCCCGTGCCGCAGCCTCGAGTGCCTGGGCGGTGAGTCAGGGCTGGTGTCGCTGATTTGTGCCTTCCACTCCACCTGGTACACCATGACTGCTGCCACCGCCACCACAGCTGCCACCATCACTGTGACTGCCACTGTCACCACGACTGTCACCATCACTACAACTGCCACCGATACCATGACTGCCACCAGCACCACGGTCGTCCTCCCTGCCGTGACCGCCACCGCTGCCATGATTGCCACCACCACCATGACTGCCACCATCACCACGACGGCTGCCCAGGGCCATGCACGGCGTGGCTGCAGGCAGCAGCACCTGCGTGGGGTCAGGTGGGGACACAAGGGGTTCCCAGGCTGGGTCCCCCCTTGGGACCTTGCTCGGGGGGACTGGGCTGGGATGGGCAGCGGGGACCACTGAGCCTGGGAAAGGTGCCGTGCCGGGGCCGGCGGCTCCCAGGGGCCAGTGCATCCCACGGAGCAGAGGCAGCTGCGGATGGGGCAGCCGGGGGCTCCCGGGGCAGCCCCCCAAGGGCTGCAGGGCCGGACCTGCCCCATCTCCCCGGGGTGCTGGAGCCAGCAGGGAGCGGGGGGAACACCCCGGGGGTCCCGCAGGAGCCTCCCCCAGCCTGCCCCGGGGAGGGGGCGAAAGTGGGAGCCCATCGGCACCTTTTGGCCCCCTGCTCGGCTGAGGCGAGCCTGCCCCGGGCTCCCTCCCCCCCGGGTTTGATTTATGGAGCTGACAGCGCGGCGCAGCTGTGAGAGCTGGTCCCAGGCAGGGACCGGGGTGGGTGGGAGAGGTTTGTTCTCAGCGTGGCTAATGTGTCCCAGACCCCAATAAACAGCCGTGAGATTCTCCAAACAGCCCAGGACACAGAATCCCTGCCCCCGGGTTTATCGGGGGGCAGGGGCAGCGGGGAGGGGGGTTGCTCTCTGCAAACAGCCCAACCCGCAGATGAAAGGGGATCGGCCCTATGAAGCGGCGGCTCCGGAGCCCCCGGGGGGGGCCAGCGAGGGCTGGTGGTCCCAGTGCTGGGGGCACAGCAGGTCTCAGCACTGAGAGCACAGGTCCCAGTGCGTCCTAACCACCGGGTCGTGGGTCCCAAGTGTGTCCCAGGGCTGTGCATGAGTGTCCCAGCATGTCCCAGTGCCAGCGACTAGGGCCCCAGTGAGCTCCGATATGAAGGCCATGAGTCCCAGTAAGACCCAGTGCAGGAGCTGTGCACCCAGTACATCCCAGCGCCAGGGACTAGGGCCCTAGCAAGCCCCAGTGTAAAGACCATGGATCCCAGTACATCCCAGTGCAGGAGCTGTGGAATCCAGCACATCCCAGTGCTGGGGCCATGGGTCCCAGCACGACCCCGTGCCAGGGACTTGGGCCCCAGCAAGCTCCGACATAACGGACATGGGTCCCAGTATGTCCCAGTGCTGGGACTGTGGAATCTGGCATATCCCACTGCTGGGGCTGTGCATCCCAGCATGTCCCAGTGCTAAGCCCGCTGCTCCTAGCACATCCCAGTGACAGGGACTAGGGCCCCAGCAAGCCCCAGTGTAACAGCCATGGGTCCCAGTTAAGTCCCAGTGCTGGGGCTGTGCACCCAGTGCTGGGGATGAGGATTCCAGCATGTCCCAGTGCTGAGGCTACAGATCCCAGCATGTCCCAGCACTGGGACCATGGGTCCCAGCTCATCCCAGTGCCAACCCCATGGGTCCCAGCATGTGCCGGTGCCAAGCCCAGGGATCCCAGTACATCCCAACCCCTCCCAACACGGCGACAGGGAAACGGTGACTCAGAGGTGCCGAAGGCTGCTGGGCCGGTGGGAGCCAGGCGCCCCTTTGCCCTGTGCGGGACGATTACCGCGGCTGCCCTAGCCGATCGCCCGCGGATGCTCCCGGCTCCCCGGCAGCCGCAGCCCCACGCCGAGCCCAGCCACACCGCCTCTCTCCCGCTCCCCTCCCATCCTCTCCCCTTCCTGCGCGTGGACACCCTTGGAAAGGCTCTTGGCCGCTTTCTCTGAGACAGGAAGGTGTCCCCGAGTCTCAGGAAGGAAAAACACTCAGTGCTGAACCCACAAAGACCGTCTCCGAGGGGCCGGGGCTGGAGAGGCTCCAGGCCTGACATCACCTGGGAACTGGAACCAGAACCGCAGCTGCACTCCGCGCCTGGTATTTTTTTCTTTAACTTGTGTTTTTAAACTTTCTTTTTATAGACTTTTTTTTTTCCCCTTTCCCTTCTCCATTCCCCTCCCAAATATTTCAGCCTCTCCGCAGTTTAACCTTGCCGGGCCAGCGAGGCTGGAATGCAGCAGGGCTGCACCCACGGCCAGAGCCCGGCGGTGCCGAGAGCCACCACGCTGGTGGGACAGACGAGGTCGGGTCCGGCCAGGCAGGAGCTGCCGGAGCCACGGGCAGGGGGCTGGGCAGGGGCTCACTCCCTGGTGATGGGAGGACCAGCATCCCACAGCCCCTGGCACCGCTGTGCACCAGGGATGGTGGAAAGGGACTTGTGGCCTTGTGGGGACCCAGGAGGGTCTGGCAAGGGACAGGGGTGTGGGAGGATGGAGCTGCCACAGCGGAGGGGTCTGGCAGAGCCTGCGGTCGGTGGGCAGCACTGCTCTCCTGACCCACGGTCCCCAGGATGGGGTAGTAGGGTCAAGCCATGTTGGAACCCGAGACGGAGCCTGATCCTGATCCTGATCCTAATCCTGTTCCAGCCGAGCAAGCAGAGCCAGCCAGGGATGTGGGACACAAAGGCAGGTTTCACGCCCAGGATCCAGCCCTCCTCATGCCTTGTCCTTTGGCAACACCTTTGGGTGCTGCATGGCCCTCCCTGGGCTCCTCCCGGAGCAGAGGCTCAGGACAAACACCCCAACATGTCCTGCACCTGCATCGGCACTGGAGCAAAGCTCAGCCCCTCGCTGCTCGGGGGATCCCTCCCTGTTGCAGTGACCACAGTGATCAACTGAGCATCACAGGTCACCCCCAGTCCTGTCGGACCTGGGGTCAAAGGACTGTGAAATGACCCCCAACGTCTAGATTGTAGCTGGTGGGGACAGGGGGACAGAGGGACAGAGGGACAGGAGGATAGAGGGTATGGGTACAGGACAGGACTCTGCTGCCCAGGGAAGGGTGGGGGAAAGGACCAGAGAGGCATGGGCAGACAGGGCTGAGATTGGATGGACACACCATGAATCATGCTGTGATGGGCACAATGGGATGGGATGGGATGGGATGGGATGGGATGGGATGGGCTCAGTGTGATGGCCTCCAGGCTGGCGTGCTGGGCAGTCCCTGCCTCCCCATGCCAGCAGACAGACCATACTGACCCACCAGCACCCTGCTGGGGTCCCTGGGGAAGGAACAGGGCAAAGAGTCTGCTTGAGACCCCCAGGACACCCACCAGCTCCTCACCACTCTCGCCAACCCCTCTGTGGGCACCCGTGCTTCCAGGCACCCCCGGTGCCACCACCCTGCTGTGTGTCCCCGTGCACCAGACCCCTTGGAGCTGCTCGCCCCTCCGGGACCCCGTGCCGGCCATGGTCCCCAGGGACGTGGGCCCCGCAGGCAGGGACAGGGTGTGAAGCCGCAGCACGGGGTGAACGCCAGGTTAATCTCCCGCTGGAGCTTCCCTCTGCAAACAATAAGACAATGCCCGGCCGGGGGCCGCCTGCGTAACCAGCGGTGCGGAGGGGAAGTTGTAATATTTGGATTTAGCACTCAGTAAATTAAGGAAGAAAAAGGAAAAAGCGCTGGGGGTAATCAGAGTGGGGCTGGCCCCGTGCCCTGCCCCACGGCCAGTGGCCCCAGGGGGCTCAGCCCGACCTGAGGATGGCTGCTGAGTGGGGCCAGCGTCCTTGAGAGCCAGCGCGGCTGGGCATGGCTGGGAGGGGGAGACGTCCCCAAGGGCTGGGCAGGGGACAAGCATGTCCTCACCATGGGGACATGCAGCCCAAAGGGTCGAGGCTCGGGCACTCAGCAGGGCTGCGGGCAGCACTCACAGCAAACACAGCATCTCCTGCGACACCAGAAAAGGGATCTGGGCCAGGAGTTTATTTTAATCCAGACCTGCTCATACTCATGGGAAATAAAATCCTGTTTCTGCAGCTGGGGTGGCCAAGCAGGAGAGGGCCCAAGGGGGACAGTCACCTCCAGCTGCCAGCGGTCGGGGTGGCAGGGGGTGACAAGTGAGGGGGCTCTCCCCGGGGTGCCTCCCCTGTGTGGGGCTGTGCTGGGGCTGTGCGGTGCGAGGGACCCCACAGAGTAGGTACAGGGGGCTGTGGGCACCTCAGCTCCCAGGAGCCATTTGGGATCGGCACTGGGGAAGGGGTGTCTGGGGCGGCGTTTGTGGGGAGCCCCATCCTGCCACAGCACAGCCCCTTCCCCAGAGCAAGCCCTGTGGGGGCTCCTCAACCAAACAGGCACCATCTGCAGAGATGGGGATGTGTTAGCGGGGCTCTCGTTGGGGGCCAGGGAAGGGCCACGTTGCAGCTCGCCCCTGCGGGTGTCCAGGCAGGGACGGCTCTGCAGGGCTGGGCTTAACCCCTCCAAAACCTGGTGGGGGTCCGGGCTGCCTTCCCACCCACTGGTAACCCCGTTTCCTCCAGGACAGACCCCTGCCTGCCCTGGCCCCACTGGGGTGAGCAGGGCAGGGGGTATGTGGGGAGCCCCGGGGTGACAGTTAGGAGGTGCAAGGCTGGACCCCACACTTTGGGGTCTGAGCGAGGGGCTCAGGAGGGCTCCATCCCCTCCGTGTGCCATGGGCAGAGGCCTCTCGCCATCTGGAGACGCCAGGGTGGGGGTCTGGTGCAGAGCTGGCAAAAGGGCTGGGGCAGGTGGGGGAGAGGTGACTGTCGGGCAGCAGCGGGCAGCGGCACGGGAAGGCCCTCGGCACGCAGCCGTGCGCCGGGAGCCCATTTCCCCACAACAGGGGCTGTTATCAGCGGCGAATACTCGGAGCGGTCCCAGGGGGGACCTCCAGCCCTTCCCCTCCACCTACCCCACCGCTCTCCCGCTCCGGCCCACGTCAATGCCGCCGCGAAGGTGTCGGAACAATCGCCTGACAAAGAGCTATTTTTAGGGGCCGGGGCTCGGAGCGAGGATACGGCCCGGCCGCTGACAATGGGGGGAAGGGGGCCGGGCTTCCCCCGTGACCACTCGGCAGCAGAAGGACCTGTAAGATTTCCTCGATGACCCAGGCCCGTACAATACAAGGAAAGCGCGAGAGGGAGATACCCCCGCCAAGACGAGCTGCTCCTTTACCTAATGGGAGTGACCCGGGGTGAGGGGCTGTGAGATTCGGGCCAGCGGCACCTCCCGTGGGGGAGACTCCCACACCGGGAGGGAAGCTGGGGAAAGCGTGGCCGTGCTCAGCTTTCCATGGGGAAAAGAAAGCTTTCTCTTCGGGGGCGGTGTGTGTGCGAGCTGGCTCCTGTCTGCTTGTGCCACACACCCATGTGCTGAAGGGCACCGGGCTCCGAGCATGGGGCCTCCAAGGGGCAGAGGGGTGCAGATGTGGCTGAGCACAGACCCCTCTCCCCTCCGGGCTGGCTCTCAGCTCCGGGCAGGCTGCAGCACTTGGCCAGAGCCTGGCTGTGGCGACAGGGCTGCGACCAGCCGGGGCTCCATGTCCCCAGCCAGCCCTGCTCTGAGGGTGCCATGAGCCAGGATGCATTCCTGCCCCGCCCGGGGGGGGCTCGGTGCGGCTCCAGAGGAAGCAGCAGAGGGGCCAGGCTGCGCCCCAAAGCATTTCGTCCTCCCCGGGGTCTCCGCCGGCCCAGCCTGCGATAGAGGGATAGGAGGATGATCTGCTTTGGCCAACCCTTGTGGGTACAGCTGATCTCCCTGGCTGCACCACAGGAAATCGGGGCTAAAAACGTGGAAGGCAGCGAGCGAAGGTCACCGGGCCGTGGAAAAGGTCAGGGCTCAGCCCAGCTTCGGGCCTGGCGTTGCCACCGCTGCGGGGGGAAGAGCCCCTCCATCAGCCCCTGCAGCCGCACGGCTCGGGGATGCCCCGCCGCCCTGCCGCGGCCCCAGGCCGCGGGGCCCAGAGGGCGGGCGGGCGAGCCGGGGGAAGGGCCGCCCCCGCCGCGGGCCCGGCTCGCCTCCGCAGGCCGCAGTTGCCACCTGGCGGTGGGCCCCGCAGGTTGCCAGCTGGCGAGGGAGGCCGAGGCGGGTGAGTCGCGCTGGGCTAAGGGCCCCACCGCCTTGACTCGCCTCAGCGTCACGGGGGCGGAGCGGGGACAGGGGATAAGGCCCAAGGCCCCCCCGGGCCTCCCCGCGCGACCGGGATCGCCACTGCCGGTGGCCGCGGCGCGGACTACAGCCCCCAGAGCCCCCTGCGGCGTCCTTCCACCTCCACTGCGCATGCGCGCCCCGCCAGCAGGTGGTGGGATTTCCGCTTCCGGCGCGCCTCGCTCTGGTCCCTGCGGCTGGCGGCCGAGCCTTGTGCCTCCGCCATATTGTCTGTGTGCGGCCGGCGGGCGGGCGGCGAGCGGGCGGCCGCGGCAGGTACCGGCGGGCCGCGGCGGCTCCGGCGCTCCTCCTGGGGCCCCGAGGCGGGGGCAGACGGAGGGGGCGATGGGGGGGAGGCGCCACCGTGTCTCCTGCACCGTCCCCCCTTCCCCTCCCCCCAGTCGCCCCGCTGCGGGCACGGTGTGGGCTGAGGGGCCGGGGACCCCCTCAGGAGAGCTGGGTCGCGGCGGGGGGCTTGGTCCGGCGCCGCTGAGGGGGAATGGGCGGTGGCGGGGGGAAACGGGCGGGCCTGGCGCGGCGGGGAGGGCAGGGCCCGCCGCCTCCTGCCTGCGGAGGGGGCCTCTGTGCCCCCGGGTGGGGGAAGCCGGGCATGGCGCGGCGGGGGGGGGCCGCCAAGGCCACCCGCAGCCTGGTCTGGCACCAGCGCTAGGGCCGCCCGCTGCCCCCGGCCACGCAGGAAGGGCAGGGCCCCATGGAAGGGTAGCCTTCCCCTCCCCCCAGCTCTCCGGGTTCGCACGTTTAGGCGGTGTAGGTGTTATTTACTTAAGAGGTTCTGTCTTGCTTTTTTCCCGCCCTGCCCAAAAAAGCAGGGGGATGCAATGTGTGCAGAGGGGCAAGGAGAGGCCTGTTTCTTCTTGCTCCCACCCCCAGCTGCGCAGGGACTCTGTTCTGGGCCTTTCTGGGTGGAAGGGAAGGTGGATTTCACAGATTTCTCCACCAGCCGCTCTCCTCTTCTGAAAGCAGTGGTGGTCAGTCTCGCCCCTGCTGTAATTTAGTTAATTGTGCCGTGGGGCAACAGGCTGTGCGGCTGCTGGTAAAATACGCTTTGTAAACGAAAGGGGAGATAAGATTATGAAACCCCACAAGTGTTATTTGTCAGATTACTTTATTCTTTCTTACTAAGGGCTTTGGGTACAACCAATAAAGTTTGGATTATAAACACTCGGTCATCGGTATATTTTCTGCTGACAGCAGTGGTTGATCTATGTAGAGACTCATGAGGGCACGTGTCTCACTTCTGCAAGCTAAATTTATGGATCCTGAGCCTGTGTTGTTCAGTGTTTTGGTCCTTCATACCCGTGCCGAGCCCCAGTACCTGTGTGAGAGGTCTGCAGTGGTGCAGGGTTTGTGCTGTTCAAACTTTCCACCGGGTTGGGGGCGTGGAGGGCTGCTCTTGGACTGACCGTTGATGCCAGGCTGCAAAACTGGGTGCTGCGCGTGTCTCTGGAGGTGGCTGTGCTGTGTGCTCCACGTGCGCTCACCTGGCTCCTGCAAGTTCTGTCCTCCGTGTGCTCTGTAAACTGCTCAGGAGGAGCAGATCCTGCTGCATCTGAGGGTCAGCACCCATTGGAGGTGACTGTGGTCAACATCATCTTTTTAGAGAGAAGCACACGGAGACAGCAGCTTTTCTGCGGGGGGCAGGTAGTGATTTAGTTTGTTCTTAGAACACTCTCTTTTCAAAAACATAATAGTTGCTCAAAATATTCAAGCTCAAACTGAGTTAGTGTTCTCGCCGTATTGCCAGTCAACCTGGGTTTTGGATGGGATTCTGCCAGCACAGATTCCAGATGTAGCATAGGTAGGTGCACAGAAATAGCTCGTCTTGTGTGTCGTTCGTGTTGGCATAATGTAGAAAAGGGAAAAGCTTGTGCTAGGAGAAGGAAGAATGAGCTTGGGAAGACTTTAGGCAGGATTTGGGGAAAGTGTGAAGCTTGTTCAGTTCCTTAATTTGTCCTAAAACTAGGATTAGGGTAATGTTCCAGTTCTTCAAACAAATGCCGTGCCTGGGTAAAACACACCAACAATGGTACGTCCTCTGTGGAGACACACTCTGTGTCCATAGCTGGAAAAAGAAAACTGGAATAGGATGTGTCTCCCACCGGCAGAAGAGTGTCCGATTCTGTGTACAGGGCAGTCTGCTTTCCACCCTCAGGAGAAGATCTGCCCATGTCTTGGGGCTGGAATTCTGGCTCTTTGGATGCCTCCTGTCAGAGAGGGTTTTAGGTAAAGGTTCAGACCTTTGCTTGAGTATGAAGTATGTAGATCATTGGTGGTAGGCAGTGAACCTTCCCTTTCATCTTGGCAATGGAGGGACATTTCCTTTTTTTCCCCTTTCTCTGTTACCTGGTCATATAATTTCTATTATTTATGCATTGCTAGTGAAACCTCACTGTCTTCTAGTTCCCAGTGTGGGCGGTAGGAGAGAGTTCAGTCCTGCAGCTCATAGCAGTGAGTTAGCCAAGTCTACTGCTACCCATGAGGAGCTGAAACAGGGTTGAGGAAGGTAACACCAACCCTGGAGTGAGGAAGGTAACACCATCTCAGCCTTGGCTGTAGCAAAGGAGAGGAAGCTAATGTAGCTGAATAGCCAGGTAACATGCGGTGGTGGGGATAAACCACAGAGTATGGAAAAATGTGGTGAGAGATGGATGCTGGAGGAGAAAGCAGAGAATTCCAAGTGGGAGATTCAGAACAGGTTCCACAGGTTTGGTGGGGCACCTGGGTTCATGGGTTGAGGAGAAATGGGTTCTGTTGGGACTATGGCTGTTTGGAAGAGGGACAGTAAAATATGCAGAAGGTTCTAGCAAATGTGGAAGAAATTGGATCATGGAATGTTTAATGAAATTAAGTGGAGTTTAGTTTTGTGCAGGGGCGGTTAATGGTACTCATTTACTTGAAAAAAAACTTTGGGATTTGGGGCATTTTCAAGTAGCGCAGGTTGGGTACATAGGCATGAAATGGGTTTGTGGTAGGAATCTTGAGAAAACAGGGTGTCAAAAGGTGGTTATGGATTTGTGGAGTTGCAGAGAAAGAAACTGCATTTCTAATGTGATAAAAGGGACAGGGATGTAACTTTTCCCAATTTTATTAAATGGCGGACGTCCTTATACCTTCCACTTGAATTCTTTTTATGCATTTTCTCCTTGCAGAACTAATTTTCTCTTTTTGTCTTTCCTCACGTCCTCTGAGGAATAAGGGAAAGGAAGACAGGAGAAGCAAATGGGTGACATTGTCGTGGTGTGATTAATTTCATGTCACATTTCTGAAGAGGCAGGGATTCATTTCTGGGTTACCAGACCTGTCACCTCCACTGTTCCTCCATTATTGAATTGCTTACATTAAGGTGTCTGTTTTATAAACTATCTGGGTGAGATTGATTCCATCTCACGTTTTATTGTCCCATAAGGGTCTTGAGAGAATAAACCTCACAGATTTTAAGATCAGGAAGGACTGTTGTGACTCAGTCTGGCTACAAACATTATCTGGCTTTGATTGCAAGAAAACTCTTGGATAATTTTTGTGAGCTTGGATATCTCCTTTCAGGGGCTTCCAAGAGATGACTTTCCTGGAATTTACAGAACCTAGTTGGAGAAAAGGAGTTCTCTTTTGGACCTAGAAGAGCTGCTTTGAAGAGGAGACTGCAGCTTTGCAAACTGGTGTTAGGGCCGCTGCTGAAAGCAGAGTATTTTTACAAGGTGGTTTTTGGACGCCGTTTGCCATCAAGGTGCCAAACCTATCTGTCAGTATGAAGGATTGATAAGAAATGGGATTGTTGATGTGGTCATAGGATCAGTGTTTCACGGATATCTTCTGTTGCTCAGGCATCAGCAGCAGAGGAGCAACAACGTGAGCCTGACACGAGTCTTACCTGCTCCTTTGTTCAGACTGTTCTGGTCTGGACAGTTTTATTCAAACAAATGATTTTATTATGCGTTTTGTGCTGCTGCTTTGGGAAGCTGAAGAGCAGAAAGGGAGACCTTGGAGTTCTTTGTGGACTCAAGACAATACCATCACAGACTCATATTTGGAAGGTTAAAATTTCAATAATTTTAATTTTCCACAGTTTATTTCTGAGAGTTAGGCTATGTCCTTCTTATGACCGATTTCTAAATTTTAGGGAATATTATGGTTTGCAGGGAGGCTCTTTATAAAGCAGGCTGTCCAGTTGCTTAATCTAATGGCTGGATTATATTATGGCAATTTACTTGAAGTGAGTGGCAAATAAAATGTGTACTAGGTGGAAGTGGAAGATGATTTTGGGTCCAGGTGGAATTTGGCTGCAGGTTGCCAATTGGATAGTCGCGTCTTCGAGTGTTAACAGCAGTCCTAGAAAAATGAAGTTATTCTGTCTGGTTTTGCAGAGAAGTAAGCCTCTGCCCTTGCACCTTCTGGAACAGCCAGAGGGTAAAGCAGTCTCTTTTGTTTCTTTTTCTTTTTTAATTAAGCTAAGTGTAGGGAGCATCCAGCATGTTCTGTGGTGTTAACACAATTGTGTGCCAGAACTTGCTTTCGCTGGGTGGCAGAGGTCTCGCCGTGTTGTGAAGAAGTGCCCCCAAAGTCCTCTTGCATGTCCAGGGAGGTGAAATGGTGCCTCTCCCATGTTCTTGCCAAAGCCCTCGGAGGAGGCAGTTTCTCAGCACATCTTTGCACACGTGTGCATGAGTTGTCAGTAAATCTTTATTTTTAGTGTTCTGAAAATGGATGAGCGTGGATGCGCACAACAGATTAATTTCCAGTATAGAAAAGCAAGAGCTCCTGCAATGTTCCTTCTCTTACAAGTTTTGTCACGGATTTCTCTGTTACCAGTGTGCTGTTAAATTCCAGCCTTGCCTTCTGCAGATGAAGCAACACTTTGATTGTACTCCAGAAGGAAAAAGAGGACTTTTCGCTCACTGAGGAAGTTGTGCAGCATCGAGATTTGTTTCAACTGAGTTTACAAACTAAAAGTTACAGGTTTGGGTATTTTGGAATGTCTGGCATCCAGGCATATGTCCGACATACACATCTTACCAGGCATGTAAATATATACTCGTCCTAAGCTGTGACTTAATGCTGTGCAGTGGCTTTAATCGGTCATTGCAAAGTGTGAAAAAAAGATGCTGTGGAGATGGACAAATGTGTCTTTATATGTGGCTGACAGTGGTGTGGGTTTGTTTGGCATGGCGAGGGTGGGTTCAGGATTCATGTCCCTGCTGGGTTACACTGAGCGATGAATGGTGTGGTCACCAGGCTTCAGTTAATCTCCAAAACACTGGTGTGAAATATTAAAATTTTAGGCAATGCGTTTGCATCACCTAGAATGTCTGGGAGAGCTGCCTGTCTCTACAGTAGCTGTATAAACCCAGAACTTAGTGTGTTGTGTTAGGGTACCTAGTGCATAATAGATAATGTTTTCTGGAGTTTAATGGCTGGAGTTTTTTTGCATTTGATTTTTGGAACAGTTGTAGCTAGGCTCATTTTGTGTTAATAATGATGAATTTTTAGAGAATTTCGTTACAACTTCTACTTTCTACTAGGGGGTTGCACCTCGTGTTTCTTGCTGAGCCTTCTGGATGCCAGCTGAACCGTGAAGATGGTTTGCAGTGCATTGCCTGCTTGATGGGATCACGGGGATTTCCTGAAGAAATAGTTACATGCCACGTACGCTGGCTTATCCTTTGGCTCTGGTAACTGTTCCTGCCTCTAGGAATTGCATGATCAGATCAATTAAAAACATATAACTTTTACAGATGGTAGGTACAGTTCAGTTGTCTGAGCTCCAGCTATATCACTCTCTGTACATGAGCCATAGGAGTCAAATCAGCTGAATGATTGGCCTGTCAGTACCCTGTGCGTACTAATTAATGAGGAAAACAACTGTGTCATGTAGCAGTAATTAGGAAGGTAGAACTTTCCAGAGGATGCTGCCAGTTGACCTGATGTCAGCTGTGAAGCGCATGTGGTGGTGCTGAAACATTCCCCTTCGTGAGCCTTCAGGAAGTTACCTGGTGTTGCCGGGATCTCAGAAGTGGTAGTTTTGGTAATTGATTTCTTGCAAAGTACTGTCCAAAGCTCCAGCAGTAGGAGCTTTGGTTTTACTAACACTCTTAGAAGAAAAAGAATCACTTCACGTTGAAGTCCTTGCAAGTGCTCTTGCTTTGGCATGGTCAGACCATGGTCATGTGCCTCCAAAAAAACCCCAGCACCTTTCCTGCACTCCCTGCTCGGCCTGACCTTTTGGGGCAGGGAGGAGATGCCAGCAGAAGAGTATTGTCGCCAGTTTCTGTTTGGTATGTGTGTGCTGACAGGTTAGTTTGGCAATTCCTGGTTATGTTTGTAGCCGGTTTCATTTGATTGTGTCGAGGGTCTTCAGTGCTGGTGGTAAGGATATCTGCTGTGATTTCTGGGAGGCTGGGAACGGTGGCAGGAGAAGTGGTGGATGTGGGAAAGCAGCAGAGCCTTCATGCGGCTGCCGGGGCTTGGGTGTCTTGCTGGTGTCACTGCCTGCTGTGGCTACACAGCCTCACCCAAGAGCAGTCTTGGCGTTTCTGTGTTAGGAAAAGCTTTCCCTTTGCTCTAGATGCTGTTGACTAGCTTAGCTCTGAAAATACAAGGGAGAGTCCATGATTTTGGGGGAGAAGTGAGAAGAGAAGAGCTTCAAAGTTGACTGTTCTATATAAAATCCCTTAGGAGATGGAGTGAGGAGCGTTCCTGTCACTGGCAGCTTCCTGCTGCTGGAGAAAATCCTGGCTGTTCTGCCCTAAGTACAGGTGCTGTTGCCAACACTGGAGTTTTGCAAAGGACAGTTGTCCAACTAGTCTGGGATGCTGGAGGCTCATAGAGGGGTCTGTGTAAGCTCCACTAAAACTTAGCTGTTACAGGTCTGAACAAAAATGAAGACTGTGACAGAACTTCTGCTCGGAGAGCATGTGGGCAGCAGTGATCCTGCCAGGGCAACCTGGAGTGTGTCAGACATGATAGACACTGCTTTCCATGTTTGGGAAGTGGGAGAGTTAAGTTTTCCCCAAGGCTGTGGAGGTTATCATAAAAATACAGAGTTACAGTAAAACCATTTTGTGGTCGGTCCTGTGACTTCCATATAGATTGTGATCCTCATTACAAGGGATGACTTCTTCATTGACAGGAATTGTGAGGAATTCAGGGGAGGAATCAGTGAAGATGATGAAGGACTAGTCTCAATTTTAAGACGTTGCTATTACAGAATTACTCCAAGATGTTTCTTCCAGTTTAACTAAACCTGTCAACTGTTTTCCATAGTGACTGGTCATGTCTTATTTTGAATTAAATCACAACTGTTCCTGTTTTTTTTTATTTGAGGTCGTTATATATTATGATTTGTTATTTTTCCACAGCTGGATACAACCAGCTATTTAAAAGAAATCTGGAAAATAATTTTGGTGGAAAAATGTAGTTAGAGCAGACTGTTCTGTTCCAAAAAATTAACAAGAGAAAAGATTTATTTCAAACCTAACCTTTTTTTAAAACTCAATGAGATTTTAAAATCTGCTTTTCTATTGATGTTGTCCCTTTAGTAGGTAAATGGTCTTCAGGAAAGGATGTAAAATGTCAGTTTTGTTAATCGAGGCTTGTTTCTATTTCAGCTATAAAATCATAGAAAAATATAGGTTGCAAGGGACTTCTGGAGGTCATGTGTTCCATATTTGTATTGCTGCAGTTCCAGCATCATGAAAAAACGCAAATCAGATTTCTTTTGTGAGATAGAACATATTTTTTATGAAGTTGGTTACTATTATTTCTTCTTTTAAAAAGGTAAGATGGGTTTTGATTAATGTTGGCTGCCAGTAGGCTGTACTGTAGTATTTAAGCATGCCTTGATCTTTTCATTTCAGTGGTTATCCCGTACTAGATGTTCTCCACACTCTAAATAAGCGAGTGCTCCTTCCCTGGGAGGCTTACAGGCAAGGGATAAATGGGCTATGTAAAGGAAATCATGATCAATTTTATCTGATAATTGTAATGCTTCTTTTAATGAATAAAGCACACTCATGATTTCAGAGGTTGGGTTTGAGCCATTTACTATGAAAGGTAATGCCTCACTTGCAGATTTGGATAAAGGAAAGGAATAACCTTTTGATTCCAGGCTACTTGCTGTAATTCTCCTCTTCTCAGCTGACAGAGAGCTTTTCTCTTTTCAAAAGGAACCGGCTGCTGTCTGTCTTAGCCTGTTTACAGTCTTAATCTGTCACAATCGCAGCTGGTAATGAGCTTACGTGGGGAAAGTAGAAGTGAGAGGAAACTCCCTAGACCTGTTCGACCAATCTGTATGTCTCGCTTTCTCCTTGAGAGGACGATGAGGTTGTCTGGGATGGTTTATCTAGAACTGATAAAGTGTCGGAAATATTTTCTTGGCTCTTTGAGTTTGGCTTGGTGCAATTTGGAGCCTGTCTTACCCCTTTGGGACTGCTCTCTACTAACTGAGTCTGAGTTGAGGTGGGTCCTGGGTAATAATCGTGTTTATGGTGTTGAACATAGTTCACTGGGTTCACTCTGCTCTGTCTGGATGAACTTGGAACTATGCGGTAATATACGGTTCACGCTGCGGGCAGCAATCCGTGGGGAGGCCGGTGTCAAGCAGTGCCTGTGTTCTTGGGTGCATTATTTATACTCAGACCTTATCCATAAAGGTCATCGCTTGGATGGCACTTGCGGGTTCCTTGGGACACCAGGCTTCTGGGAATCTCTTGGCTTCCAGCTCCTTGGTAGTCTGTATGTGCACTGTGTCGTACTGGTGCAACTTCTTAGGTTTAAAGTTCTGAGTAACTGTGCTTGAGAGAAGCTCCATGCCAAAAACATTTCCATTTAAAAGGTGGTGGGGGGGGGAAATTCCAGTATCTCAGTTATCCTTGACTTAAAAAAAAAAAAATAGGTCAGTTTTACTAAAGGCTAAGTAGGTGTGTTTCTCAAACTAATTTGCATAAATTTCTTAGCTATGTTTTGTTGCTGCTTGCTGTAAGTGGAAACATCTGGAAGGACAGAGGGCGTAGGAAATTCCTATACTAATTGGGTATAGGTGCTGTAAGTATGGATACTTCACAAGAAATCAAGTCCTCCATGGGGATGGGGGTTGCCTTTTGAGATTAGACTGCATTGTAAGGATGATAAAATCTCTTTTTAAAAAGGAGGGGGCTAGTAACAGTGGTTTAAATTAAAATGTTTTAAGAATAAAATTCAAAGTAAACATTGAGAGGCTTTTTACTATTTTATTCAACTTTAGGCACAAAAAATCTAGCTTACTGAGCTGCTCGGACAATAGGCTAGTGTTAGAATAATTCAAACTTCTAAGAACTGATCTCTTTTAGTTAATAGACCTTCCAATTAAAAAAATGCCTATATGGTGGCAGCACAGTTTTTTCTGTTTTTTGACTCAGGCTTTGGGGCACTCCTGCAGAGTAATTATCAGTAGAACATGCAGTGCTGTATTTGGCTGTGTTCTTGTGATATTTTTTTTGTACACAGGATGAACAGGGTCCTGTGGGGTGCTCTCGGTAAGGATTCTGTGTAAGAGATGAGCTAATTGGCAGTTTGCTAATAGTTAAATGGCATTTTTAAGGGCAGGCCTAGGTGGGAAAACCAAGCACTGAAACTTGTGCCTGGTGCTCATTTGGTATAGCTACCATGTGAGCACTGGTCGGTAATGTCTTCCCAAGGGCTGTCACCGCAAGTGCTAAAACAGAAGAGCTGTTTTCTGTCCTTGCTCTGGCAAGCCTTAGTGTTGAACAGCGTGTGTCAGACAGTAACTGGAAGCTTTGTCTTTGTCTCTCTGTGACCTCTGGTATATTGCCGAAAAGCTCGTGGTTATGTTTCCTAGTTAAGTACTTCTCTACCAGAGAAATTAAGATTTTCAGAGATGCGTTGTGTTTTTTGGAGGTGCCCAAGAGTACACTGGACATGGCAACCTGATTTAGTTAGATCTACTTTGACTAGATTACTTTTAGCAGTCCTAATATAAATTATTACATGATTCTGTCATTAATGCAGGAATTAATAAATCACATGTTCTGTTCGGATTCTGCAGAAAGAGAACTCATCCTTTAAAACAAGCTCAGGATGCTCATCTTGTCTAGGTGTAACCACGGCTCCTTCTGTAGATTTTCTGCCTTAAAATTGCAAGCTAAACTGCCATTTGCACGACCGTCCCTATCCCCATTATTTATCCCTATTTGTGTCAGTTCCTCTTTCAGAGCTTGGATCCACTGCAAAATTATCCCTCTCTAGGGGCAGTGAAAGCAACATAGATACAAATTCCTTAGCAGTTTTGAATAGAGACAGTGAGAAGCTTTCAGGCAGGGTAAGTTTGTGTGTGTGCAGAACTTCGCTTTAAAACCAAATTATCTGTGCAGACTCTCTCCTCTTCCTGTATAAAGAACGCTAGACAATAATACCTACCTTCATAAATAGGCATTGTGTGCCATTCTTAGAACCTACAGTCAATGATTTCCTGAAAAAGCCTTTCTCTGAGCAGCCTGTTAAAACATACAGCTCCTGCTAGTCTAGAGCTACGTGACAAAAAGTATCTACTGTGAAATTTGATCTATCTTTAGATAATGTGATTGATTTTTCTTTTTTTATTATTTTTTCCTATGCTGAAACTGAACTTGCTAAGCTGGATGAGGTGGAGCAGTCATGTATTCTTTATTCATACAGAGTTGTGCTTAAAAATTAAAATTGCTAAGTCATCTTAGACATACACAGTTTCAGTTAATTCCTACACAAGGAGTATTGGGCAGAGGAAATTAGCCAGTGCGTCTCCTGCCAGAAGCACATGGAATGAGGAGAAACAAAAACACAGTAATTAAACTTCGAAATCTAATAAATTTCACTGTACTAAAAGTGTTCTAGTAAACTTGCAAGCTCTGTTAATGCCCAAGTACGTTTTTGGAATATACATGTAATTTCTAAGTGTCTGAGTCATGCCACATAAATGGTTTGAGGTCTTAGATGATTGCTGCCTAATCGTCTGAAAGTGTATTTTGTTAGAGGACTAACATTTTGTCCAGGAATAGACTGGGTTTTTTTAGTAATGCTTCATATTCTTCCGTTAGCTGAACACCTGGCTGAAGTGCCTCATCCCTCCTTTATTGGGCTGAGGCCTCCATCACCTCTGTTGTGGACTTTGGAACAGTGCCATGTCCCTCTTTAACCTCTGGGCTGGATTACTGCAACCCCGTCTACCTGGAGCTGCCTTCAACAGTGTTTGTGTGTCAGTAGGTCAAAAAATAACCCCCACTGCCAAGGTCCATACCACCTGAGGAGGCTTGGTCCACACCAGCAAGAGGCTTTGCGTATGTTTCTGCCTCCATTTCTACAGAACCAGCCGCTGATCCAGTTGTGTGACATGGTGGAGGACAACAGACCTATGTCCCTCAGGTCCTCCACCATCGTTGTAACTGGTGGTTCTTGCTGTGGTCTTTGCAGCAGAATGAAGTACTGCAGATACCTCCAATAAATGAGAGGACACAGCTGATAGAGCAGATACCATGTAGGTGGTATCTGTGGTGAGATGATGGGATGGGATGTCTGTGCAGGAGGGCATGAGTAGCAAAGGCCTTCTTCAGAAAATATGGAAATTGGGGGAAAACATTGTATTATGAAAATTCCCAGAGTGATGTTCAGACTTCAGCAATTTTACCCTCTTTGGATAATGTTTTGGTCCTGATGCTGCTTTCAGGTGAATACATTTGAATTTTTACTTAGTGGGGAAAGCATCATGGGTGAATGAATTGAAATGTCATTAGAGCTGTTAAAGTTATGTATGGCTCTGATACAGTGTCCAGATTTCCCTGCTCTCCTCCAGAAACCTGCTCCTGAGCTGACCAGCCTTGCTTTGTGCATAAATGCTTCGGTTAGTACCTGCATTTTCCAGGGGCTGGAAAAGGCAGAATAGTGGTGGATCAGTTCAGGGTTGTTGGTTTGTTTGGTTTTTTTTCCTTTCCACGGAATGAATTAACATAGTCACATAAACCTTGGTGTGTGAGCACGTGTAAGGCTTCAATTTATTCCTAGTATAAAACACATTGAAACACTCTGCCCAATACTAAACTTCAAAATCTTTGCAATTTTGTTGCACATATTAAATAAAACGGCTTGATTATCTGAAAACAAAATAATTTGAGGATTAGGTTGAAGCTGAATGGAAGCTATTGGCTGAGTCTTAATAAACATTAAGGATAGGAACAACTGGGAATCAAAAATCAGTGGTTTTGAAGCTGTTTGTAGCGTTTGTGAGAGTGATAAAATCAATCCGCTGAGATCCTTTCAAGAATTGCAAGTAAAACCTGAAGTTCTGACGTAAATTAAAATTGGTGTTTCTAGAAGTTGAAACTTCAGAAAGTACGTAATTTAGGTTGCCCGGGTGACCTTGTTGATCTGTCAGCTCTTTCCAGAATCATCTATTAGTGCATTGCAAGAGGTGAGAGCTGTGCAGCCTCAAGTGAATGAAGTGTTTCGGTTGCATGGGATGGCACGAGATTTCTCCCAGGATGGGGGAGAGATTGCAGCCGGTAGCTGTTGCTTTCACTCTGGAGCTGAAAGGAAGGAGTCTGTCAGCAAATATTGAGGATGTTGCATTTCTTCCCTCTTGGAAAATTGTCTTTGCAACCATTAGTTGGAAACTACGTACTGTAAGTTGTGAGGCGGGGGGCGTTACTTTTGCTAGTGGGGCCAACTGGTCCCATCCTATGTGAGGGAGAGCAGGCAAATTGTTTTCAAGCTCTGACAAATGATCCCAGGCCTGTGGCTGGGTTCCAGCCTCTGTTTTTCAGCAGCTTTTACTGATTAACTTAAATATTTTTATAGTATCTTGAGATTTTAACCTCTCATTTATTTTCTCTCTGCAGTTGGAAGAATCTGAGGCCTTTATCTTCTGTCCAGCTTTGCAGTTCGGGTAGCCTCTCATTTCAGACATCTCATCATTTCCGCCTGCCAACCTGTCTGATATGTCGGGACCCGTGCCGAGCAGGGCCAGAGTTTACACGGATGTGAACACACACAGACCCCGGGAATACTGGGACTATGAGTCGCATGTTGTTGAGTGGGGGTAAGTCTCTGGGCTGCTTATGGATGTCCCTGGACCATGATCAATCCCTGTAGCATCTGGTGCATGGGGAGTTCAGGCACCTGTGCTGCGTTAGGCTTTTTCATGCTCATGTGTAGTGTGCATGGGAAGTGTTAGGGTCACAACTTTTTCTTGGAAAAGTGTTTCTTATCAAAATTTAAAATTCCCAGCAGCGCAAGAACATTTTTGGCAGCTCCCTTAAGGGTTTGGTTTGAAGAATTTTTGTCAGGTAGTCAGGAAACATCCCCTTTCAGAGGGAGGAAAATCTTTTTCTGAAACAAATCTAAACAGCCTTGGCTGCAGGGCTGAACAGAAGTGAAAAGACATTTGAAGTTGCTTCTGACTTGGATGAGTGAAGAGACTCGGCAGACTTAAATAGGTACATGCTATTTTGTGACTTGTTGCGCAGCTCTCTGCAAGTGACTGGAAAAGACATGTCTGCTGCTTTTTGAAGGAAGGAGGTGTCTAAATTGAGCTCATGACTAAACTGTCCAAGAATCAGACAGCAGTAATGTCAACTTCGTAGCTCTGCGTTCCTGCTTTTGTATAGCAGGGCCCAGACTAAGTTCTGCCCTCAGCTTTGTTGCAGTTTCTGGTTTCTGAAATATACACAGTCTTCTGAGCATAAGTGGCTAGTCTGTTTTTAAACAGGCCAGCACTTAAATTTTTGGTCTTCCTGGCTTTGTTGATTTTTAACATTATACAAGGAAAAATGTAGCTTCCAAATATAGAGAGATGGGTGGAAGGGATAGCTCAAGTTTGCTGATGCTGAAATGCATAGTTGGGCTTATGTTACCTACTGCAGAAGAAATAAGTTCTGGAACGAATTTAACTTGGGCACATAGAAGCTCCCTGTTTGCTCCTAATTCTTAATCATCGTGTTCAGGAGATGTAAGACACTACTTAATTCACCTTGTATGAAAGGTGAGGCAGTGATTTAATGTTAAGGAGAGGTTTGTAAATTGTGATAGAAATTTAGGAATAGATAGAAACTGAAACTTTAACTTTTTATCTCCACAGAAATCAAGATGACTACCAGCTAGTTCGAAAACTAGGCCGAGGCAAATACAGTGAAGTATTTGAAGCCATCAACATTACAAATAATGAAAAAGTAGTTGTTAAAATTCTCAAGGTGAGATGGGGATTGGGCAAAAGATAAAATCTGTCTTGATGGTCCATTTCACTGAATAACGCTCCAAAGCCAGGCTTTAAGGATTTCACTTTTAGAACATCAAACATTTTAGACCAAATGCTGCACTTTCCCACCTCAGGTAGCTCGTGGACTCATCATAGCTATACATTTACCACATGCCAGTTAAGAAGTTTTGGACTATCAGGTCATGTTCAGACAGCTTTTAAAAAAAAAAAAGTCATCTTCCTAATGTTTGTAGCTGTCAGGGTTCTATGGTTAGAAAGGAGACTGGAGATATTTGAGCCCTTACTGGAATGATGCAGTCAGGTAATAACAAGATGTAGCTGTTTGAACTTAACTTGCAACGTCTCCGATGTATTTTGCTGACCTTTGTCATCTGGATGTTGAGCTGTCTATTAGCCTCACTTATCTGGACCGCTTTGTCTTACACTTTGGGTTTTTATTCTTCAGCCTGTTAAAAAGAAGAAAATCAAGCGTGAAATCAAGATCTTAGAGAACTTGCGAGGCGGTCCCAATATAATCACTCTTGCAGATATAGTAAAAGATCCTGTGGTGAGTATGGAAGGAACTTAAAGGGTACACTGGGGTTATGGGTGAAATCACTGTGTTTGACTTCAGCTCTGATCTGGCTTTTTGTTTTCCCCTGCTCTTAAATCCTGCTTTTGAACGGCTTAATCAGATCAGCTCTTAATCTGATTAACTTCCTTTAGAGGGCCCTTCCCCCACAGGTCCCTTCAGCCCCTCACTCTGTAAGGATGAGATACCAGGGAACTGAGACAAGTTAATTCATTCTACAAACAGTGCTGCCAGGGGCTGCAGGCTTTGTCTCCGCTTTCTCTGTCTGAGGGGAATCACAATTATGTCTGAGGCAGAGGGGCTTCTAGAAATTTTAGGGGTAAAAATGGTTTAATTCGTTATCCTAAATGAAAACGTATTATCTCAACTTAACATGGCTGAAGACTTTTCTCTCTGTTTTAGTCTCGGACACCCGCTTTGGTTTTTGAACACGTAAACAACACAGACTTTAAGGTACAGTGTGGGACGTGAACTTTTAATGTTTTCCATTTGAAAGCCACTTGTAATGTTTTTCTGGGGAAAGGCAAGTATGTAGGGGGCAGGCAGGTGATTTAACCATTTCCTTCCAACATAGTAACTGTCTTTAAAGGTAAATCTGCTTGGGACAGAAGTTTATAATTAGTCCTTTAGTACCAGTTTGCTACATAAATTACAAGATGAGAATACAGATTCCAAGTGGTGTTCTAACCTTCGGAGCAAATTAATCTGTTATCTTGTGGACCATCAGTGCCTGTCTTTTTGAAACATACTGCTTTTATGTTCAGTGTATAACTATTTATCGGAATCACTTTAAATGTGGACAGCTGTTTTTGTGGCTTTCCATACCATACTTCTGGGACAAGGGATTTAAATGTTTCTTTGTCCGCTTCACTACTGACCTGCTTCAGGAGAATGGCTGTGTAGTGCCATCTGGAATAGCTGCTTAATGTCGCAAGGGCACCCGCGGTCTTTTTGAGACCCCATCTGCAGGCAGAATGCATCATGCTGGTGGTGGGCGAGTGCAACCTGAGGGAGTTAGTGACAGCAACCGAAAGGTACTGTCTGAGCTGAGCTGGAAGTAAACTATGTATGTGATTTGTAAGGGGAGAGGAACGGGCTGATCAGAGTCAAGTGTGGGATCAGAGTAACTTGTGAAACTTCTACTGTCCCTTCTAATGGGTTTGGAGAACCACAGCAGCAGAGAATAGGGCTGGGTTGCTCTGGATTGGCAGGGATGTGATGTATTTCTCGGGTGTTGAACACTGATACGATGTGTTTGTGTCCCACAGCAATTATACCAGACATTAACAGATTATGATATTCGATTCTACATGTATGAGATTTTGAAGGTAAGTTGGTGTTTTGATGGTTTATCAGTTTATTTCTAGGATTTGCACTCAGCTAATCCTATAGAGATGGTTATCGTGTCACTAATGGGGGTGAAGAGAAGAGAAAGCCTATGGAAGAATTGGATTGGGAAGTAGTATATCAAGTCAGTATCAATTGTTCAGCTTTGCAACGAATTCTAGTCCCTTTTTTTTTAAGGATAGCGGAGCCTTTGGGTACACTGAGATAACTTAAGATCCTGGATCAAAAATGCATGTAGCCTCTGAAAACAGAAAATTGTAAACTGTTTCTGTCTGGTTTTGGACTCTAATGTAATCTGAGTGAAATGTATTTGTCTATTCTTATGAAACAGGAGTCTGGAGAAGGGAAGACTTGTTTGATCAGTGGTGCCTAGTAACTCTGCTCGTAGGAACTCTGAAATTCTATTTTTATCAGGAAGTATATGAGGTGTAGTCAAAACGCTTCTGTTGCTGGGACCTCCCTTTGAGAAGGGGCTTCTAGAGGTGTTTTCTGTGGTCTGCGAGTCTAGTCCAGGATATAACACTAGACAGTAAAGTCTTGCTGTCTACTTAGACTTGGTATATGTGGAAATACTTGTGAATATGGTTGAACTTGGAAGATTCTTGTGACTCCAACATCTGTTTCTTTGTATGTCACCTACAGGCTCTAGATTACTGCCATAGCATGGGAATCATGCACAGAGATGTCAAACCTCACAACGTCATGATTGACCATGAGCACAGAAAGGTAATAACGTGGGGCAGGCTGGAGGGCAGGGAGAGGTCCTACTTCTCTCTTGGCAAACAAGGATCCCTTTTGGGTACTCCTCTGTGCTGGTATTAGTAGACAACTTTAAGGGGGGCTGCACTTCCATCACGTGGAGAAATGTAAAATGAAATTCTACACGCTGCTTTTCTTAATTTTTTTATGGGTTATATGTAACCGATAAGCCGGGTTGGTAAGGAGAGTTATTTTATTTAGACTGGTTGGTGATATGGGTGTGGGGAGAACATCTAAAAAGATACTCTGGTCAACTTCAAATTAATTGAAAATAGAAGACTTGTAAATGAAGCTTCAAACTAGCGTGGTTCAGCCAGTGGAGAGCTGGAGCATCCCTTGAGCCTTTTTTCTTTGTTTTCTACCATCTCTAGCTTAGACTAATAGACTGGGGTTTGGCTGAATTCTATCACCCTGGCCAAGAGTACAATGTCAGAGTGGCTTCCAGATATTTCAAAGGACCTGAGCTCCTTGTAGATTATCAGGTAAGAATTCCGGAGGTTTATCACTGACTTTTATGTGGAAAGTCTGGGCCATTTCAAGGTATCAACTGAGAAATTGAGGTATCTAGAGACCTGAAGCTAAAGACAGTCCATTCTAAATTGTGTTCCAGAAAGCAGTGGCTGTAAAGCCACTGAATTAAAGAAACTAATGAGTAGTCTCAGGACCTGAGGAAGAGCCTCAGAACTATCATGGAATACAAATGTTGAATTTTATTAGGTTTTTTTTTTAGCAAGGCTGCTTTTGCAGTAAGGCACAGGAATGAAACAAAGCCCTTATGGGAATTGCTAGGACTGCATGACCTTGTAAATTAAGCTATAAAAACATCCACATATCTGATGGCAGTTTGCATTATGGAAAAGCTGTTGGCTGGAAGTAGTAGTGTTACTGGTGACTTTTGGATTGTGCTGGTTCTGAATGAAGGCACTTCCTCACCTGCCCGTATACCTTGTGGAGTCCACTCCTTTTGTTGCTTGTGATGCTTCCCTTCTCAACACGTGTTTCTCAATGATTCATAACACTGAAGTCTGCAGTGAAAAAGCCACTGGTCTTTAATATCCTTATGGACAAGGATGGAAATGGGATACCTGCTGTTCTGTATCCTGGTTTGAGTAACTGGAACACTGAGCTGAACAGTGATCTGGTGAGGAAGGTCCGTGAAGATATTTCAGTCTGTTCCCAGTGTAACTTGGCCACTGGTGGGAGGGGGGGACCCTGTTCGTACTGAGAGTCTGTTGTGCTTGATTCATTAGAATTGAATTGTCCTTCTGGTTTTGTACAGATGTATGATTACAGTCTGGATATGTGGAGCTTGGGTTGCATGTTGGCTAGTATGATATTCCGAAAGGAGCCATTTTTCCATGGCCATGACAACTATGATCAGGTGAGAGCTGGTCATGTACAATCTCTGTTCTCTTAGCACAGTGAAGGTTTCCTGCTCACACTTCTATCGAGGGATCTGAAGAAGAATTTAAGCATTTCTCTAATAGCTTCTTTGCTCTGTTTGAGGCCACTTTCCTCTTCTCAAGCGTGCAAGATTTTCTAACAAATTACAATAGAAATAGATTTATAGTGCTTTGTATATATGAGCTCCTCAGTAGCTATCTGGAAAAACTGTAGCAATAGTTATATTAAGGCTGGTGTGTTCTGGTACGTAGAGTGACTATTCCTGAGTTAATGTTCCGTCTAAAGACCCTGCCACTGTCCACCCTCCCTCCCCTCTGTATACGATCTGTGAATTTGGTACAGTTTTACATAGATTCTGAGGTCTTTGATGTTTTGCCTTTGGGCCAAAATTTTTATACTTTAACTTGCGCTCTGCATTTGAACTAATGTGCAGACATTCAAGAACAGTGACCTTCTGTTCTCAGACCTTCATTCTGGAGCCCTCCAGGGTGGTGCTTCACCCTTCACATGCAAGATACAGAGTTTCTGGTTTTTTGACTGGGTATTCTTGCTTTCCCACCCTGTTGGTTTTGAATAGTTTCTTGCTACAAAGGGAGTTAGTGTTGCAAGACCTCAGCTTTTAGTGATACAGGTGTATGTAGCTCCCTCCTGGCTGCCTTGGATTGCTAAATTCCGACTGTGGGCAGAGGCATGTTCACGTGTTCATGATGCCCGTGATTGTAGGTGGCCGGGGAAGTGAGAGTCATGGGATGACCCTGGGGCTGCTGGTTCAGACCGCTGAGGTTGAGTTCAAGTTCCCAAGGGAATGTGCTGCTGTATCTTCATGCTGGCTCTGGCATTATCATCCCTTCACAGTAGTGACTGACTTTTCTGTTTGTTCCCAGCTGGTGAGGATAGCCAAGGTGCTGGGAACAGAAGACCTGTATGACTACATTGACAAATACAACATTGAACTGGATCCACGTTTCAATGACATCTTGGGCAGGTGAGCCAAGATCCGGAATAGCTCATAATCTCTTGGTAGACCCAGACAGCTACTGCTTTGTCAACAGACCTTGAAGTAAACAAAAACTTATGCTTATGGGAGAAACCAGAGCCAAGATTCTTGAGAACTGTCACTTTGTGCTTTTGATCCCTTTTGACAGCGCTTCCCATGGTCCTTTCTCTGCAAATGGACTTGAGGAAAGGTTTTTAAATGTCATCTAGGCAATAAATGATCTGCTGGAGCATAAAGCATGAAGGGCAAAATCTCTCTCCAGTATTCGGGGGCGGGGGGGAACAAAACTGTGTTTCTCAGCATTACAGTGCAGAAAATCAGTTGCTGCTTAAGATGGCATTTACATATTTTTTCCCCTCATAGAATTATTTTGTGTGGCATGTACCAAAAGTACAAGGGACTATTGCTGGGGGCATAAGAGAAGAGCAGAAGCTGGGGTTTTAGGCCTGTAAATCTGTTCTGAACTTGAGTCCTTGTGCTGCCCGGGGCTGTGGTGGCTGTGCCGCCGCGTGGAGACACGGTGTACTGCTGCTTCGTGCTCTGCTACGGCTCAGCCCCATTGTTGCTGCATCAAGCAGCAGCCCCGCTCGGAGATGGACATCTGTCATAGTTCTTGCTCTTTAAAAAAGTGAGTTTTGGCATTGATGTCCTCTGCCTAGCCTGATTTGTGTATCTTTTTCTGCAGACACTCCCGTAAGCGATGGGAGCGCTTTGTTCACAGTGAGAACCAACATCTGGTGAGTCCAGAAGCTCTGGATTTCTTAGACAAGCTGTTGCGGTATGATCACCAGTCACGACTCACAGCGAGAGAAGCCATGGAACACCCCTACTTCTGTAAGTATCAGCTGCCGTCATCATCTGCTGTCCAAAGAGTTCTTCCTCTGCCTCTGGGAAATCTCCGTTCTAGTAGGTTGTGCAGATAGGAGCTAAGAACAGCAACATAATAAGCCTGGTCTTTGCAAATAATTGCGCTGCAGCCGAGGCTGCTGTCTGTGTGGTGGATAAATTAGGCCACTGCCACCTACACCAGCCGAGGAAACAAAGTGTTATATGCCTGTGTCAGGCCAGTGAATCAGCACTGTGTTAAAGGCCTGGCGCTAAACCAGTGCTAATTTCAGCAGGTGTCTGGGTACGTGAGTTCCTGTGTTTTGATAAAACCAGGTAACTGTTTTGTTGAGAAACAGGCCCTTTTAACACCTTTTGTTGCTAAATGTCTGCCTTAGCAAATGGTATATTCAGGTCTTGATTTTGCAAGCAAAAAATGTAACTTTCACTAGTAAATGTGTTTAAACCCTTGGTCATTTTCACAACTCTTGATATTTAGATTTTTGAAACAGCTGCAATAATGTGAAATATGAGTATTTGCTCAGTTGGGTGTTTTTTTCTTGCTGCTGAACAGGCTTTATAATTAACAGTGTAGATCTCTATTATATCTGTGGCAAATGTTTAAGTGAAATGTTCTGCAAGTATGAGCATTACTAAAGGTGGAAGCTTTGAATGTGAGAGTTAGACGAACAGCTAAATTAACTGGTGCTCGAGTATAGATACAGGTGGTATTAAATTCAGCCTGAGGAAAGGCAAAATTTAAAATTCCCTTCTCTGATGCAGTAGGCTTGGGAAGCAGGAAGGGATGGGAGTGTTATTTACCTGCAGCTGAAAATAAAGTGTTAGTGAGTAAATTGGGATGTATTACAGAAGACAAACTCCAATGGCACTCATGACAACTCACAGGCTGCAGTGGGATGTGTGTAGAGATGTGACATATGATTGTAATTAGCGATAATCTTTCTGCTTGGTACACCCATTTTCTGGGTTTGGCTTTATGCAATTGCTTAGCATAGAAAAGAGATCAACTTCATTTCCTTCACCTTTTGCTGTCAAGCAGTCCTGCTGACCTCCAAAATGCATCATTTAGGTGACTTTTCACTGATCACATTACCTTGGTACCTTCTTGGGTACTTCCCGCTGAAGTTGGTGGAAACTTCTGTGTTGCGGTAGATGGTGGTTGATGTTATTTGACGTAGGCAGCTCGCCAGGACTGGCTGAGCGCAGAGGTGGCAGGCAGTCAGCGTGCTTCAGCTGCCGTCTGGCAACACGGCACCTAAAGGTACTGTGCTCTTCCTAGATCCCATCGTGAAAGACCAGGCCCGGATGGGCTCGTCCAACATGCCGGGTGGCAGCACTCCTGTCAGCAGTGCGAGTATGATGTCAGGTCAGTTCTGTCTTTGACTCTTCTTGGTACATGGCCTTTGAAAGCATTTCCACACGCTGTGTGGATGTGAGGATCCAGGAGGGTGAGTCCTGCAGGTGGGGCATTAGGTCATCTCTTGGGACCAATGACAAGGGCAAGGAGGGCTACGACAAAGTGGGTGGGAGAGTGCGATAAATAAGGCCTCGCTGCAGCCTGACCTGCTTTTCTGGTCTCGTTTTAAAAAGTGCTTTGCAGTTGACTTTTTTGGCAGCAGTTTGAAGGACAGTGATCCTGCCATACATCTGCTCTTCAGTGACACTTGTATGTGCACAAATCTGTGCTCTGCAGAGAACAGTAACAGATCTTTAACCTCACTTTTATTTTGGCAGCTCTGAAAATGTAACAGAGCAGCCGCAAACTGACCTGCAAAGAGACCATTTAAGAAGCTGAGCTGTCCTGGATAGCGATACACTGGTTTCGCTCTAATTCCTGCCTTACCTGTCTCTCTTCCAGGGATTTCTTCAGTGCCAACACCTTCACCCCTTGGACCTCTAGCAGGCTCACCCGTCATTTCTGCCACCACCACTCTGGGGATGCCCGTTCCAGCTGCTGCAGGCGCTCAGCAGTAGTGATGGGCTCTGTCTCCTGCTGCCTGAGCTGAGTCAGGTGGGGAAGAGGTTTCCCCCTCCACCTCTCCTCAGGACGCAGCTCGTGCCTGGCAGGGGAAGGGAGGGGATGAACGCTTTGGAGGCACCGTGTCTGAACTGTTGCTTGTGGATTTATAGTAGTTCAGTCATTATATACAAAATTATTATAGGCTGATTTTTCTTTTTTTACTTGAACTTTTCGTAACTCAGGGGATTCCCTGAAAATACCTACAGATGGAATATTTCTCGGACAGTTCCCTCCCCAACCCCCCACCCCACCCCCCCCAAAAAAAAAAGTACTCTTCATTTAAGAACAAAGAGGAATCAACAGCATTTCCAAGCTCTTGCATCCTGCTGGAAATCTCTTCTCTTCATGTTCCCACCATTACTCCTCCACGAGCCTACACCTTGGGGGATTGTGCTGGTCTCCAGAGGCTACAAACCAAGTCTTCATGAGGGAGGGGAGGGGGATTCTTAAAGTACCACTCACTTTAACCCCACGTCCTGCATATGATTCAGCCGGGGTACACTGAGGAGACAATTCCAGTATGGAGAGGTGGTATAAGTTTAAAAGGAGTTAAGTGCGGATGATGTCTGAAACCCTAATTGGATTGCATCATGTCTCCTTAGGAGCCAACCAGAATGCCAACTCGCCCCCTTGCATGTAATTTTAGTCTTAAAAGATGAAGTTACTGATCCAATTGGAGTCCTTGCCACCGCCTGAGAAAGGTGCTCCTGTAGAGTAAGCCGTACTCTAATGGGCCCCTTCCTCATGGAGGGTTCTTCCTGCCATTGCTTGGCTTGGATCTCTGGAAATAGTTTGTTATTGGGTATATTGTTTTTAAATTGTTTATATAGGTTTCAAGCTGGTGGCTACTTAAAGCTGAAAAAATCAGACTGCGCCAAGTCGGATATCACATCTTCACCCACCATCCCCTCCCTCACGTGCCATGTGGTGAGAATACCAGTTACCTCACAGTCTTGTAAATATGCACTGAGAGGAAGGAGTGAGCAGACGTTAACTTAAACTGAAATGGTAGATCAGTAATTGTGGACAAATATTATCATTGACAACGGAAAAGCACCCTTGTTACAGCCCTGCTACCCCTTGCTGTGTATATATACTTTGTCCTTCATATGTGAAAGATCCAGTGTTGGAATTCTTTGGTGTAAATAAACATTTGGTTTTATTTATCGAGGTTAGATTGAAGTTCCCTGTGTAGAGGCCTCCCAGGGGTGGCCCACAGCCCCACCCTTGTTACAGCCCTGCTACCCCTTGCTGTGTATATATACTTTCTCCTGGGAGGCTACATCCCCCCTCACATGCAGTTTGCATGGTGAGCAGTGCAGAGAAGCTGCACGCACACATCTCAAGCCAAAGCTTCTCCTGGGAGAAGGACCTGTTGCCATAAAAACAGAAAACCCTCGTCTTCTGTCTCAGCTCTGATGGATGAAGACTTGTGATGCTGAACCAATTCTTAGGGTTTTTTTGTGTGTGGTGCTATTCATTGGATTTCAATGACTTGTTTTCAGTCATGTAACATTTGTGGGGCTCGGCTGGAGTGGCCATAAGCACAGTGGCAGCTGTCTCTCTTGGTGAGCGACGGCTAAAGCCATCGCAGCTGTTGCTGGTCCTGGGCATTGAGTGTCCTTCCCCTTACTCAGCAAGTGCCTGCTTCCTCTCTGGGGGCAAAGGCCATGTTCTTCCATGTCAGTTAATTTTGCAAGGTAGGGTGGAGCGAGTGGGCTGGGTCAAACCAACTGAAGAGAGGGGGGCAGGAGAACATGAAACAACCCCCTTTTTGTGGACTGCTGGCACAGAAGAGGAGGTTTTTCACGTGCACGTGGGGAGCTTTGTCCTCCATGACTTCATCCAGTGGGAGCACATTGTACTACATCCCAGAACGATGTGAAAGTAGGACTGTGTTGAGCTTTACCTCGATGTGCTGTGATGTAAAAGCACCCATTACGGCAAAAAACGCAGCTCTTGGTCGTTGCCGCTGGGCCGTGAGCTGTAGGGGCTGTGCCGCCCCTTTCTGTTCCCTTATTTCTGGGGAGGGAGGTTTGCGCCGGCTGCTCCCTCCCGGACCACAGACACGGATGAGCCCTAGGAATGAGGGGACGGCGGGCGGCCCCAACGCCCCTCAGCCCTCGCACAAAGAGACGCGAAAACCTGCGCGCGGAGGGACGTTTTTTAGTTAAAAAAAAAAACTTAAAACGAAGTTCCCAGGGCGGAGGGGCGGCCACGTGCCGCGCGCTGCCCTCTGCGCACGCGCAACGGCGCCCCGCCCCTTCTGCTCACGTGGCCCGCGCCCGAGGCGCTGCGCCTGCGCCTTGAGGCGCCGTGACGTGCCGCCCGCGCGCCAGCGGAGGGGCGGGGGGAGCGGGCGGGGGCGGGACGGGACCGGAGGGCGCGGGGAGCGCGGAGCCCCGGCCCGGCCCTGTCCGGTCCGGTCCGGTCTCCGGCCCGGTATGCGCCGCAGCGCTTGGGAACATGGCCCGGCGGAGCCCGCCGCGCAACGGTGTCGGCGGCCACGGTACGGGCTGGGCCGGGCCTGGAGGGCGGGGGGAACCGATTCCTGTGAGGCGGGTGGGAGCTGGAGCGCCCCCTGCGGGCGCGGCGGCGCCCCCTAGCGGCGGGGCGGGGCTCGGCGCTGCGCTCGGAGCCGCCCCGCCGGGGCCGTCCTGGGGGGTCTCGGGGGGTCCCCGGCGCCCGAGCGGAGGGTTCGGGCCCACCCCCCCGCCGTTGTGGCACCGTCCCTCGTCTGTGCCCCGCCAGGCCGCGGGCACAGACGGGGCTGCCGTTTGGCCCCTGCCTGATTCAAGACCGGGCCCTTGCGCCGTCGGGGCTTCGCTTTTCCGGGCCGCACATCACGGCAGTAACCGGGGGCGGGGAGGGGCGCTCTGCAGGAGCGCCGGGGCTGGCTCGGCCTTGCCGAGCGTTGTGTAAGTGCCGGTGCCCGGTGTCTGCGCCTTGTTTTGCCCATTGGGGTCGCAGAGCAGCTTCCCTCTGTGGGACCCCACTCCTGCCCGGGCAGTCGTCCCCCTTCAGCCCGTGGAGATCATCTGCGTTCTCCGCACATGGGTGGGTGCTGTGCTCGGGTGCTCGTCAGTGAGAACTGTTACAGGCACTGTTTTTAGCCATGGAAGTAAATAAAAATCCACTCGCGGCCAGGCAGGTGGACCTTCCATGACAGTACAGTTTGAAGTATGGTTTGGTAAGCCCCTGTGCTCTGAGCTTGTGTTTCTGCCCTTCAAAGTGTAACTGATGCTGCGAGTTAATATTTTTTCGTTTTGAAAATAGAATTTTCTTGTAATACTTGCAGCTATTGTCCACTGTACATTTGAACAGTGTAAATATTGGGGTATTTGCCAGTAAATCTTAGAAGAGAAGCCTGCAATATGTGCTGCTTCCTTCATTCTACTCCTTAAGTTCTCTGTGTGTGAACAGGAGGTTTTTTTCTTCCATAGGCTTTGTCTCCTCCTTCCCAAGGCTTCGGTATTTGACAGCCCAGTGTCTGTGTGTCGCAGGGGTTAGGGAACTGCCAGCTGAGCGGAGCTGGTTTCTGTTCATGTGCAAATAACTTTGCTTGCACAAGGGGTGGGAAAGGAAAAAAAGGAAATTGTGGTCACCGTGTGAGCATTAGAAGCTTTAACATTACCAGGAACTTGGTGTTTACAGGGGAGTCGGAGACCTGTTGTAAGCTGTTACAGCTTGTTTTCATCCAAAAAGTGTTTCAAAAGGGTACTTTGAGAAGGGACAGCACCCACCCCTTGACCTACTTACCGTCTGTGTGTGAGCAGCCTGCCATCCTGCCGTCTTCCATTCAGATGCTGCAGAAAGCGGTGCTTCCAGCCAGGCTCTCACGCGCAGCAGGGAGCGGGGAGAGGGCTGGGGCTGTGCCGAGACGCTGGAGGTGCCACGTGGGCAGAGAAACGCGCTCCCCGAGTTGCTGCCGGGAGAGCGCGGCGTTGAGAAACAGCTGTTTCTCCATCAGGATGCTTTTAATTCCTCACACCTCAAATCCTATTCGGACACGTCGCTTATCGAGTGAATCCCGTTCGGATCCCAAAAGTAGTTGGATCTGTTGGAAACGCCTTTAGGTAAAGGCAGTGTTTGTGGCCTCATCCTGCGCTCCAACCCTGTAGCTGCTCAGCAAAGCCTCCTTAGTGGAAACTTCTCCGATGTGGGATATCAGATGGCTCTCAGCCTCCTCTCTTCTTCCTCGCATGAGGCAGTGGTGACAAATACCACGATGCAGTGTGACATAGTGTCCCTTCTAGGCTCCCCAGGAAGCGCTCTCATGTCCTGTAAGTGCAATTAACCCATCTGAAACCAGAGCACAGTGCTCTTTGTGCGTTATTCCCTTCCCTACCTGTCCCCAAGTTCATGTGCTCCATAAAACAATGGTATTTATTTAATACTGGCTAACCTGTGCATATACTAATAGCTGGCAAGTTTGTGTTTGTTGGGAGAGAAGTCGATATGCTCATGATTTGTTAACTCTGGTATAATTATGTCCTTTGTTGTGACTGTTGCTGTTGGTGGTGCTCACACTTTTCCTGAGGACGGCTGCGTCCAGGAGCCGCTGCCTAGCTGGGAGTTGGTAGGAACATGAAGTCCTGGTCTTAGGAAACGCTTGACACCTGAGCTGGCAGCTGCGTCAGAGAGCAAACAGTTGCAGCATGGCTTTGCACGACCGTCACGGTCCTGAATGGAGCCGTGATCTGTTGGGGAGTATGAGAGCTGAGGACGAGGGATCTGCTCGGGCAGCGGTGGTGGCTCCAGTGTCAGGAGGAGATGCAGTTGTCTCCCAGGGTGGGAGAGATGTGTGGCAGGACATGTGCCGACTGCCCCATGTCATCTCCCTCGTTGCGTTTGTGACACCGCTTGAGTGGATTTTTCCCTTCTTGATCTGAGTTGCTGCCCCTCCGTGTGCTGGCGTTGCCTGTCATCTTGTCTCTTTGTGGTTTCTTACAGACTTTGATTCTAAGAAGAAAAGAAAAGTGGCGGAAATTTATCAGGCTCTGAACAGCGACCCCATCGACGTGGCTGCGCTCAGGCGGATGGCCATCAGTGAGGGAGGGCTCCTGACAGATGAGATTCGTTGCAAAGTGTGGCCGAAGCTGCTAAGTGTTAACACAGATGACCTACCCCCTCTTCCAGGTATGGAACAGCCTGGGCTTGGGTGCTTTGGAAGAACAGCTCAGTGATCTCTGTGCATATTAGAGGAAGGATCCCAGAGGTTGAATCACATGCTTTCTGGCCTACCTTCTCCCTGTGTACGTGGGTGTGTTTCCCACCAAGCTCATGTGCGAAGGGGACTCTCGCTGTAACATGAACGCTGTAGCTTCGTGTGCTGTATTGTACGTAAATGGCAGATTTGGAAGTACACGGCTTCCTAAAAACAACGTTTCCATTGTGCTGCAAGGGTGTTGTTATCTTTAGTGACAGTGGTGGAAAGTAGTTCTCTTTGGATGCGGTTGGTGTGGCCCGGAGCAGTGTAATGGCATGCTGGCATGTGTAAGTTCATCTGCAGCAGAAAGTATCAAAATTTTTGTTGCTGCCATGGAGAGGTGGCTGTGCTGAGCCCTGGCTTGGCCGAAATTCTTCCAAGGTGTCTCTGCCAGGTGTAGATGAAGCAGTTTGTTGCATGAAGCATATGCAGTGGTTAGTTAGAGCAGAAGCAGGGAAAATGACCTTCCTGATGAGATACCTGCATGGTTTTTCAACCTTAGCAATGCAGAAGTTCCAAGTCCTGTAGCTTTTGCAGTCACTGTCCCCCACACAGATTTTATTGTTGTTCCTGACTCTGTGGCCATTCAGAACTGTGCATCCCCCAACGTCAGTCAAGAGCTGGATTACGTGAGGTGATCGGAGCTGCTGGAAGACAACACTTAATTTCACATGATCACATAGATAGCACAGTGTGCCAGCAAATTCTTTTCTCTTCTGTTTTAACTATCTTAGCTAGCTGTGGGTGGGGTTTTCTTCTGAATTATTTCCAGTTAATAAACTACTCTTTGTGGCCTCCACAGCGTATCATGCCTTACTGCTGCTGAGTATGCTTTCAATTGCCCAGCAAAATTGTGGAGCAAAGATGCTTCCGGGAATGCTGGGAGTGGTGTCAGTTTAAGCATTTTAACGTATGTTGTTTAAAGAAATAAGTCTTGTTTCCTCACACAGAAGTGTTGTTAGTGTCAGAATGCGCAGCAGTGCAAGTGAGGGGACAGGGTTGGCATGTGACATACAAAAAGGGGACGTACGACGGAGTCGTGTGTCTCTGTGTGCAGCCTCATCCTTCTGCCTTCAGCAGGGTTTCTCCTGGCTCCCTCGCCCAGCTCTTCCCGGTACCTTTGTGCTACTCAGTGTTAATCATATTCCTCTTTTTCCCAGCAGGAAAGGAGCTGCGAGAGGATAATAAAGATTACCAGCAAGTGTTACTGGACGTGCGGCGATCCCTGCGCCGTTTCCCACCAGGTGAGAGGGGATTCTCCTCTTCCCACTCTGCAGGGGGGAAGGTCTGTGCTGTGGGGCTCCTCCTGGCTCAGACCTTACTCGGGGGGTTGCAATAGGTGACGCTCCGTTGATCTGAGAGCCTGACTTCTAGAAAGCTTTTTCCTTGTGAGCTTAACAGCTGCTTCTTCATTCAGTGGAGCCATTCTGCGGCTATCAGTTTCCTTCAGCTGCCCGTGCTACAGCTGGGTTTTGATGTGGTTCTTCCAAGGCTACTCTTCCCCCTGCGCTGCTGAGTCCCTCTGCCAGCAGGCTGGTACTGCTGGAACAGTCGAGCACAGAGAGGCCCAGATCCTGTGGGATCCTCACCTGTTGTGAACAGGGTGAGATTAGGATAGATGGAGCGCTTGAGAAATGCACCGTTTGCTTCAGTTTATTTTAGACTGTGGTCTAGCTCGGGGGCGTGGTTTGTCAGTGGTTAGAACAAATTCTGGTGTAAAACTGTTGCAAAGTCGGGTTCGTGCACCAAATCTAAGAGAACTCTGAACCTTTAGAAGCAAAATGTTTTTGCAGTTGTTGTGTTCTGATGGGTGGCTGGTGCCTTGTGCTATTTATAAAACGTTTAAGCCAGCAGCTATCTAACTCTGCAGAGCAGTCGTCATTTCTGGCCAGAATCTGTTCTGCTGCTTTTATTTTGTGTAAACAGTTGATTCACTCTGATTCTCTTTCGAGTGTGGATACTGTGTGCAAGCCTGATTCCTGAAGGGTCTGCTAGGACGGACTTTTTTGCCCTTGAATGGCAGCCTCCTGCCTATTTTTAGATGCATTAGTGAAGCAGGGGAAAAAGAGAACTTTGTCATTGCAGGATCTCTGCTGGGACTTTCTACTCGGCCTTTGGGCATTTTATCTGTTGACAAGGACTGCCAGAAACTGGCTGCAGCTGTGCATGGCAGGAACAATGTTTTTCCGGTGACATCCTGTCCCTAAACACATGTTGTTAGCAGGGGACCGATACAAAGTTTTGGCGATGGTGGCCTCGCAGTCTGATGCAGTTGGCGCAGTTTCTGTGAAAAGGGGTCCTGTTTAATTTTTTCTAGAACGCCTGGGAAATTAAAAATGATTAAAATGTCCTTAGCAATGCTGGTTGTGCAGTGCAATTCATTCTTCGCGGCACTGTACAAACCTCAGTAAACCCTGCTGCCCTCCTCCACGGTGACTTCCTCACAGGTAGGGGCACTGCAGCTCCAAAGATTAAACAACCTAACGACTGGCCGGCTTCCCCTGGGCCATCAGAGTTCTGGGGGACAGGATTAGGGTTTAGGATATTTTTTTCTGCTGGTTTTATCTCCCTCCCCTTTGCACCACATCCTTTGGGATCAGGCAGGTTGGTAAATGCACAGGTCCTCTCCTTGCATACCGTGCTCGCTCCTGCTGCAGGCACCAGTAGGTGACACAGCCCGTCCCACCGCTGCCTGGTGCTGTCCCCACAGGGATGCCGGATGACCAGAGGGAAGGCTTGCAGGAGGAGCTCATCGATATTATCCTCCACGTCCTCAAGCGCAACCCCCAGCTGCACTACTACCAGGGCTACCATGACATCGTGGTCACCTTCCTGCTGGTGGTGGGGGACAGGTTGGCCACGGCTCTGGTGGAAAAGCTTTCCACGCATCATCTCAGGTACTCAGTGGGCTCAGCTGGGAGGGAGAAGCTGCCTGCATGTCCTCAGGCTGTGGGGACACCTGTGCAGATGGGGCTGGCCTGGAAGGCAGAGCCTTGGGTTAAGGTCGGCTGCCTGTTGTGTCCATACCCAGAGGGCTGCTGTGAGAGCGGCGTGACCACACGATAGCACGTGGCTTTGCAGGGAGTTGTGCTCTGGGGAAGGGATAATTGAAGGCTGTCAGTTAATTTGTAGCATCTCTTGAAGTTGAAAAAGCCGACGCACGTGCATTATTCATGGTTCTCTGGCCGTCTCTGCTGTCAGGGCCTCTGTGGCTCCTGGGGGCTGGCTCAGCACAGTGCCTCCCACTTAGCCTCACACAGCCCTGGGCAGTGTGGTCTGTACCACCAGTGTCCTGAGCCCCAAGTCAAATGACTCTCCTGTTTGTGCACTGAAGTGAGAATAAGCCTTCAGCTGGGGAGTGGTTTGGAGATATTCCCCCTCCTCTCCCAGGCGGGGAGTTAGGTTTTGGGTGCTGGGAAGGCTTTACGGTTCATTCATGAACTGCAGCAAAATAAGAAGTGTCAGCTGACAGCAGCGTGATTGTCTGGGTCCGGGTTTTCTGTGCAGATCAGCCCTGTGTGTCCCAAATAAGTAGGAAGGGGGCTATCCCAAATAGAGAGAATTCCTTGGGGCTGGGAGCCACCCTGTCAGCAAAGCTGTTAATTGCAAGTATGTTTGTTTACCTTCTGGTTGCCTCCCTGGAGGGATTGCTCACTGACGTGACTGCTTGACAGAGCGTCTTTTAAATCTTTCCTCAGGGATTTTATGGACCCAACGATGGATAATACCAAGCACATTTTAAATTATCTGATGCCCATCATAGACCAGGTGAACCCTGAGGTGCATGACTTCATGCAGAGGTACGCAGATGTTCCCTCGGAGCCTCATAGCTCTCCGCTGCCAGTCTCATGTTACTGTTCATGGGGCCGTTTGCACCAGCATGTCCCTAGCACCACAGTGGCTTTTTCAGAGTGAGTCAACACAGCCCACAGCTAACGGTGACGGTCCAAAGCCATGCGGGACTCTGCTTCCGAGCAGACCCAAACCTATGTTGCCTGTCTTGAGGGGTTTTAAATGGTGTCATCTTCACCCCAGTGGTCTGCAGCCCATATTGGAAAGGCTGGGGGATTATAGTCGGTGTCATGCAAAGCTGCCGCAACTGCTTCACCTGCCCAGTTTTGTGGCTGCTGTTGCCTTGCTGTAATTTGTTGCCAGTTCTGGGGATAATTCCCAGGTTGTGCAATAGGGACACAGAAGTGTAGTACGGGCAGAATAAAGCAGAATCAGGAAGGTAAGTGGGAAGGTTCAGTCCAGAGCCCTTTTCTGGGAAGTGTGTCTGTTAGGTTTCATGGCCGGGGTGTCTTCGGATGCCAATCTTGATTGCAAACTTCCAGAAGTTAATAAGCCTTTAGGGTTGAAAAGGAATCTGAAAAGTTAAATGTGCTGCAGGACTTCAGGTGTCCTCAGGTCAGCGTGCCGGTGACGTGGTACATCACGCATTCAGGTTCTCCTGAAAGCAGACCACTTGGACCTCTGTTGTGGATCCTAGTGGATGGAGAGGAGTAGTATTTTGCCTTGGGGTTGTAGGAGAGGTGCGGTTCATGGATCTGGACTGAGCTCTGAATGCTCTGCCAATAGCCAGTTCTATCTCCCCTCCCAGGCGTGGCGGTGTGTCTCAGGGATCGCCCAGGAGCATTTCAGCGCTGTTTCCAAGCTGCTGGCAGCAGCTGACCTAACAGCACTTTCTCTCTGTGCAGTGCGGAGGTGGGAACCATCTTTGCTCTCAGCTGGCTGATCACCTGGTTCGGGCATGTTTTGTCTGACTTCAGGCACGTTGTGCGATTATATGACTTCTTCCTGGCTTGCCATCCACTGATGCCCATTTATTTTGCTGCTGTGGTAGGTATTGGCCAGAGTGGTAGGGGGATTAACTGAACCATTGCGAGGTGGCAGTAGTTTGGGGCTGCAGAGGGGAGCTGGCAAGCCCAGTGCTGCTGGGTTTGGCTGCACCCCACTGTACACAAGGCCAGCGATCCTGGGATCCAGGATTGCTTGGGGCAGCATAAGGGTGTCCAGATCTGCAGGTTGTTCCAGTTCAGTGCTGTGGAAGCAGTGTGACCTGGTGGGTTTGTTTTGCTTTCATGTGCTGGCCCTGCTGCTGGGCACTTGCTTGGAGCCTGGCAGGGGACATCTGCATGTCCATCTGCCCTTTCTTCTATGGGGGGGGGTCCAACAAATCTCTTCTGTTTGAGGGCAAGCTGCAGAGTCAAGCCCTGCTGAGGTTCTGCCCGCGTCTCCGACCTGCCAGTGGCAGGCTCTGCTCAGAAGACAGACGTAGCTACCCAGGAAGGGGCTTTATGTGGCCTCAGAGTCTCAGGAAGGGTTTGGCTTTTCTCTTCCCAGATAGGGAATGCTCCACTGCAGTGTGTCCCCTTGAGGAAAGGCAGGTCTTTCAGCCAGAAACGAAATGTTTTTCTCTTCTGCCTCTGAAGTGAGTGCTAGTGAGTGACAAGGAGTTGTCCCCACTTCCCCAGCTGTCCTCAGTGCTCTTGCTCCTCTCTGCAGATCGTGCTGTATCGGGAGCAGGAAGTTCTGGACTGCGAGTGTGACATGGCGTCTGTCCACCACCTCCTGTCCCAGATCCCACAGGACCTTCCTTACGAGACTCTGATCAGCAGAGCTGGGGACCTTTTTGTCCAGTTCCCGCCATCCGAACTTGCCAGGGAGGCAGCACAGCAGCAGGCTGAACGGTGAGTGCAGGGCAGCCCATGTGCGCACATGTTCTGTACATCCCCTTGCCAGGTCTTGTTTTCTCGCGAATATCTTCCTCCCTGGCAGGAGACTGGTCCCAAAGGCGAGCCAGGGACATTCCTTGACCAGTTTCTTCTCTTGCAGAACCGCGGCTTCCACTTTTAAGGACTTTGAGTTGGTGTCAGTGCAGCAGAGACCAGACACTGTGTTGAGGCAGCGCTTCAGGGAGCGGCTCCGAGGGGAGGAGCGGACAAAATCCATCTTGACGAAGCCAAGGACCAACCGCTTTGTCAAGCTGGCGGTGATGGGGCTGACGGTCGCGCTGGGAGCAGCTGCCCTGGCCGTGGTGAAGAGCGCGCTGGAGTGGGCACCCAAGTTTGAACTGCAGATTTTTCCCTGAAGCCAGAGGAGGGGCCTTCCCTGTCACCACGTCCTTCCCTGGCGGGAAGGGTGATTTTTGATGAAAGGACATGTCTGGAAACAATCTCTCTGAAGATTATTTTTTATTCTTGCTGCGTCCTGTGACGCCTTTGGCCTTTGTGACAGAGACTAATAGGAACCAGCCCAGCAGGATTGTTCCCCACACCAACGCTCACCTTGTTCTCTCCTCCCCGTGCAGGGGTGAGCAAACAGGCCGCTATCTCGTGAGGAACTGGAGGCATGGACGAGTCAGGCTCCCCAGGCTGCGCGCAGGTGACTGTACGAGTGGAGAGCCATGCATGGGCTATGCTGAAACGATCTCGTGTTCTCTGTTAGGGATAATTAGTGTGAGCGAGGGCAAATCCTCACCTGGAGGAGAGCGTCATGGCAGGTTTTGGCCTGGGTGCGTGTGTGTGTGTGTGGGCGAGGGGCTGTTACACTCCTGAGGCGCGGGGGAGCCCTCTGGCTCTGCACTGCTCCTGACTGCAGGCTGCCAGCACACCCTGCCGTCTGCTTTCAGCTTCGCCGGTGGTCCAACCCTTCCCTTTCCTATAGGCAACCTCTGGGTAGAGCCAGATCTTTCACAAACCCCCGCCAGCGCCCTGCCGTGAGGTTGTCTTCAGCGTGTAACACTCGCTGGCTCCTTTTGCTTCCTCATCCTTGCAGCCTGATCTGTTCATGGGAGAAGGGCAGGGGACAGGAGCAGACCCACGGGACTGCCAGAGGGAGCTTAGCTCTTGGTTGCTGGGTCTCCTTTGCTGTCAGTAGCACAATCGTATCTTGGGTCAGTGAGGTGAGAGACGAGTGTCGCTCGCCCTGCCCGAGGTATGTGCTGTTGTGTGCCAGATCACATCACCTCAAGAGTTAGTGGCACCAGAAACACGCGTTGCAGACTTCTACAGCTCCGGAAGCAGGCTCTAAAGCGGAGAAGGGCTTTTTCCACCTTGTGAAACAGTTTGCACAGGACAGAAGTCATTGCGGTAGGAAGTCTGTCTTAAATCTCCCCCATGAGCTGATCAGGCTTCAGTGTCATTCCTTGGAGTAATGCAAGTGAGGGATTTTTCTGGAAAGGCCACCCCCGACCCCTGCATAGCTCCCATTTCCTCATCCAGTCCCATTACCAGTCCTAATGCTCCCTGCCCTCCAAGCTAAGCAGCAAATCCTTCTAGACAACTCAGTGTCCCACTGAGACAAAGCCAATAGACACTATATGCCTCTACCTCTCCCCTGAGCTGCTAAACCTCCCGCAAGTGCCCTTACCTGTCCCTTACAGCTCCCACCCAGCTTCCCCTGCTGTTGCTGTGTTGTGCCCAAAGCCATCTGTGCCGTGCCCAGGGGCTGCACACCTGAAAATTAGGTGTTGGTTGAAGAGTTACGGATTTTGGGATAGAGAGGAAAACTTGTGCCCTGCAAAGTTCAGCCCCCTCCTGTCCCAACCCCCTGTCTGGCAGTTCCTAAGCGCCTCCTGGGTAGGTTTTAGGTTGCCCCATGGGCCCTCGATCTTGGAGGAGCCATGCCTTTCTGACCACCGGACAGGCCAGAGGGCATGTGGGCAGTCGTCATGCCTGACCCATGTTTCCATAATGCTCTGAGCAGAGGAGTTTCCTTTGCCTCTGCAGGCTGAAAGCCAGAGCGTGTGAATCTGCTCTCGCAGAGGCAGGGCAGTGAGACCTTTTCCCTCTGCAGCTCACTGGTGCCAGCGGCTGCCGTGTGCCAGGGCTGTCCATGCCGCTGGTGAGAACCGGGGGCTGCTCAGGGGTCTCCTCTCCCAGCGTGGTTAAAGGCAGAACCGGTTTCTGGGCCCTCGGCGCCTCCCCAGGGCAGCAGCAGCATGGGACGAAAGGCTGGGTGACTTAGCACTTTAGAAACTTGTGGTGCAGGAGAGTCTGTGGTGAATGTGGTCACCTGTGGCTGCTGCCGGAGGTCCTGGAACGCTCTGTACACTCCCCCACTGCCCCGAAGGAGGGGATGGCTGGAGCCCCCTGCTGGGGGAAGCCCCTGTGGCCCCCTAACTCTCTGGCCATGATGCACTTTAGTTCTTGCGTGTTCCCAGGGGGAGGAAGGGCCTGGGAGGAGACGATCGCTGCGGGTGCTTCAGTTACTCTGTACAAAGACTTATACATACCCGTGTAAATGCAGATTTGTACAAACCCTATAACTGTAAAATAAACAGTTACTTAACACACTTCCTTCCCCTGTGCCGGCAGGGGTTGTGGCGTGGGGCCGGGGATGCCAGATCTGCTCTCGTGGCACGCCATGGCCTGGCACTGGCACATCCCTGCAGCAGCCAAGCCGGCTCTGTGGTCACTGACCTGCGTGGCCTCATCCCTGGCAGCCCCGTGGGAAGAGGAGCAGGAGCGGAGCCAAACGGCGCTTGCGTGCCCCGGTTGCTGTTCTTCCATCTGCCCGCCTTTGGTTAAACGCCAGGACTTGCGTGTGCTGTCGGTTCTCCATGGCGTTCCCCCTCCCCATCAGCAGCACAGTGGGCAGAGCGGGGCTGTAAATAGCCTGACCTCCCGGCCCCTTTTGCACCCTGGGCCGGGTGCTTGGCTACGGCAGGAGATCACAGGCCCAGCCAGGGCACGGTGCCCATCGGCGGAGGCCTGGCCGTCACCGCTTCCCCCGTGCAGCCTCCAGTGGCCGGGCACGCTCCGCTGAGCCGGATTGATGCGGCCGCTTTCCCCGGCCTGGGAACGGGCTTTGCTCGGCAGCATGGGGCTGGCGGCTGTGTTTACCAGTTTGGGCCAGGGCTATTTTTAGTTTCCTGTGGCTTCCTCACTGGGAGCGATTTGCTCAAAGCCCTTTGGGAGGAACACACAGGCACAGGCCTGCAGGGTGTATGGGGCTGCTGGGGGCTCAGTGGGCGGAGGGTGGGCAGGGCTGGGGTCTTACAGTGAAAGGAAGCCCAGAGAGCTGGCACTGCGCCGTTCCTTGCAGTATGTGCTTTGTGATGACACGATGCCCAGCTCCGGCAGCTGCCGGGACGTGTGCCCTGCCCGGAGCCTGGACAGTGAGTCCAGCACCAGCCCAGGGGTTACACCACCCATCAGAGTCCCTCATCTGCTGGCACAGAGACATGGCCAGACCCGCTTGGGATTCTGCAGAGAGAACAGCCCCCAAGGAAACGTCACACGTCTTTTATTTACCCCAAAAGAGGAAAAACAGGGAAATGGTGGTGTGTGCAAATACCCAGGTCCCTCCCAGGTGCTGCAGTGTGGGTGCAGCCGGGCACGCGGTGCATGTGCAGGCTGGGCACGGCTTGGCACAGCTCAGCGCCAGGCCGTGCACGGCTCCAGCAGGACATACAGCCCGGTCCACCGTGGCCAACAGGCCGGGGTCACCGCGCACGGGGATGGCACATGGGGCTGGTGGCATGGGGGCTTCGGCCTCGCCAGCTAAGGGCTGTCCTGGGGCTCTTCCAGGCGCTTCCTCGGGGCTGGATCCAGGCAGGGAATTGAATGAGGTGCTACCGGCGGCGGGGGCTGGCGATGTAAAACCTGGCGCTCCTGGGGTTTCTGACACAGGCACAGAAACAGGCACCGAGCCACCAGCGAAGAGATCTCTCAGCATCTTTACTGAGTGGTGGAAGCGGGGCTGTGGGGGACAGTGGGACACGGTGGCCGTGCTGGGGCTGAGCTGGATGCTCCGCAGTGCTCGCCCCAAACCAGCTCCAGGTGATCCGTCTGGCTCCCAGGGTACGACATGGCTTGGCCCCTTGGCCCTGTGCCAGGCGTCACCCATCACCTCCCTGGCCTCAAGTGTCCCACCGGGGCTGGACGCCGTGAACGTGGGAGATGCCGAAGGGCACCACCATCCCCGCCGTGGTGAAGGCGGCGGGGGGCCGCAGTGGGGGGCTGCCACGCAGGATGGGCGAGAGCTGCTGCTCCTCCTCCGGGGGGTGGCGCAGGGCCAGTGCGCAGGAGAGGAGCCCGATGGCACCCAGTGCCCCGGCTGCCACGCACAGTGCCAAGCCCACCAGGCGGCACGTCCCCAGCGCATGGTTGTACCGCACCGCCTGCACGTCCAGCACCACGAATTCCTCCTCCCCGATCCCCTCCAGCTTCGGGGGCACCAGGGAGCCGGTGGCCAGTGCCGCGGCCCCCACAAGCAAGAACAGGGTGCCCGTGGAGAGGCTCACCTGGGGACAGGGGTGCAGGGCTCAAGGTCAGCACCAGCCCCTCTGTGTCCCCCAAATGCCATGGTGGGACACAGGTGGGAGGGTGCATCTCCAGGGGAAGCAGGGGTTTTGGAGTCTCTTACCTTCCAGATAAGGGGGGCCCAGGCTCCATGCGGCGAGGACCCATCCCTGTCCCCGTCAGGGCTCGCCCCAGTGCAGTCCTCATAGAAGAGGTGGAGGTAGGAGCGGACCCCGTACCACTTCCCCTGCGCCATGCTAGGCCCACGGCCACAGCTGCAATCCGGCTGACGGGCGGGCATCGGGCCTGGGGGGCACAGGGGGGCCAGGATGGGCTGTGGGGAGGGCAACAAGACCCACAGCAAGCCCCCCCCGCAGCTGCAGCGCCCATGGGGCTGAGCCAGCTCCTGCCCCTGCCCCAGGGTGCAGGGCAGGGGACGGGGCACCGGCGCTGGCTGCGCCCCTCCATGCCTGCTTTGGGGAGCACCGAGAGGGACCCCAAGAGCTTCCCCCCCTCAACCCAGCCAGGGTGACAAGGCTGAGGCCACATCCTCGGGGTGACCGAGGGTGTCGCTGCCCTCATCCTGGTGGTGCATCCAAATGGGATGGAGGAAAAGACACCCCACTCCCCCACCCGCCCCCCCCCTACCCCTGCATCGCGGGGACCTGCCCGTCCTGGGCTGGATCCAGACCCGGCACAGCCCCCGCACGGCCCCGCCGCCATGCTGGCAGGATCAGGCCCGACATCAGGCCATTCGCAGCCACCCAATCGCCGGCGATGGGGAAGGAGGGGCGGTGGCGGGGAGGGATGCGGGGCCGCTGGCTTGTGGGGACACTGGGACACGGCCACCACATTGCAGGGACCGGGCCACCGTGTCCCCTCCCAGCCGCCTGCCCAGGGATGGGGCATTGCCATGGGAACTGCCTGTTCAGCCCTGGCCAGGGCAGCCCTGCAGCCTGGCGAATGCAAGGGGGGGCGGGTGGGATGCGTGTGGAAATGTCAGCCTGGAGCAGGGCGAGGCGGGGGGGAGGGGGGGACAAGGACCCTTTCGGTGCCGGCCCTGGCACTGAACAAAGCCCTGCACCGGAGAGGCCTCACCGGGGTATGCGCTGCCCACGGGATCGGTTGGGATTGGGGACATGTTTGTCCCTCCATCCTGTCTTGCATGCTGGGGGCTGGGGGGAGGGGGGGAACAGCCTGGTGCTGCTGGGTTTGAGAGGAGGATCACAGTGGGGACCACCCCGGTGCACCCCTGGTGGCCATCACTCTGCTCCCCCTGGGCTGCCCTCATCCTGCATCCCCCCGCCGTGTCCCCCCATAGGCTCACCCCTGCCCACACCCCTGCCTCCCAGCCCTGCCTGCTCCCCACTTACCTCTGGGGGGGCAGAGGCCTTAGAACATCCTTCCCCAACTTGGCGGCGTCACCAGCAGCTGTTCCTCTGCTGTCCCCGTGTCCAGGAGGGATCCCACGGCACCGTCCACAGCTGGGCAGCCAGCCCCCCAGCTTCACCGCAGCCCCGGCACCGTCCTCCTCCCTGGGACGTGGGGTGGGGAGGGCAGGGGGGGGCCGTGCTGGGGTGGAGGGGAGCGGGCAGAGCAGGTCCCTGCTGCGAGGCCGGGAGCCGCTGCTGCCTGCGGAGCTGGCGCAACGCTGCGTGCAGCCGCCGCGTGTGACTCAGAGCCGGGCCGGTGGTGTGTGCACGTGCCTGTGTGGGCAGCGCCGGACACCGGGCACCGGGCACTTGGCTCTGTGTGGCCCTGGCCCATGGCGAGGTCAGGAGGGCAGCGGCGATGGGTGGTGAGCTGGGACCGTGGCAGACCCCCGTTCCCGGCCGAGCCAGGCGTCAGCCTTGGGCAGGAGCCTGGTCCCACAGCCGGGGGCTGCTGTGCCACCCTGCTGGGACATCGCTGTCCCCACGGCTTCCAGACTGCAGCCAGGGCCCCGGTGCTGGGTTCTGCCCCCGTTTCAGGACTTCGGTGCTGGGTGCTGCCCCAGAGCAGGTGAAGCCCTGCGCTCCCATGGGGCTGGGGGGGGTGTCACCCAGCACGGCCACCACCCCCCCGGACACCCCCACCCCCCGGGGACAGCCCGGTCCCCAGCACTGCCCGGGTCTCAGGGCAGGGGCCGGTGCAGCGGGAGGGGCCGGTGGTACCCAGGGATGCTCCAGGCTCCCCTTGTTGCCATGGCAACAGCTACGGGCGGGGGGGAGGGGGGGAGTGACGCAAGCAGTGCGTTCCCCCCGTGGTTTCCCCCCCTCCAAGCCCTCCTGCGGGGCCGGATTAGTGCCCTGGCCTCCCCCCCCACCAGGTCCTGTCGGGGCTGATTTCCCCCCACGGGTGGTGGGGACAGCGCTGTGGGGTTGCGTGTGCACGGAGGAGGCATGGCACATGCGTGCAGGGAGCACACGCGTGCGCTGCACATGCATGTGCACACACAGACCCCCCCATGCTGGGGACATCCAGCCCGCTCGGGCTGACGAAGGTGTGGGCCTCGCGGGAACCGGGGCTCAGGGTGGGATCCTGTGGACTGGTGCGGGAGCAGAGGGTCCGGGTGGGAGCCCACGGACCACGGTCAGAGCCTGTGGATCAGGGTGGGAGCAGACATGCCTGGGAGGTGGGTGCTGGCCGCTGGGAACCCCACATCCCCTTGGGAGGGAGCCCCATGTTCCCTGGGGGACCCCACATCCCACCGGGAGCCCCGCGCCCCCCTGGGAGGAGCGAGGCGGCGCAGGAGGAGCCGGAGCCGTGGGCAGCAGACCAACACACTTTATTCCATAGTCACAACAGTCAGGATAACCGTTAGCCGAGCTCCCGCAGAGCTGGAGCCGGCCACATCGCACCCCCCCGCCTCCCCCCGGGATGGGACGGGGACCAGGGCTGCCCCTCGGCTAAAAGCCTATTTCTCCAAGACAACAGATACAGGAACCCTTCACTAACACGACACTACAAAGGTGACCCCGAGCGCTGGCGCCCGTCCGCAGGCTGCGCCGGGGCCCCACCGGCTCCGGGGCCCCCCGGCCCATTCGGCCACCGCCGGGGCGGCTTCTTCCTGAGAGAGGTTTGGTTTATTTTTATTATTCATTTATTATTATTATTATTATTTATTATTATTATTATTATTCACTTTGTCTCTAGTGATGACGGGATGTCGCACGCGCACGCACACACGCTCGCACACGCATGCCAGCCAGCACCAGGCAGTGGGGAGGCGGGGGGCGCAGCGGGAGGGGGCCGCACGCTGGGGGGGTCTCTAAGCACTACAACCACACGGCACAGAAAAATCCACCACTGTCCACAACGGTTCTTCCCCCAACAAACACACCCAGCGAGTCTCGAGGAGGGGGACAGGGGACTGGGGGGTGGGGCGGGGAGAGGGACAGGGACGAAGCGGATGGTGTTGTGCTTGTGGCCGGGGCAAGGTGGGGGCGGGGGGGGGGGGCCCCGGCTCTGGCTCCGGTTCTGGCGCTGACCCAGAACCTGCTCCTGAGGAAACGTTTCGCCTGACAGTCCGTGGAGGGAGCACCTCGGCCCACGGGTGATGCACGGCACACAGGGGACCACGGGGACCCCGGGCCACCCGTGTCCCCACTGGGAACAGGAGATGCAGCCCCGCGAGCTGCAGGACTGGCAAAGCACATGTATGACGCGAGACCCTCACCATGGCCTCAGGCCAGTGCCTGGGGGCTTTGGCTTCCCCGTGGACGAGGATGGAGGGTGGGCGGCCGGCAGCCTCGGCACCTTTGCCAAGCGCTTCTGGCCACGGCACGAGGCGGCCGCGCAGCCCGAGAAGGCACCGAGGTGCTGGGTGAGATCTGTGCGCGTTGGAGAGCCCCGGGGCCGCAGGACCCCACGGGAACCCCAAACCCGGCTCACGCGTGGGAGGGGGCTTGGGGTGCTCCTGGCGTGGGAAGGCAGAGCCTCCCCAGGAGGGCGGCGAGGCGGGAGCAGGCTGCCGGCGTCGCGGCTGGCCCGGCGCTTATTTGGCTTGTTTGGGTCTGGTGGGGAACGGCCTGGGGGGAGCAGGGACGGGGACGCGCTCTATACGGGGAACACGTGTCTGATGCGTGACACCCGCCTGCCTCGGCAGGCTGGCACCCGCACCGGGGCTACTGAAACACCGCGGCTAACGCAATGCCGACACACACACGCACAGCTACCGCTACACACCGACACATCTACAATGCTGATGGCTGGCCGTCAGGGAGGCGCCTTGAGGGGACCCCGAGGCCACCCGGGATGGGGCTGGGGGACACCGAGCATCCCTGCGAAGGGGATGGGGACACACCTCTCCCTGCGCCGTGGTGCCTGTCCCCACGGCTGAGCCAGGGCCACCGGCACCTCTGGCAGTGGGACCAGGCAGGTCCCCCCCTCCAAGGCACCCTGGGGGGATGCCAGGGCCCGGGGGGGGGGAAATACCCTTCCCCTGGTGGCAACTCCGTCCAGCCCCACAGCAGTGGGCAGGCACGGGGCAGCCTGAGACCGGAGGAACCCGCAGCCCCAAAACGGGGAGGCAGAGCCCCAGGGAGCAGGTGCCCCACTGTCCCCAGCACCCCACTGCCTGGGAAGGGTCAGAGGGGCTCCCACACACCCAGAGCCCCTGGGGAATCAGGGACATGGGGGACCTCAGTGGCTGCTTCAAGCTGTAGTCCCTGCTGAGCCCAGTAGAGCTCCTCCGGGTGCCGCCAGCCCCTGCCATGGCTACATCCCCAGGGCCCGCAGCTTGGGGTGGTCGGGGTCCCCGCCACCACCCGACACAGCACAGCCGTACCTGAGCGCAGCCCCTAACCCAAAAACGCAGCCTGCGGCGGCCACCAAGCCAACACTACAGCCACGTGCTCCCCGGCAGCAGGAGACAGCTCGTTGCAGGAAGGAGGCATTAAGAAAAGCAAAGAAAAACCTGGCTGGAGGAGACGCTGCGGCAGGACCTTCCCTGCCGGGAAGCTCCTTGGCAGCGCTCCGCTGGGAAGCCCCTGCTCTTGGCGGAGCCGGCAGCGGGGCACGGCGTGGAGGAGCACCGCGCCAGAGCATCGCCCACACGCCGTGCGCCCACCGGCATCAGCTGCCGCTGCTCTCAGCTCCGTTTGGGTGGTTGCTTAAGGCAGATTTCCCTCAGCATCCCTTCCCAGCCACCCAGCACGCTCCCCACCACCCCGGCAGAATCGCCCACCGCGGCCGGGCACGGTGGGACCTGGCTCCAGCGGCCAAGATGAGCCGGATGGGACCGAGTCCCACGTGGGCACGGGGTCCAAGGCTGAAATGGGGGCTGGCTGCTCCGGGAAGGGCTCGTTCCCGCCGGATTTCGGGGTGCACAGCTGCCCGGCGAGAGGAACAACACAGCCTCCCGCGGCCACGTGCGGATCACGTGCGCGCAACTTCGCTCTTCCCAAAGTCAGCGGCGGCGAGCGCACACCACAGGGAAAGAGCCTGTCCCGTGGGACACTGAACCCCCAAAGCCGGGGATCCCCATGAAACGGAGTGTCGAGCAGGGAGGGCTCCACACGGCTCTGTCACCCCCGCACGTGGCACAGCCAGGGATCCCTCCCCAAGGGCTGCCACAAGGAAAAGGAGAAAACTGAAGACGTGCTTTAAATGCAGTCAAAAATCAAAAGGAATTGGCCATTCCCCAAGGAATGGGGAGGGCAGGATTGGCACCGGGAGCCGGGGCTGGCATGGGCGCTCCCGGAGAGCAGGAAGGAACACGGGGCAGTGGCTGGCGGGGAAGGGAGCGGCCAGGAGCAGCCATGGCCGGCAGCGCCGCGGTGGCCAGAGCCACAGGGGGAAGGGGCCGGGCGCTGACAATGAAAACCCGATTAGACACTTGCATTTCACGGGTAAATAACCGCGGCAGCCGGCCACGCGTCCTGCAGTCGCAAGACGAGGGCCCGACAGACGGACGGACGAGGAGTGGGTGTGTGCCGGGGGGATGGGGTGAGCAGGGAGCTCTGCCTTCCAGCGGCTTCAAGGCAAAATACCTGATTCCTGCATGTAAACAGCTGGTTTTGATTTTTTTTTTTTCTGGTTTTTTTCGGTTTGGTTTTTTTTCTTTTTTTTTTTTTTTTTTTATATATGACCTGATTGTGGGAAAAGAAAGAGCATTACCTGCAGAGCGTGGGACTCAGTAGGTAAAGACCAAGTCCGAGATGCTGGACATGAGCCAGTCCCCTGCTATCATCTCCGTCACCTCGGGCGTGCAATAGTCCGGGAACTCGAAGTGCGAGGAGCCTCCCCGCGGGAAGAGGTCATGGTCCTTGTCGAAGACGGACCAGTCCAGGGCACCGCAGGCAGCACCGGCGGGGGCCCGCCCGGGCAGGACCCCCAGCAGCTCTTCCTCCAGCTCCTCATCAGAGGAGCTGAAGGAAGAGGGAGGGGACCCGGCTGACATGGGAGAGGGGGACCCGCTCTCTGGGGATCTCCCCGGCTCGGGGCAGGCGGCAGCAGGGCTTGGGGGCGCGGGGGGCTCCTGGGGGCTGCTCTCCCCGGTGGGTGCCATGTGCCAGGCGGCCATGCCAGGTGCCGCGGGGCAGTCCTCGGCGGGCACCTCCGGCGCGGGCTCCTGCGGGGTGTTGGGTGGCTTGGCGGGCTGCCTGCGGCTGGAGGAGACGCGGCCCAGCACGGAGGGCTTGATCTTCACCGGGAGGCGCGGGCGGGACGTGCCGGCGCCCACCTTGCCCTTTTTTCGAGGCCGGTACTTGTAGTCGGGGTAGTCGGCCATGTGCTTGAGGCGCAGGCGCTCGGCCTCCTTGACAAAGGGGATCTTCTCGGAGTCGTGGAGGAGCTGCCAGCGCCGGCCCAGGCGCTTGGAGATCTCGGCGTTGTGCATGTCAGGCCACTGGTCCATGATCTTGCGACGCTCGTGTTGCGACCACACCATGAAGGCGTTCATGGGGCGCTTGATGTGCCCGCTCGGCGTCTTGCACCAGGCGGGTTCGGCGTCGCGGGTGGGCAGCGGGGCGCAGGGCTCCCGACGAGCCTCCGCGCCCCGGCCCCGTGCCCCACGCTGCACCATGACGGGGACCGGGACCCCCCCGGCGCCGCCGCCACCGCCGCCTCCTCCTCCTCTTCCCCCCCCCCGCCCGCCGCCTCCCCGCCCGCCGCTACGCGCCGCGCCGCGCCGCCCCCATTGTGCGGAGCGGGCGGCGGCGGCGGGGCGGGGCGCAGGGGGCCGCGCCGGGGCCCGGGGGCGCACGGCGGGGGCGGCTCCGCCGGGGCGGCGGCCGCTGAGATGCTCCGGAGGGGTCCCGGGATCGGCCCGGTCGTCTCCGAGCTCGGGGATGCTCCGCAGCGATCCGGTCCGGGGATGCTCGGAGATGCTCCGTACGGACCCGGGGATGCTCCGCACCGCCCCGAGGATGCTCCGGGATGCTCCGCGCCGCCCCGAGGATGCTCCGCGCCGCCCCGAGGATGCTCCGGACCGGCTCGGTGATGCTCCGGAATGCTCTGTACCGGCCCGGGGATGCTCCGCGCCGCCCCGGGGTTTCTTCCCCGATTGAATCGGCGGATACTCCGTTCGGGTGCGGTGCGGGGACGCTGCGGCGGGTGCGGGTCGGGGGTGCGCGGGGGCGGTGCGGGCAGCCCGGGAGCCGCACGCCCCCCGGTGCCGCTCTTATAGCCGCCGCCGCCGCCCCGCCCCCGGTAAACACCGCCGCGCCGGTTCTGTCAATGGGAGGCACCGCCCCCCCCGGCCCATTGGCCGCGGGGCGGGGGGGAATATCCCGCTCCGCCAATAGGAGCCCTCCGGTGAGGGGTTGCTGGAGAGAATGGCAGGGTGGCACGCCCCAGTACCCCCCGGTACCCCCGTCACGGCACCCCGGTGCCCCCACCTGAGCAGCACAGCACCCCCGGTACCTTCACACGAGCGCCGCGGTACCGCGGTTTGGGCACCCCGTGACCTCCGGTACCCACCCGGGGATGCTCCAACTACTGCCAGTACCCGCTGCTCCCCCGGTCTGCGCACCTCGGTGTCCCCGGTGCCCCCCCCTACCCGCACGTGGGTACCCCCGGGAGCCCCTACACCCCTCACAGACCCCTGGGAGCTGCACTCCGGACTGGACACGGCTCTCCGGTGCCCCGGGCAGAGCCCTGGCCCGGGACAGCCCCCAGGCCGTCCCGCTGGGGCTTGCAGCTCTCGCCCCACCCGCGGCGTGGGAAGGCCGGTGCCTTCGTGGACGCGTCCCCGCCCCGGCGGCGTCCCCCCGGGGCTCGGTTGCCCGACGGGGAGCGCGGGTCGCCGGGCGGGGGATGCGCTGCCCACGGTGGGGGGTACCCACGCCGCTGCCCCCGGTGACACGAGTGGGGTCTTGTCCCCCCGCCGCGGCGCGGCCCGGCCCGGCCCGGCCCAGCCAGGCCCCGCCCCTCCCAGCCCGGCCCCGCCCCCTCCGCGGGCGGCACCAATGGGGCGGCGGCGGCGGCCCCTGTTACCCCGGAGACCGCCGGCTGCCCGCCAGGGGCCGCGCCCATTGGCTGCCGCCGCGGCGCGCGGGCCCGCCGCAAGGCGCGCCCCCATTGGCTGCGCCGCCCGCCGCCAGTTGCTGTGGTAACAGGGGGCCCAAGTGGGGCCCGGGACCGGGCCGCCGCCCGCGGCCTACCCCGGGCACTGCGGCCTGCCCCGGGCCCTGCACTGAACGCCCGGGCCCTGCCCGCTGTCCCCCGGAGCCCCACTACCCGGAGAACACCACACAACCCCCCTCGCACCTGGGCCTCACACTAGGCCTGGTAGCATGGGGCCTGCCCGAGTTGTTCCCGCCCGGTGTGGCTGGAGGCCTTGCCCGGCACCGGGCACTTGCCACACAGTTCCTGTATGACCCTGGCACCAAGCACCTGCCTGGCCATTCCCCCCGACCCACAAGGCTTCGCACCCCTTCCCGCGGGCGGGACCGGGTGAGTGCCCATTAGCACAGCGGGGCCCTGAGGCGGCTCCTCCATGCCCATTGGCGTCGTGCACCGGGGCTGCCTTGCACCGGGGCTGCCTTGCTCCGGGCTCTCCCGGTCGGCCAGCCCTCACCCCGCACTACCGCCGCGGACTCTGCTCCCTCCCAGTCCACAGCGGCCCCACAGGCAGCTGAGTCCCCGTCCCACGGGGCCCGTGCCGCAGGGCTTTCCGGTCCGGCCCGCATCCCAGCCCAGTGGATCCCGTCCCGGTGGATCCCAGACCGGTGGATCCCGCCCCTCTGCCCCCGGGGCTCCTGCCGTGCGGCGCCGGGGCGGAGCCGGCAGGGGGCGCCCTCCCCCGCCCCTTCCCGTGAGCCCGTGCCCCGCCCGGCCTCCGTACCCGCCTGGCGTCGCCATGGGGACCGGCCCGGAGCCGGGAGACGGGGACGCGGGGTACGGGGGGTCCCCGGGGGGCAGGAGGGTGGCAGAGGGCCATGGAGAATCCCCGGAGGGCAGGAGGATGGCGGAAGGCCATGGGGTATGAGGAATCCTCGGGGTGCAGGGGGGCTCCCAATGGGACAAAGGAGCAGGTCGGGGGGTGTCCCCATAGGGGACAGGCAGGAGGACTCCCCATGGGGCATGGGGTGGGGAGGGGAGCTCCCCATAGGGGGTGGGCAGGGGGCTCCCCATTTGGCAGGGAGGAGGGGTAGGGTGCTCCCCGTGGGCAGGGAAGGTAGGCGATGGTGGGGTTCACTAAGGATACCGTAGTCCAGGGGGTGTCGCTGCCTCTCAGCTCTGACTTTGGACCTACAGAGGCTTGTCCGTGGGGACAGGCAGAGCTGCGGGGCTCAGCTCCTCGCTGGGGTTACGCTTTTTCCTTCCAGAGCCTGCACGGAGGTGGATGCACAGGGGCCGGTTCCAAGTATCATGGAGGGGTTCAAGAGACTGGTAAGTCTCTCGTTCCAGTGGGATTTATGGCACTTACACTACTGTGGTTATAAACGCAGCATCTCTCAAACACGCCTGAGACTTGCTGCTGGTAAAGGGCACAAAGGGAGACCTGGAAGCCCCAGAGGAGATTCAGAGGGGAGTCGGAACTGTGGGTCACATCAGAGCGGTCCTTGCTCACACACTGCCTCTGACTCCCGATCTTTTTTGTGCTACTGTCATGCTGAGTTTAGGATTACAGCAAATGGCAGAAGACAGAAGCAGAGGAGAGGAAGTCTCCACCCCGCAGGATGACTTTGCCACCGCTCACCAATGAAGACAAGAAGAAGAAAGGGGAGAAGAACAAGCCAGGTTGGGAGAGATTCCCTTATACAGTGCCCTGCTGCCCCTGCCCACTGGTGCTGCTTTTGCATTAACTCCGTGCTTTCTGCTGGGACACATTCAGCAAAAGCCACAAGAAAATTACCCAAGGGGGAATGCTGAGAATAAAAGGGGAGAACTAGAAAAGCCCAGGCAGTGCTTTGTAGGCTCAGCTCCCGGGCTGTAACTGCAAGCCACTCTCGCTGGGGCCACAGAAGATTTGAATTCAATCTCTCAGTTGTTCTTTATATTTTCCTCAGCCACATATGACAGGAGAGAGTAGATGTAAGGCGTTGAAATCGGACTGTGAAATAAGCACAGGCCTCTTTTTTGTTTCACCAGTTGCATTTATGCTGAGTAAAAAACCACCCTTGCCTTCAGAGACATCATCATCCCCAGAGAAATACAGAAGTTTTGCTCAGAGGAAATTAGCACTTAAGAAGGCTGAATTAGCTAAAACCATGGAAGAGATCAAAATTATCACGGTACGTGCCACAAATATCCAGTGCTGGGATGCAGGCAGCAAATCCATACAGTTACCCCGGCTGCCTTTATGGAGGAAATTCTAGCAGCCTGACTCACTCTTGCAAAATGGCATGTGTTTATTTATTAATACACTGGAGGTAATTATACTGCTTTGCTTAATGCTGGTGTAATCTAACCTTGATATTGTCTATCAAGAAAAATTAAGAGAAACCCAGAGAGAGTCCAGACTGTAGCAGTAGGAGGGATGCGATTTAGGAAATGTGACCTGTTAGAAAAGACTGTTGGTATCAGATTTTCTCAGTCTAGCAAAGAGAAGGTTGAGGTGAAGGACATGACCACAGCTTTTTAGTAGATGAAAGATGGTTATAGAAGAGACAGTGATCCTCCAGCTGGTAGGAAGGAATGTGGGAGCAGGGGTATGCTGTACGGGGGAAGTCAGAGAGCCTCGGAACTGAGGCTGAGGTTTGCTGTTTGATGTTGGGATGGCCAGGGTCGTGTTGGTGCTGTTACCATGGGGCAGGAATGTCCCAGAGATGGCAGAAGGTGGTAAGAAAACTTGGGGCAGATGGTACTGCTGGAGTCCCCAGCACGTTAATTCACAAATTCTCATAGGATCTGACCAATCTGAAGAAAAATGCCATCGAGGAGATGAAGCAGCACAGTGCCCACCTGGCAGAGACCAACAACCGGCTGATTAAGGACATCCAGCACACTGATGACAGCACTGCCAAGCAAGCAAGGGTGTTGCTGCAGCAGTACGAAGTATTTCAGGTGAGGCTTTAGCATTGACCAACAGGGCCATTTAAGCAGAATGCAGAACTTCCCATTACTCGTTAATACTAGAGAAGGGCCAGGTGCTGCTCAGACCCTTCAACTGCACTGAGTGTGACTGGAGCATCCCCAGTCCTGGGGGGAGCTCCTTGATGCCCAAAGATCCTGTGAGGTGCTCTTGTTTTTGTGCCTGTGTTTTAAAGCCGTGAGAGCACCCTGACTGTAACTGTCCTAAGCAACAGCAGTCACCCCTGTAACAACCCAAATACATCCCTCCATAACATCCTTGGCTCCATCTGACTCTTGAAGCACTACTCTGCTCCCCAGAGCAGCTCCTGTGCACGAGCTGGCACCAGCCACACCGACAGATTCCTCTGTGCTGCTAATGCAAGCAACAGCACATGAGAGAAACATCAGGGATGGTGTAAGGGAATGTTTCAGAGCTTTGCGGAATGAGCAGTGACTGGATTTCTCCCTGTGCAGAGGGTGAAGGCAATGGTGCAGACCTTCAATCAAAACCAGCTGGACACAGCAAGGGCAGAGCTCCAGGAAATGGAAAAAACAATGGAAAAGAATCTGGGAAGTGAGTTGCTCCCATTACTATGAAACGCAGTCTATACAACCGTGTTACCTTTGGTTTCCATCTTAGTAGGTTAAAGACACTGTGTTGATCTTATAAATGTCAAACAATTCCATTTCTGAAAATGAATCCCGTTGGCTCTGTGGGTCTGATCTTCCCGTCAGCCTGTCAGGAGGGGGAGAGCCCTGTGACACCCGGCAGCCTGTGCTCAGGCGGGTTGGAAGAATCTCCTCCTTGGCAGCTGTTTGCACCACCCTGCTGGGGCAGAGTATTGTCAAGGCGGTCTGACTGTAGGTGTCTGTTCCCACTCCCCACAGGGTGTGTAATCTCTGTAGAGAGAAGGGCTCAGGCAAACGCAGGATGGAATCCTTCGTGAAGAAACGAAGGTCTGGAACCCCTGGGTTGAGATTTTCTCTTTTGACTTTCAATCAGAGCTACAGCAGCAGCTGGAGGAAGCCACATCAAAGGTACAGGTTCTCCAGGATGAGCTCGGTGTCCTGCGGACCTACATCAACGGGCACTATCCGGAACAAGATGTCCAGATAGTTCTTCTGCAGCACAGCATCCAGAGCCTGAAGGAGCAACACCAGGTGCTGAGACCTCTCCTTTCCTGCAGCATTGCCAGGGAGGAAAGAGAGGGCAGGGGAGGAAGGAACGCAATGGTGATCTTGCCTAAGGCTCCTGTTGTTTTTGTGCACTGCTTCCTGCTGTTCTCAGGAGGAGAAAGACAAGACAGAAAAAATGGGGAAGGCCATCTTGGAGAAACTAGAAGAGAAGGCACAAGCAGAACAAGAGGCGATGTTACAGAAAGTCGTGGAGGTTTGTGGAGTTCATGTGACGTCCCAGCAAGGGGCATCAGTTTCTGGGAGATGGCAGACAAGGCAGGGGCTTCCACACGTTGCCCATTAGCAATAGCACAGTGCAGCCAGCACCCAAAGAGTAACAGCATTGCTGCTCCCTTCCTGATGCCATAGTGGAGCTGTTTGTCAGGCTGGGAGGGTACAGGAGAAGCACCTCTGCATTGCTGCTGTAGTCTGATGTGTTGAAATATTCTCACTCCTGACAGTTTGCTGTGTGGAGGTGAGTGCACTGTGACCCAGCATTCACCCTGCTTTTACGGTCCCTGTTTTATTACATTATTTAGGTAGCTGCTGTGCTAATTGGCTGTGGCACCGCTGTGGCAACGCACATATGTTTGTAATAAATTCATGAGGAAATTAAACTATATGCAGCACTAGAGAGCAGGGGCTTCTGTTGTTCTTCCCAAAATAGGAGGAACTCCTGTTGCACAGTTCCTGCTCGCGTGATGTTCTTAGCACTTTTCCTGGGTTAGCAGCTTGAGAGCACTAAGAAAATATTAATTACTGACTCCGTTTACAGCCTGCTCTGATGCAGAACTGCTGTACTCTTTTACAGGTGAATTTGTAAGCACAGGTGATAAAAGTTACCCAAGCAATATTAATAAGTTTTCCCTGGGAAATTGAACTGGATCTCTTGAGTTCCTTAGTCTTTTTCCATTATCAGCACAATGTGATCTCAACAACAGTCTCTTTCTAGAGCTGGAACCCAAATCTTGTTTGGGCAGAAATAATTTTCCTGAAGAGTGACACATCCGGACACGGCCAGCACTGGCACCCAGCAGTGGCAGGGTTTCATGCTGGTGTTCTGCAGCTGGTTTTCTTCTCTTCACCCACACAGGAGAAGTTGCTGCACCAGGATGGCCTGAAACAGATGGTGATAAACAATCACATTCTGCGATGTGGAATACTGAGGCAAAGGGAGGTGAGCGAGCTGGGGAAGAACCAGCGCAGTGCAGCAGAGCCAGCCACCCTCAGCCCTTGCCCTTCGTGAGGCTTTTGTCTGCCTTAGTGGGGTACGTTGCCTTCCATTTCCAGTGGAGTCAGGGGGCTGTTAGGACATCCTGAGGGTGAAGCAGTCCATCAGGTGTTTCAGGAAGCCTGGTAGCGGCTTACTTGCACAAGGGATATTTTCTAGCTCTGCTGTTTGCAAAATCTCTAAAACTTTAATTCCTGCTCCTATTGCAAACTAAAGAACTCTTAGAAATGTCATTCATGCAGATTGTTAAGGACCTGGAGGAAGAGATTCGTGAACTGAAGAGAAGCATCCAGACACTCCGTCAGAGTGCAAGAGACCCAAGAGAGCTGATCTTTGCCGATGTCCTTCTCCACAGACCCAAGTAAGGCTGGTCAGTGGGTGTGCACAGCCCTTTCTCTGTGCCCTTGGGCTGCAGATTCTTTGTCACTGAGTGCTAATAACCTTACCCCATCATTTCTGCAGATGTCACTGTTAAAGCTATGCCCAGCCCGGGGTATAAACCCACAGTTACATTGGGTTCTGCTGGGGAAAACAGCAGCAAGGTCTCGTGGTCTTGCCTAAGAGCAGCTAGGGACTAGCCACAGCTCTAATACTGATCTTTGGTCACATCACATCTCTCTTCTGGGCTTCCCTTTGCGCAGCCTGCACGTGGAGATTATTAGTGGCTGCAGCCAGGGACAGTCAGGACCAGCAGAGCTTTTCAAGGCCCTTGTGCCTGCACTGACTCTTACTTTATTGTTGTTTTCACTTTGTGGTTGGGAAACAAAACTGAGGGAAGGCATCAGGCTCACAAAGAGCATCCCTGTTGGGGCAGGTCTTGCCCATCTAGAGCCACCTTGCTGGTTGTGTCAAATGGCACCTGTGCTCTGTGAGAACAAAGACGGGCAGCCATTTCCCTAATATGTAAAAAATTGTGTTGGTGGCATTGGCTGGCAACAAAAAAGCAAAACTGTTATCTTTCTCACTGCTCTTTCCCTGTCCCGGTTCTCTGGTAGCTAATTACATCCTGAGTGGAGGTTGTGGGTAGTCCCCACTCCTGCTTGCCAGCATGTGCTGTGCTGATACTGGATTTAAGAATTACAAAGCGTAAGGTGAATCCTCACTTAGCATTGATGGGGAAAAGGCCCTGCCAGCTCGATCACAGGAATACTGGGCTCTCCTCTCCAGGGACAGACCCAGACGGGCCAAGTCTGTGGGCTTAAACATAACAACAGCCGGCTGTGACAAGCTATTGTCCACCATACCTACAGCAGGCTGAAGGTGTAACGCTGCCCCTTGTCCCGTGACAGCAGGGTCCTGCCCAGGGCAGAAAAAATCACAAAAATCAGCAATGATTTAGAGCTGCTGAGGTGCCTTGGCTTTCTGTGCTGTCTGCTGACCAGGGGTACAAACCTGAGAGAAAAATGGGTCAAATGTGCTTAAATCTCAAGTATGTTGTAGCCCAAAACCCGTAAGTTGTGTGCAGAACAGCGTGCGTATGCACGTTTATTTACGCAACTGCCTATACAAGTTGTTCTTGGCACAGACGTGTCTGTTATCGGCGTCATTCCTTTCCAGCGGGTCCTGGCGCTGCAGGTGCAGGCCCTTGGCTCCTCCGCACCTCGTGTACACACAGGGGTTATTTTGCATGAAAATATCATCCCTTGGGATGAGCAGATGCTCACCCAGCAAACCGATGGTGGTGCAGATGACAAGAGGGGCTAGATCTCCCGTTCCAGGGCTTGGGTTTTAGCTGGAAGCCAGGTATGGCTGCAGCACTGCAGAGGCACGAGCCGAAGCGGGAGGAAAGCCTGGAACGTGTCAGGAGACTGCGGGGGAAAGCGAGCGGCTGAGTGATGGATTAGTGCAACTTAATTTTTTTCCGATAGAAAAATGATAAAAAGAAGGAATTAATTAGCCTCGACAGCTGGTGGGGCTGGAGTTACTGAGGGTGGCTGGGAGAAGAGTTAAAAATAGCAGGAAGGCCCAAGTGGAAAGTTTCTGTAACATCACAAGTCAGGCATTTGGTGCTTACCCGCCCTGACAGGCGGGAGCCTGTGCCAGAGCCCTCTCCGCCATCCCTCAGCCCTTTCCCACTGACCTCCCTGCAACTTTTCACACGACTTCACCAGCCCGCCGGTTTTTCTGATTAACCCTTTGGTTCCAGACACTGGATTTGCTTCCTGAAAGAGCAAAATCAGACCCGAGCTGCGCTCAGCCTAGAAGTGTAAGGGTGTGTAGGAACACAAGACCCTTGCGAGCCCTCCTTGGGTCCCTGCACGCGGAGCCCGGAGGAGCTGTAACCCTCTGCGTATCCGTTCCCATCAGTTTCCCCTCTTTAAAAACCCTTTTGCTTCAAGGAACCCCAGCTGGATTTCACCAGCAGCTTCAAGCCCTGTGCTGGGGACACTCTGGATGCACAGTTTGTCCTGGACTGAGACGGAGATGGATGAGCGCAGCTCTGAGCAAGCCCAGCTCACTGTGCTTGTCCTCTCTCTGCGAGAAAGCAGATGTACCTGGCTGCTCCGGCGGGCTTTCTCCGCTTTTGTTTGTCTTTCAGGATTGACAGCGAGGAGTGGCTAATTTCATTCCTTCTCCCTCTCAGAGCCCCAGGGGCTACATCTGGCTCTGCCTCTCTGGGAAGGCCAGCGAGCATGGAGCCTGCCTCGCAGAGGGCTCAGTTGCAAGCACGGTGTAAGGCAGGGCTGCGGAGCAGGGCTCAGGCTTGGAGCTGATTTCTGTCATAGGCAGAGTGGTCAGTGGCCGGGGTGGATCGTGAAGGGTGAACTGAAAAGTGAATTAGTGCTGGGGTGAGAGGGAAGATGGGCCGGGCTCTGGTTCGTGCTGAACAGGGGCTGTGCAAAACAACGGTCATCTGTTTTTAAAGGGTTTTTCCTGCTCCTGTCTCAGCTGCTTGCTTTGTCCTGAGTCCCAGAACAAGTGTCTGGGTCCTCGCCACTAAAAACCAGTCCTGGACCCCAGGGACACAGAGAAGGTTGCACAGCAGACACAAGGCGGCTTCCCTCCACCTGTCCTGTGCCCTCTGATGGTGGAGCTTCCATGCAGGGGACAGGACACCTCCTGGCTCTGGGTGGGCTGCACAGAGCATCCAAGCAGCCGCTCACCTCCCACCCTGGCCACACGGGAGCTTCTCCTCCTCCTCTTCCTCACACCGAATCGTCCGAAGCACGGCAGCTTATTCCTGCTCTTTGGTTTGTCCATCCTAACTCTCATTTCTCTCTCAGGTGCACACCAGATACCGAGGTGGTCCTCAGCATCCCCACCAAGGAGACGCCGCTCATCTGACGCTCGGCCAGGCTCCGCTCGCAGGCCCGAGGGATCGCATGGTGCAGATGAGGTGCCAAGCTGCAAAGCCCCTCTTTTCCCCATCAGCACTTCTCCATCCCAGCCCTGCTCAGCTGCCCTGGGGACTCACTGATGTGGTTCTATGGTGCAGTAAAGGTGTTACCGTCATTCCTGGTCCGTGTGGCCTGTGCTGTTCTCACAGCCACGAGGCTGCAGTCCCTTGGAAGGAGCGCGGGGTGAGCCCCGCGACCACAGCTCCTGGGGAGCCATCGCCAGCCCTCCTGTACTTACAGGCTGACCCGTCCCCTTCATACCATCGCGGTAACGCCGGATGGATTGAAGCCAAAAGGTCACTGTGACCGTGACTGTGAGAGGTGTCCTGGGACTGGGCCTGGTGCCGTGATTCCCTACCAGCGCATCCCAGTGTGGGCTGGACTGGTGTCCCAGCGCGGGGTGCCGGTGCTGGGGCAGTTTGGTGCCACAGCACCTGCGTGGCTCAGGGCCAACCGAGGGGTTCAAATAAAACCATCTCCCGTTCTCGCCCGTGCCAAGCGAGCCTCCAGCTGCGCTTCCCATCACCGGCTCTTGGTGATGGCACTGGGGCAGGGGCCGAGCAGGGCTCCGAGGTCCCAGCACAGCACAGCCCCTCCGGGCATCGGGCAGGACCGGCCCAGGCTCGCCTCGCTCCTTACTCGGGGAAGCGGTGGAGCCGTGCCCTGCCCCGCACCGCCTGAGATGGAGCGGGGCCGATGCCGCGGGGAGCGGGGCCGGGGGATTCGGGGGACTGGGGGGACCCTGCCCCACGCGGGAGCGTAGCGGAGCCCCCGCCCGCGGCAGCGCATCCCGCAGCCTCCCGGTGCGACCACCGTCCCCCGCGCTGCTCCCCGGCACCGATCGGACGCGCCCCGGGGGAAGTCGCCGTTCACCCGGCACCGGGAGCCCCGCGGGGACCTCGGGGACCGGACGGGGCCGGGGCCGGGACCGGTGCGGGCGGGGGTGTGTCCGGCGGGGGAGGGACCGGGCGCGGCGAGGGGCTCCGCCTCCCGGGGTTTAAAGCCCGGGCCGGGCGGCGGCCAGCCTGTCCCGGGGAAAGTTGCGCCCGAGCTACCGGCGGCTCGAAGGGGCACCGGTACCGGGATTGGCGCGGTTGGGGGGGGGCTGCAGGGAGCCGGGGGCCCTCGGGGCAGCCTCTCCCAGCCCCGCTGCCCTCGGTGCCGCAGATGACCCTGAACACGCAGCGCGGGAGCAAGAGCCCGCTGCGGAGAAGGGCCAGCACCCCTCTCCCGCGGCCCGGGGTACCGGGTGCCACCTCCCGGGCCGAGCCCTGCCATCCCCAGCTCGGTCACTCCGCATCCGAGCCGGGTGGCAGGGCCGCGGCCCCCCGGGGCAGCTGGTCCTCCGAGTCCTCAGGCTCTTCCAGCTCTTGGGAGCCCCTGTACCGCGTGGTGCTGCTGGGTGACCCTGGTGTGGGCAAGACCAGCCTGGTCAACGTCTTCGCCGGCGTCCAGGAGCGGGACCTGCTGGAACAGCACGGAGGTGGGTGCCTGGTACAGAGGTGGTTGGGGCCCCTTTGCAGCAGGGTCGCCTACTGCGGGGCCCAGAGGAGGTGGCATGGAGGTAACGTGTGTCTGAGCTGCGTGCATGGCCCCGTGATGGGAAAAACCCGTGTGCGAGATGGAGGGGAGCTCAGTGCTGGGGCCAGGATCAGGTCTCAGTGCCTGGGCAGTGCCGTGCCAACCGGGCTCTCCCGGTGTCTCGTAGGGGCTGCGTACGAGCGCACACTGTCTGTGGATGGCGAGGAGACCACACTGCTGGTGATGGACACCTGGGAGCCAGAGCAGCGGGTATGGCAGTGCCAGGGCTGGGTGCTGTGGGAAGCCTGTGTTGCTGGTGGGGCCAAGTGAGCTGGCATGTGCCCCGGGGACATTGTATGGGCACAGCCACTGCTTCAAGTCCTCTGAGCTCCATGAAGCTCCCTGGGGCTTTCCCAGCCATGTCCAGGGCTCGCCGCTGCCCTCGCCGCAGAGCAGGACAGAGACACTGGGCAAGGCAGGGGCTGGGGTCACATCTCTGATGGCTCTTTGCCCACCTTTCACTGGCGTGAGAGGCTGCCTGCTGTCTTCTGGCCAGCGGGGGCTCTCGTGATGGGGCATCACAAGCACAGGAGCAGTGGTGTGGGTGCAGGGTGCCCCTCGCACGAGATGGGAGTGTGGGGGGGGGTGGGAAAGAAGGGGCTGTGGGGAAGAAGCATGGTGCCAGCCTGCTGAGAAATGCACGGGAATGGTTTGGGAATGGGGCTGATGGAGCCAACTGAGCAAATCCATGTGAGACAATGCTGCCAGCCAGGGCACGTGCTTCAACAGGCAGAGCGGTGGCCCCGAGAGCCTGTCATGGGGCATTCCTTCTGCCCAGCGCTCAGAGGCATCTCCTGGGAAGAAATGCCAGCACTGCTGTCATCACCTCCCTCAAAACACCCCTTTGCCTCCCTCGATGCCGGGACTCGGCGTTCCTATGGGTACCACCGGGCAGCAACCAGTCCCTGGGAGTGGGGATGGAGCCAGTGCCAGAGCTGTGAACGTGGGCACAGCACCCGTGTGGGCTGGGGCTGCATTTCCTGTGTGTGGCTGCACTCTAAGGAGATACCCCAGTACCGTAACACCCTGACAACGGCCTTTTATTTCCATTATTGCTTAATCCCACCCTGCCCGGCAGGGACAGCTGGTTCACGCAGGGTGCTGCACCCACAACATGGGCGTTGTGTGGCCAAGGATGATTCCAGAAGGCGCAGCCTCAGCCCCCCAAGCTGAGCTGAGCCCACAGCTCCACTTTGTTGCCAATAGAAGAGGAAACTCTCAAACACCCCCCAAAATCAGGCACTTTTAATCTGCACTTTATTAATGGGGCCCACGTGTCTGCTGCCCACGATGTGGGGGCTGGTGGGGTGCGCTGGCAGGTCCCATCAGTGTTGGGGTGCTCTGCTGTCACCCAGCAGCAGTTGGGGCTGCCAGCAGCCCCTGCAGGGCAGTGACATTTCATTCCCTGTGTGGTGGCAGGGTGAGGAGAACTGGCGCCGCAGCCAGTGCCTGCAGGTGGGGAACGCCTACGTCATCGTCTACTCCATCACTGACCGGGGCAGCTTTGAGAGCGCCTCGGAGCTGCGCATCCAGCTGCGCCGCGCGCGGCAGGCCGAGGACATCCCCATCATCCTGGTGGGGAACAAAACCGACCTGGTGCGGTGTCGCGAGGTCTCCGTCGAAGGTGAGTGGTGGTGGTGGGGTGGTCTGGCCGGCGGAGACGCCCAGGGGGGACCCTGTGCCCGGCCTCCCTGCCCAGCTGCTTCCCCCACATCTCTCCCCTTGTCCCTGGAGGTGCAGCCACTGCCCCGCTTGTGGCTGTGCCCGTCCCCTGGGGTGCCAGCGGGGCCGTGCCCCCCCTCCCTGCCCTTCCCTTGCAGAGGGCCGTGCCTGCGCCGTGGTGTTTGACTGCAAGTTCATCGAGACGTCGGCGGCTCTGCAGCACAACGTGGCGGAGCTCTTCGAGGGGGTGGTACGGCAGATCCGCCTGCGCCGTGGGGGCAAGGAGGCCCGCACACGCCCCGCGCCTGGCCAGAAGCGCAAGGAGAGCCTCACCAAGAGAGCCCGGCGCTTCCTCGACAGGCTGGTGGCCAGGAACAACAGCAAGGTGGCCCTCAAAGTCCGCTCCAAGTCCTGCCACGACCTGTCCGTGCTCTGAGAGCCGCCGCCTTCCCGTCCCTCCGCACACCCGGGCTGGGGACTCCTCTCTGCCAGCAGCGTGGCTGGCAGCTCTGTGGGTGCAAGGAGAGCCAAGACGGGGCCAGAGCGATGCTGAGGACGTGGAGCTGTTTTAACTGGTGCTGAGGGATGGCTGGGGTGCTCTGAATCCGGCCACTTCCCCTCCAGGAGAGGGGACAAGTGGGGCTGGGTCCCCTGGGCTGCACCCATGGAGCAGAGGGTGGGATGGGCATCTGTGCCTGCGGTGGTGGCCTCCTGGATTACAGATGTTCCTGGAGAGCCAGAGGTGAGGGGTGGCCATGTCCCGGTGCAGGGCTGGAGCAGCTCTGGAGGCTGCTGGGAGCGTGGCTGGTCCCACTCATGGTGCCCGTCCTTCACAAGGTGGCAGGGACCGGTGAGGGCACTATAGCAGTGTCCACCTTGAGGACAGTCCTGGCTGGGGAGTGGGGCTGGGGGAGCATGGACAGCATCGCCTGGCACCCCCAGCCTCCCCATGCCAGGGCTTTATGCCACATCTCCCTGGCACCAGCGCTTCTGGGACTGAGGTTTTCCTGTACTGGCACAATGGGGAAAACCCTCGATCTGCAGAATAAACCTCATCAGGGAGGTGCTGGTCTCCGCTGAGTCCCTGTCACGGGGAGCTGTGCACTGGGGCTGCACGGTCAGATTCAAGCTCAATTCATCGCTCACAGCTGTGGCAGGGGACATGCCTCCTGCTCCTGCTTCACCAGACAAAACAACTCAAGGCAGGAAAAGCCTCCATCCAAGCTCAACAGAAGTCTCCGTTCCTCACCCAGCGGTCACAGCATTGTCCCCTGTGTTGGCAGAAGCCCCCGACCCCGCTGCACCTCCCAGGTCCCGTCTGGCTCTGGAAAAGCCTCTGGGAAGGGCTGAGCTCTGCCAAGTTGCTGGTCTCAAATGCCCAGGCACCATGGGAGCTGCAGCCTGGGCAAGGACCTGGATGCTCGGTGGCTCCTGGTGCCCTGGGAAGGGGCAGGGAGGCAGGATCCGGGCAGCACGGCACTGCCTGCAGTGTGGCACAGCCGGGAAGGGACGTGCTTGGCTGCAGCAAGCAGCAAGTGACCCTGGGCACCCGGGGAGGTGATGCTGGAGCTGCGTGGGTTCTGCCAGTTGTTTTTAGGCTGCGCTGCCGGCGAGCAGCCGGGACACTGGGGGGTAGCCTGCTCAGTGGCCCCGGGCCCGGCGCCAGGGAGGATCAGCGGTGCCCTCCCTCCCTCTCTGGGTCAGGTCGGGAGTTTCCGCTCGCTCTGCGGCTCGAGCGTGGGGAGCCGCTGGCCGTGGCCGGCGCAGTGCAGCTGGAGAGGGGGTCACCAGCGTAAAGGGGACACTGCGATGGGGCAGCGCCCTGCCCCTGTGGGAGAACACTCTCTCCACAGGTGCAAATCCCATCGAGGGCTTCTCCCTGTGGGCTCCACCCCCAGGACAAGGGAAGCCTGCTCAGGCTTTTCTCTGTGCTGCTTTGTGCCTCCCCAAAACGGTAACTGTGGCATTGCTGCTCTCTCCTTGCTGCTGCTCCGGCTCCGGCTGCTGATCCAGGGCCCTGGATCTCCCCGCATCCTGGTTCTGGTGCAGCCGGATGCAATGCTGCGGTTCACGCAGCATCAGCCACACCAGGGACGGGGGCTGCACACCGAGGTCAGGAGCTCCTTGCTGCTGCTGGTCCCTCCCGCAGCTGCAGCCGGCATTTTCCTGCGGCAGGAGGCGGGGGGGGGGAGGCGGGGGCAGCCACGGGATGGAAAGTTGGCAGCCGGCAGAGAGGGGAGTGGAAAGAATGAGCTCAAACCCAGAAAAATGCGGCCGTGCTGGAGGGTGGGAGGAGAGGCCAAGGGGGGCCACGGCGAGACGCTGGGAAACGAAGGGAGGAAGGAAGGAGGAGAGCCCGGAGCATCGGTGCCGAGCCAGCTCCCGGCCCCAGGGCAACGCTGATGGGTGCCACGGCTGGACCCCAGGACATGCAGAGATGGATGGTGACCACTGCCCCCTCCTCCTCCAGCCCCCTCGCCCGTCTCTCATGATCTCCCATTCCTCCCAGTCTGCTGCCAGCACCGAGAGGACAATCCCTGCAGCCTGCAGCGCCGCAGCAGCCACCCTGACATGTGGGGGTTCATCTTATGGAGAGTGGCTAAGAAAAGCAGAGGGGTGGAAGGCGGCCACTGCCCTGCCATGGGTAGCTCAAGCCCTTGGTCCCCGCAGGATGACAGCAGCCGGGGGCTGGTTTTGGTTCTGGTTTAACAATGCAAGGAGCAGCTCAGCCCCTGCCAGCCTTCGCTTCGGGCTCCCCCCAGCTCGGGATGACACTCCTGCCCTGGTTAACCCGGGTTTGGTGCTGAGCAGCTGGGGGGAGGCGGGGAGGGGAACCGTCACCCTTCGTCAAGGGTTCCCAAGCCAAGCTGGGGTTTAGGGTGCAGGTGGGTACCCGAAAGGGTCCATAAGGGGCTGGATGGGGGGGTCAGTAAGGGGGTCAGTAGCTGCGCTGTGCTGTGCCGTGCCACGCCGTGGCAGGCAGCAGGGTGGGAAGCAGTGGGGTGTGTGCGGGCACGCTGCCTGTGTGGCTGCCCGCTGCTGCCCTCGGTGACTGTCCTTCTCCTTTGTGGGAGAATTGGTGGCAGTGAGAGGACAGCACCCCGAGCAGGAGGCCAGCCCTGCAGAGAGGGGCTCCCGGGGGGCCTTTCCATCTGCCCTCTGCCTGAAATGCGAAACTATGAATCACCCCCGGTCCTGAAATAGATTCCTTTTTTTTAAAAAAAAAAAAAAAAAAAAGAGGAAAACATTTGGAAAAAAAAAAAAAAAACTTGCTTTTTAATCTCTGCTGCGCTCCCTTCCCCTGCCCATGGCTCAGATCTAAACCTGGGGCAGCACCATAGAGCTTTTGCTCAATCTTTAGTCTCCGATGGTGCCTTTGCCTTTGAGCAGACTCTCACCCCAGCGAGGATGAGGGGGACACGCAGGAGGAGGAGGCAGCTCGGTGGCACAGCTGGGCTGACAGTGGCTCGGGAGGGGAGGGAATATTTGTGAGGAAAACACAGGTTTCAGCCAATTTTCCAGCAGAGCCCTGGCCCCGCTCCAGTGGCAGGGAGAGTTTACTGCCGTTGAGGAGGCATTTTTACAGAGGGGGTGTCCGCTGAGTGCGGCCACGGGTGGGCTGAGAGCGCAGGAGGGGTCCTGGGGAGACAGCAAAGGGCAGGAAAACCCAGGGCTGGATGGAGGAGAGGCCCGGGAGCCCCCAGCCCGACTCGCTCGGGCTGGTGATGGCTGAAGCCGCCACCTTCCCACTCGTGGCCGGGGGGCTGCGGGGAGCCGGGGGTCCCCCCTTGCCCGCAGGGATCCCCCCGGGGCTCTCACCCGCTCCTCGCACTGTGGGGTGTGGGCGGGGAGGACCGGGCCCGGCCCGGCCCGCTATCGGTCTCCTAGCAACGCGGCCGGGGGGGGCGTGGTTGAGCGTGGTCGAACGCGTTGACGCACTTCCGGCCAGTAAGAGGACGTGTCCCTGGCGCGCGCCGGCCGGAAGCGGACTGCGGTGGGAGCAGCCGCCATGGAGGAGGCCGCGGCGCACAACGGCAGCGCCGCCGGGGCCGGCGCCGGGGCCGGGACACCTGCGGCCGCCCGCCCCCCCGCCACCCCCGAGGGCATGGCGCTGGCCTACGGCAGCCTGGTCCTCATGGCGCTGCTGCCCATCTTCTTCGGGGCGCTGCGCTCCGTCAGCTGCGCCAAGAGCAAGGTACCCCCGCGGGCCCCGGGGCGGCCCGGCCTCCCACCGCCGGGGCAGCCACCCCCGCTGCCACCGGGGGCGACGGGGCGTTCAGGCCTCCCTCCTCCCCACCCCTCCCCGGCAGCGGGGGCTGCCCCTCGCCGCTCCCGGGAGACCCTCCGGGGCCTCCAGACCTCATCCCACCGCCAGGACCCCCCCGGGTGCCCTGTCCCGCAGCCGGCCCGGCCCCCCGCTCCGCTCCCTGTCCCTGGAAAGGCAGAGACCCGCGCCTTGGCGGAGGCAGGGGACCCTGGGGGGAGATCTGGCTTCTCCAGCCCCGTCCCCGCTGTCCCGCTAAATTCAAGCGCTGCAGAACTCGTGACCGCCCCCTGCACCCCCGCCAGAGAGACTGTGTTGGGGGGACTCGTGTGTTGCTTTGTTCCCCCCGCCCCGCAGTACTGGGGCTGGTCCCCGGGATGCTGCCGCGCTCTCCTGCCTGCACACCCTCTGCTGTCCCTGCAGCCCGTCGTGCTGCTCTCCGCATCTCACAGCTGGCCTCGGGCAGCAGCTGTGACTTAAATCCCAATGCTTCGTATCCTGCAGCTCAGGAGAAGGGACTGTTTTACACAGTCTGATTTATTACTGTTTTTCAAAGCCCCTTGTGTCTTACTTCAGGTGTTTCAGCTGATTTTAGTGGGGTTCCTGGCAGCCCAGGCAACCAAGTCTGTGAGCAGGGCCTGGCCATGGTTCTGGGGGGAAATTCTCATCACTCACGCCACGGGGAGCCAGTGGCGCTTTGGGCACTTGCTTCTGCGCCGCTGAGTGCTGTGTGGCAGCAGCTGTGCCTGGCATAAGCTGTTGTTCTTTTGCAGGCTTGCTTTGCATAAGAGCTTCTGCTAACGTGCACTCTGTCCAGCGCTGGCCGCAGGTGTTTGCCTGAGAGATTAGGTCTCCGAGCAGCAGCCAGCTGGGCAGGGGAGCAGGCAGGCAGCGCTCTGCCTCTCCTCTGAAAGCTGAAGGCCTCTCATGGGAAATGCCTTGAAAAGGGGCTGGTTTAGTTGGTGCAAAGATGTCTCAGAAGGCGAAAGGCGTTTATAAATCTGGGGCTTTTGAGCACAAGGAGCGTCCCAAGAGCAAGGTGAGGGATAAAAAGGTGATTGGAGGGAAATGTCATTCACAGGGTGATCGACATATGGTGCGCACAGATGGGGAGGCTGTCGGGGACGGTCGGGCGTGAGTGGCAAGGGAGCCCAGCTCCCCTCTGGGCATGGGGAGAAAGGAACAATGCCAGCACAGCAGGCAGAATTGTTTGGGTTTTTTTTCCCCATCTCCAAGAGGAAAAAAGCAGTAAACTGTGGCAGCCTTTGGAAAGACAAGTGCGGGGTTTGCTTTTTCCATCTCACACTCTGCCTGTGACCACAGCCCCACCTCTGGGAATGATGGGGGTGCCAGTGGGTGCTCTGCCCCTCTCGAAGCCACCATGGAGCCCTGCTCGTTGCGTCTGCTCACCTCCTGCTGAGGTAGGAAACAAGAGCAGGGGCTGATCCACTCCTGTCCTCTCCTTCTCTCTCCAGAACTCCTCGGAGATGCCAGAGACCATTACTAGCCGAGATGCTGCTCGTTTTCCCATTGTTGCCAGTTGCACCCTTCTGGGGCTCTACCTCTTCTTTAAAGTAAGTGAGCGATGCTGGTGGGCGCTGACTTGCTTTTTGGCTTACCCTAGTTGGGGGCCCTTGGTGTTGGGATGGAAAGTGTGTAGGCTACATGACTCGAGCTCTTCAGTATCACCACGCAGGAGAACATCAGTTCTTGCCTGAATTGTAACCGTTTGGGGTAATTCAGAGCTTGTTTGTGCACGGGGTGATTCTGGAGAGCTACTGTGGGGCAAGTTCACCCCTGAGCTCTGCCTGTCTCTGTGGGCTGATGTAATGATGCACGGACTGAAACCAGAGGATGCCAGGGCCTGCTGAGTTGCAAATGCTGCTGTCTTTGTGTTGTGTTCCATGCTGTGCTTCCCAAGCTGTCCCGACTGCAGGCCTGGGGGATTGCTAGCTCGTGGGTGAGCCCATGTGTGTTCAGGTGAAGTCTTTTAGATGTCTGGAGTCAACAAGCAAAGTTAGATGACCATTCCTGAGTCACAGATAGGAGATCCCAGCAGCAGGTGCTTTTGGCTGTGTGGAGAAGGTGTCTTTTCTTAAAGCACCTTTGGCTGCCTGCACGCAGCTGAGCTTCTGGAGGGGCCTGACAAGCTGTGGGGACACCAGTGTAGAGCCATCCTCTTGGCGCAGCAGCTTCCAGCTGCCTTGTCCTGGACTGCCTGCAAGGTGGCAGGGTGCTCCTGGCTGGCCAGGTGAGGTTTAAGGTGCAAAATTGGGAATATTGTAGTTTAAAGTCCCTTCTCTGCCCATTGCAGTTACCACACAGCAGCTGACTGACGCTGTGGGCTCCTGCCCTGGATTGATGGCTGCACCATGCGCGTCCTTACCCCAGCATGGGCCTGGGCGCCAGCCCGGGCTGTGGCTGCACTGGGAAGGCAAGTGTGTGCTGCAGCCTGTGTGGCCACAAAGGTCATCTCTGCAGCAGTAGACAAGATCGGGCCTCCCTAGTAATAATCCCCACTTTTCCAGCTATGAAGTTTAGCCTGTGTGCTCACCGGGGCTGCAGCTCCTCTTGTAGGTCACCAGTAGTAAAGCTGAGCATCTGCTGAGCCTTTCCTGATGGTGGGGTATGGAGCAGCCACCAGACCCTGTTGCTGGGTCCCCTCTGGCCGCTGAAAGGACCCCTTGCCCATGTCTCGGGGTGGTACTGCACCTCCTCGGGTGCATTTTGTGCCTCTTGCTCCTGACTGGGATGGAGATGCCAGGAAAAGAAGTACTGAATGTGCAGTGTGGCCCTGCTGATGTCACTACATGATCAGCGGTTCTTGCTTCTAATATCTGCAACCTGCCATGAGCTCTCATATTCCAGCATCCCCTCTCCAGGAGAGCATGGATGGCACTGGGTCCTCCCCACCCTGGTCTGTAGGGCTGTGATTTGGCAGCAAGGCAGCGTGTGTGTTGGAAGGCAGGATTTCTAATAATACCGTTTAATTAGGGCAGGACACGCTCGGCCCGCTGCAGTAGTGAAGCGGGGGTGCTGCTGTTCCCCTCTGCCAGGGCAGCCCCCAGGAGCAGCATGGTGACTTGTTCCCTGCTCCGGCTCACTCTGCAGGAGACACGCAGGGGAAGCTCTGTCCTCCTTTCTGCAGCACAGGAGTTATTTTTCGACCCAAGCATCTTGTAGATGTGCGACAACTTGCAGGCCCGTTGTACTTGTTCTGCGAGCACACGGCGATTTCCAACATATTTCACATCAGTGGTGCAAGAATTTGGGTTATTCCAGCTATTCTTCTTGTCTCCCTGGAGCACTGGCACAGCAGCTGCCGATCGCAATGTGAAGTGCTGTAGATGGGGAGGACGCTGCAGTAACCAACCCCTCTTTGTATTTGTCTTGCAGATATTCTCTCAAGAGTACATCAATCTTCTGCTTTCCATGTATTTCTTTGTGCTGGGGATCCTGGCCCTGTCCCACACCATCAGGTACAGTGGAGGGAAGGGTGCAGCTGGGGCAAGAGTGTCCAAGGGTGCCTGCTCTGCGAGGCAGTGGCCTTTCGAATTTATTGGGGGGTTTCTAGAGCACCATTGCCTTGCAGCAGAGCCAAGTCCCAGCTCGTAGGATGTTTTTGCTCAGTGGTGTGGAGGGCTCTCTGGGGAGGCAGGCCCCTCAAGGGGCAGCCAAGGGCAGAACCAGAGTCTTGGGGGTCCCAGCAGTCTGATACCCCACGCAGCATCACTGGGAGAGCTTGTGGAGGTGTGGGTGGCCACTGTTGTAGCTGCTATGGGCTGGCACAGTCCTCGCTGCCCTGGGGAAGGGAGAGCTCCTCAGCACCCGTCTTCTTCTTATTGCGACAGCTGAAAGAGGCAGCTGGAGCTCACAATAACGTCCCTGGCTTCTTGCGCTGATGCTTGGCACGAGGTGTTGAAAACTCAGGCTGTTTCAGTAACTGAAAAAGTAAAACTGGTTTCCTGTTTCCTGAGCTCTAGGGCGTTGGGGACCTAATGCTTTCCCTAGACTGGAACTGTGGCAAGGGTTTCAGCCCCCACTCCCAGCTCTGCAGGAGGGCCGTTCATTGTTGACAAAGCCAATTCTGGGTGGCCAGACCCATACAGTGCAAGGGGGCTGCTGGGGGTGGCACAGGGAACGTGCTGGGGTCTGTGATGGGTCCTAACTTCTTGCGGGTGATGCTCTGTGCCTGTTGTGCTAGAGCATTTTTGGGGACTGTCACATATGGTAGATCAGACCTCTGGGGAGGAGTAGGTCCCGTGTCTGTGGCTGGGTGACTGAAGCTGGGGCTCCTGCCAGTTCCTGATGTGGCAAAACTTGGCATTTCCCCCTCTCAGGAGGGGGTGTGGGCCAGCATCTGTGCTTTGACACCGTCACGCAGAGGAGCTGGGCAGCGCATCCTGCAGAGTTTCTGTCAAACTGCCCTTTTCTGCATCTCTCGTTTCAGCCCCATGATGAACAGATTCTTCCCTGCAAATTTCCCCAACAAACAGTACCAGCTCCTCTTCACCCAGGGCTCCGGGGAGAGCAAGGAAGGTATGTTGGCTCACTGGTCTCTCTGGAGGCCTGTATGTTATCTGCCTTCACTGTTCTGTTTCTTGCTCACTTGGTGTTTTGACATTCAGACCATTGAAACAACTTTCTCAAAGACTTACCTTTTGCTCTGTGCTGTGCTTCTGTAGCCAGTGTGAGCGCCGAGTGCCCGTGCAGAGCTGGGGCTGCCTTGTACATCTTCTTGCACTGGCTGGCGTTCTCCCTCTTTGCTGCCTCTGGCTGGCAGCAAAACCCCAGAAACGGATCCCAGAGTGCTATAGGAATGGTGCCGTGGCTGCTGTGAAATGCACTGCCTTTATTTCAGCTTCTTGGATAGCATAGTGCTGACTTTTTTGTGCTGCCTTAACTGATCTGGTTCAAACCTTTGCACTGGTAGAAGATGCTTTGGTAAGTTTCATGCCCAGTAGCGTTACTGGTAAGGGAGTACTTCTAGTAATACCACCAGGAGTTAACTGGTGCAGGAAGAGGGAGATCTGCTTCTCCCTGCTTTAGACAGTGCCTGAATCCAATTTCCTTATTGACAGAAGGATCGCAGATGCTGTCCATGTGGCAGAGTCTGGCTGAAGGGGAAGGTCCAGGCTTGCCAGGGCCGACTGCTCACTCGCATGCAGTTTGCACGTGTTTACTGTGGACCCGGCTATTTCTGTGGTTACAGTCCCCTTATCTGGGATGTGAGCACTGCAGTCTGCGTTGTTTCCCTGCTATGAAGTCACTCATCTCTGCCCTGCGCGGGAAGAGGAGCTGCCGGGGTTGCCCAGAATGTGACTTCTCTGTTTTATTGCAGAAATAGTGAATTACGAGTTTGACACCAAGGATCTTGTATGCCTGGCCCTGAGCAGTGTTGTGGGAGTCTGGTACCTGCTGAGAAAGGTAAGAGAGACGCAGTCCTGTTATGGGGATGCCAGGGACCAGGCTGGATCAGACCTGGGCCCCTTTCCACACGAGGTATCTGCAGGCTGTGGCTCAGTGGGACCCAGACCTCCTTTTCCTGTCGTTCTCAGCACTGGATTGCCAACAATCTCTTCGGGCTGGCATTCTCCCTCAATGGGGTGGAGCTGCTGCACTTGAACAACGTCAGCACTGGCTGCATCTTGCTTGGGGGCCTCTTCATCTACGACGTCTTCTGGGTAAACGGGAGCATTCCCCGGGGCGGACGCGAGTTGCAGCCATTGGTGAAAGGCATGTGCGTGGTGTTATGCCTCTTTGGAGGCAGCACGCTGGCTGGACACACGTTTGCAGTCAGGATTTCCACTTTCTTAGCCGAAAGGGGTGTGGTGGGGATGACAACAGAATCAAACAGTGGCAGAATGTGACTCAGGAAATTGTGGGTACTGGTGTGTGCAGCTTAACCAGTTCTGGTGACCTGTATTCCCCAGTAAGGTCTTCCCAATGCCTGACAGAGCTGCTGGGTGGGCTGGGGGACAAGGCTGCTCTGGAGTACACTGATCCTGCTTGTATGGGCTGTGCCTCGGCCCTGTCGTCTGCCGCCTTTGTTAGCATCCTTCTGTTCTCTTGCACAGAGGATCAAACACTGGAATGCCTCCAGTCTCTCCCCCTCAGCCAGTGCAGTGCTCCGACATCTTCATTTTGAGGGCCTGGATGTGTGTTTCTCCTTTTAATGTCTGTATTTCTCAGTCCTTCCTGCTGCCTCCACCTTCTGAATTACTGTGTTTCCAAATGTCTGAGAGCCTTGTATACCTTGAGGTCTGTCCAGCAGCTCTGCAGCTGCCTGAGTAATCCTTCCCTATTTAAGCCTGGCTACTGTGTGTTATTTGGTATTTAGCCGGTGCTGCCCCTGTTTCATAGCTCGTTAACAGTCTCGTCTCTGTGGTTCGTTAGTCTGTGTGCCACTTCCTCCTCTGCTCTCAGCTGGAGAGGGTTCAGCCTTCTGGCTTAGCACATCCAGTGCCTCATGCCCTGCTTGGGGCGTTAAGTGTCTTCATGGGGCTTCGGAGCCTGCGAGAGGACAGCCCTCGCTGATCTCCGCTTGCCAGCTGTCTTCCACCTTGGCTTCCCTGGCAGGTTGCTGTATCACTGGAGCCTCACAAAAAGGTCATCCTGAAGCAGAGGCCCTCTGACTGTGCCTGTTGCAGGGAGCAGTCACTTGGATCTTAGCGCGGATTTAATCCTGGTGAGATCCAACAAGGGTTTCAAGGTGGAAGGAGAACTGCTCACTGGATTGATGATATTGCCCCCTGCATAGTCTTGGGGTGAATTTGCATGTAACACTTTTCCCTGGACCCAGTGTGGAGTCTTGTCACTCTGTGGCGATGCCCAGACCTTGCTACACATTACGGGAGTTAATCTGATGCCCAACGCTTGCTTTAAGGTTTTTGTTTAATCCCTGGCTCTGGGATCTTGCTCACTCAGTGCTAACCAGCATCTGGTTTATGTGCCTGCTGCTGGTATAGCCAAGGCTGGAGGCTTAGAGATGAAAAGGAACAGAAATAAGGGTGGTTGACCTATGTGTTTACAGTCCCTCCCCCAACCAATGCAGTACAAATAAATGACCTCAGAGCAAAATGTAGCTGATCTGACAATTGCTCTGTCCCCCGTTGGAAGTTCATGGGCAGCAGCCTGATGCCGGCTGGGACTCTGCTGGGAGCTCCTGCTGCCGGATCACATCCTGCGCATTGGTCAGGCTTTCCACCGAGTTGACTAATCAGAGCTGAACCGACCTGCCAGGGGTAGATGCTGGGGAGAGGCCGGGTGGTGGGCAGCACCATGGCTCTGCGATATGAGCGGTCTCCCCGGCACTGCTCTGAAAGCAACAGCTGTGACATGTTCACCTCCTCGAGGGCTGTCTTGTGCCTTCTCCCCTGGGCGGTGGGCTCACTTGCAGGACTCCTCTGCCCACAGTTTGGCGGCTCTTTGGCAATTTTCTGCCACTAAGTCCACACCGGGGCCTGAGGTGAGGCTGTAGTTGAGCATACACATCTCCTCGTGCAGCTGTGGTCACCTCAGACTCCTCTGTTTGTCCCTAGGTCTTTGGCACCAATGTGATGGTGACAGTTGCCAAATCGTTCGAGGCCCCGATAAAATGTGAGTAGATCTTCCCTGTGTGCTGGAGGTGGGGCTGTCTGTTCTGCTGCGGTTGCTGTCTCACACCGCACCCTCTGCCTTCTGGAGGTGGCTCAGAAGGTGGAATGGGTGCAGGAAGGTTTCCTGCTAGTGACCCCTTAGACTGCTGCGTGTGGTGCCGCGGACCTGGAGGGAGTCAGGCCAGGTCTCTGGAGAGGGATGGTTTGCAGACGCCTGAGCTGACTGGGTTAATCTGCACTCCCAGAGCAGGCAATTTCACCTGCTCAAAAAAAAAATAAAAATCAAAACCTCAAAAAAAACCAGCAGAAGGGGTGAATTTCTGCTGCTGTGGAGTATGCAGTGTTTTGGGTCCTGGGAGCTGGGTTGGAACCTGTGCGTGGAGCTGGCCCCAAACCCCTGTTTCCACCTCAGAGCTGTCCCGGGGAGGAGAAGCGGGGGAGCTGCAGGAGAGGAGGGGACTGAGGGCAGGGACAGGGCTCTTGCCCTGCTGCGGTCCATTTTGGCAGGACACTGGGTTCTGCTCAGCACAGTCATTCCCCTCACTGTGCCTCTCTGCTCCTTGTAGTGGTTTTCCCTCAGGACCTGCTGGAGAAGGGGCTGGAGGCTGACAACTTTGCCATGCTGGGTCTGGGAGACATTGTCATTCCAGGTAAGGACAGAAGAGTGGGGGCGTGACGGGGATTGCCTGTCTGAACAGGCTGTGGGGAGCTGCGCCGGTGCCTCCCTCTGCCTTTGGCCATGCCAGAGCCCTGCCGGGTCTGGGGGCTGCGTGGGCTGCGGTTCTCCCAGCCGGTCCGGGTGCTGTCCCGGTGCTTTGTGCCGCAAGAGGGCACTGTCAGCCCAGGCACAGCACCCGGAGCTGCTGCGGGTCCTGCCCTGCCTCCTTCAGCCTTGCCAAAGACCTCCGTCCCCTCATTGTCCCTTTCTCCCCGCAGGGATCTTCATTGCCTTGCTGCTGCGGTTTGACATCAGGTGAGTGGGCGGCAGGGAAGGGGCTCTGGCAGGTTGGATCTTGCAGCATATTTGAGCTGCTTTTGTAGAGGAAAAGGGGAAGAGGGAGCTAGGAGCGTGGTCATGTGCTCCCCTCCGGGGCTTGGCGTGGGGACCCGGGAGTGCAGCAGGGATGGGGGTGCAGTGCAAGGGGAAGCTTTTGGAAGAGCAGACGTGAGCAGGGCTGGCTTTTTGGGTAAGTCCTGAGCACTGGGGGTGAGTTGTTTGGGCTCATGAGTGTTGCTGTATGCACGGCAGGGCAGGCAGCACGTAACAGCCCCACAGAGCCTCACTGGCTCCCTGGCAGTGAGGAGGAGAGGGCAGCGCTGCCATGTGATGGCAGCAAGGGGAAACAGCGACAGTGTGGGAAAGAGCCGGGGGTGCTGGCACCTGCGAAGTGCTCGCGTGGATGCAAATCAGTACCTGGCAGTGCTAGCTACCTCCGGATTGCCATTGACGTTGAGGGAAGCAGCTCCTTCCTATGCAGGGAAGCTGCACCTACCGCTGGGGTGTTGCTTTCAGCAGTTGCCCCACACCAAAAGTCTCCGGCTGGGGAGCTGCTGGGAATGGGACGCTTTGTGTGACTGTGGTGGTGTGGTCCCGCTCCCGCTGCTGTTGCATAGACCTTTCGGTCTGTGCCAGCTCTTCCAGGTGTTTCCACCCACATCCTGCCTGCACCTGCTGGGAATCCCAGTTCCTGCAGCCTGCCCTGCAATAAAACAGCACATGTTGAGAGCAGGGTGCCAGGGACTGGCCATGCCTCCCCTGAGAAGGTGGGACCCTCTTCCTGGGTCCCAGCACCAATTCCTCCCCGCAAGTAGCCATCCAGCAGCAGGATCACATTCCCCCTTCCCTTCACCAGCCCCTCACCTGGGTGTCACCCCATCCAGCCCCACACCGCTCCCACGGGTCCAGGGGCTATACTGGTGGCACTCTCTGTGCTGTCCTGAGATCATGGGCAGAGCACAGCTCCCTGTACCCCAGTGTGGTGGGAGATGGCTGAGAACACTGGGTCAGCTCTGCTTTGGCCACTGCTGTCCCAGGCCTGAGGTCACTGGACTCTGCTGCCTTTCCCTACAGCTTGAAGAAGAACACACACACGTATTTCTACACCAGCTTTGTGGCCTACATCTTCGGGCTGGGCCTGACCATATTCATCATGCACATCTTCAAGCACGCCCAGGTGAGCTCCGCCGTGCTGCCTGCCGCAGATGCACGTCCCAAGCGGGACACGCCAGCTTGGCCACAAGGTTCCTGCGTCATGCCAGGAAAAAGTAGACGTGTTCCTTCTCTTAGGTTTGCTTTTCCAGTGCTTGCCTGTACCTTTCCCTGCCCAAAGCTTGTGTGCCTGGCTGGAGCCGAGTCCTGCTTGGGGCAAGGCCGGTTCAGGCAGCTGCGTTTCCAACAACAGCACCTCAGCTGGGCTGCCCTGTGTTTTTGTGGCTCTTTACAATCAAGCTGCCCCTGAACCACCACCCTCTGTGCTGCGGAGGGGCCTTGGGAGCCCACGTGCTATGCTATGGGTGCTGTCGCTGGTCTGCACAGGGGCCCTCAGTGTGTTTGTGGCCCACTGGGACCTCATGGCGAGGGTTTTGTGCTGCTGCAGCTGTAACTTGGCTCTCAAAGCTGCTTTCTGGGTTTTTAACCCTCTGTGCAGCCCAGCCCTGTGGCAGATGCCATGGGTGCAGGAGGGACAGGGCCAGCTTGCCTTGTGCTTTTCCTGAGGGGTTATTTGTGGTTTGCTTTAACAGTTGTTTTTCTTCCTGACAGCCTGCTCTTCTGTACCTGGTCCCCGCATGCATCGGATTCCCGCTTCTTGTGGCCTTGGCAAAGGGAGAAGTAACTGAAATGTTCAGGTGAGCGTCAGCTGGGGACGGAGCTGTTTTGCCTGCGGCGCTGGAGCGCATGAAGCGTGCAGATGTTCCCACGCCTGGGCACAGCTGGAGGGACTGGTTCATCTGGGCACGCTCTGGGTGTGCGTGTGCACGTGCGTGGGTGGAGGGAGCAGGTCTGTGTTTGTACATGCCGGCCCTGGCTCCAGCCACCTCCTCGTAGCCGGGTGGGAGCTTTGGTGCGGTACCAACAGGCAGGCAGCATCTGGTATTGCTTTACGCCCCGGTGACAAACTCTTCCCGTACGCTGGCAGGGAGGGGAGGGTGGGACCGCACACCTGGTGCTGAGATACTTGGTCATTGTGTCCCAGGGCCCGTGGGTGGGGGAGAATGGAGCCGGATCCAGCTGCGAGAGCAGCCAGGGCTGGTTTGAGCACATCCCAGATGAAGTATCCTGGTTTGCAGCAGTCTCCCTGCCCCAGGGACTGTAGGTGGAAAGAAAGGGGTCTGTGCTGTTGCGCTCCAGCCCTTCTCTCAGCCTGCCACGCTCCAGGCATTTGCCTGTTTGCTGACAGTGGGCGGCTTTGGTCTCCGGCCTGGACTGTCCCCTCTGAGCCGTGCAGAGCATGGCCTGGCCCACCTGGGAGCTGTTTCTCTGCTGTGCCCGGCCAGTGGTACTCAAGGCTCCGTGGTCGCCCACTGCAGCTGCTTGTTTGAGGATGGCTGAAGCAGAGGAGGGAAGGGAATATCTGTCCCAAAGCAGGGCTGTGCACCCCCAAGCCTCCCCACTCCGGGGGTGCCCCTGCCCACGGGGGCCTGCCTGAGCCCCCAGCCTGCTCAGAGGGAAACCAGCCCCTGACTGGGGCGCAGTGGGGAGCCGACTGCCCTTGCCTCCTTCCCCTCCCCTGGAAGATGCAGGTATGCGTGTTCCCACCGGGCTGTCAGCTGGGCTGACTCCCCAGCCCTGCCGCACCTGCCCCTCCTTTGATGTTTGCTTCTGACGATCGCTGCTGCAGGCACTGAGTGTCCTGGGATCGTCCTTCCTGTGCACCTGGGTTCCTGCAGCCGCTCTCCCCAGTGCCGTGACTCACCAGCTGACAGCAGCACCACCTCCCGTGCCAGGAAACTCGGGAGAAACGAGCTGCGAGTCCGGCCCGCCTGGTAGCAAGGCACCTGGGGAGCCTGGCAGCCGGTCACCGGGCGCTAGTGTCCCCACAGAGCATTAGCACAAGCTGCTCCAGCAGCAAAGCGCTGCCTGCTGTTGTTTGCTGAGTGCTGCCAGGGCAAGTGCAGGAGGCTGGGGGCTTGGAACCTTGATGGGCTCTGGGCTTCAGCCCCCCGAAGTCGCTCCAGTTGCAGGCAGAGGAAGTGGGATGCGATGGGACCTCATGCCTGGAGGGCAGCGGCTCCCACCACAGGAATCCCACCAGGTGTAGCTCCCCCTGTGCAGCTTCAGTTGTGCCCTGATCCTCCTCACACTGATGGCAGCCTGGAGCTGTGGTCTCTGCCAGCCGGCTGCCTGCACACAGCAAGCTGCCTGTGCATGGTGCCTTCCAGCCGCCGTCAGCTGCCCTGGGAGAGAGCAGCGAGGGTCTGGTGCAGTGGCCGGTACAGGCAGTGCTGCAGGGAAGGTGGGAGCCAGCAGATCTGTGCTACAGGCCTGGGAAACGGGTGCTGAGGTGGGCGTCATCGGGATGAGTTTTGTGGCCCCAAGCCTTGCTGAGCTTCCCTAGGCAGGCAGTAACCTTCGCTCTATTTCTGTTGGCACTCAGCGGTGGGGAACCCATCCTGTCACTCTTACCTGCTGCAGACACGCTGTCCTTGAGTGGCAAGAAAGGGTCTGCCAGATCGGTCTGCTGCCTGCACAGCGCCTGGGCCACTCTGCTGCTGCCTTCCCAGTGCCCAGGCTTGCTCCAGCTGCCTGGCTCTACCCGTGCCAGTGGGAGCTGCCTTCTCCCCAGTTCTCAGCCCTCACTCTTCCATGCTGCAGCCCTACCCTGGGGTCTGCAGGCAGGAGCCTGCCAGCATGGCCTTGGGGCCACCCCAGCCCAAGCTAGTGCATGCCAGAGCCGGAGGGGACAGCAGGGCGGTGGGTTTGCAGCAGTCTCACTCCAAAACTCTTCTGCTTTTTCTCTCTCTCCCTCTGTTCTCTTTCTGTCCTCATCTTCGCCCTTTCCCTTCCTGCTTCCTTTCTCTCCTGCAGCTATGAATCCTCTGCTGAAATCTTGCCACACACACCAAGACTTACCCACTTCCCCACCGTGTCCGGCTCGCCAGCCAGCCTTGCTGATTCCATGCAGCAGAAACTGTCCTGTCCCCGCCGACGCCGGCAGCAAAGCCCTAGTGCCATGTAGCAATCGCACGCGGTGCCCTTTCTCTGTCTGTCGCTCTGGCCAGGTAGGGACTGGTCCCGGCTCTCCCCTTTCCCTGGGCAGAGGCAGTAGCTGTCGCCTCGCTGCTGCGGGGCGGCTTCACTCCCTGTCTTTGAGGAGACTGTGAAGGGGGAGAGGATTTGACATCTCTGCCCTTGCTGTGCTTCCTGCTGGACGGCAGCCCTCCCGGGTTTCCTTTGCCGGGGCCTCAGGGACGGTGCTGGGGGTGTTTGCAGCCAGAGGAGCGAGACCCTGTGCGGGGGTCGCCGCTGTTGGTCTTGCTGCAGCTCCCCCCACTAACCCTCCCTGCAGGTACCAGGGCTCAGCATGGCAGCGTGGGGAGAAGCGTGGTGTTAGCCAGGATATCCGATGGCACTCTTGGGAATGAGGACAGACCCCCAAGCACAGGGCTGGCCTGATGGCTTGGCCGGGGGAAGCCCCAGGTGTGCATCCCATCTCTGGAGGTGTCTGGGGGGGTGTCACAACACTTGTCTCCCTGCCTGAGCTCTACCCCATCGGGTTTCCTATACTGGGGGGGGTGATGGCTGGAGCCCACCCCCTCCTCAGCACAGCATGGCCACTGCAGCAGGGCAGACCCCAAGCCTGTGGCCCCAGGCTGGGCTGTCCCCTCCTGGCACAGGTCTCTGGCCCCACTCACTCCTCCCTCTTGTCCCCAGCTACGAGGAGAGCTCTACCCCCAAGGAGGTGCCAGGGGCCTCCAAAGAAGAGACGACAGAAGCCGCCAAGAAGGAGAAGTGACCTTGCCCGCGGGCTGTGCCTGGCGCCGCTGGGCTGGGGCCCTTCCAGACCCTCCGCAAGTGACAGATGAAGAAACAATTGTGCAAGAGCATCGTGTTGTGTGTGTCGGAGCAGCCACCCAGGTGGGGTATCGATGTATGCCGCATAGCCAACCCCCGCCGGCCCCCCTGGGGCCGCGCTGCCACCCCCCTGCCTGTTTATCTCCTGTGGGGGATACATGGCGGGTGGGGGGCAAACCACAGGCCGGTTTTTAAATTTTGTATTGTGCATTTGCTTTCTCTCATATTAAACCATGTCGAAGGAAGGAGTGCTGGTCTGGCACTGCTCAGCCACGCCGGCAGCCCTTGCCGTGGCCACTGCTCCAGCGTGTAGCCCCTGCTTAGCTCCCTGGCCAGCACTGGGATTGGCATCCTGGCTCTCCAGCAGCCTTGTTCTCCCTGTGGGGCCATTGTCTGGCTGTTTCCAAGTGACTGTCCCCTTCCCCCTCCCACTCCTCTGGTGCTCAGCCTTCCCCTAGCCAGCCTTAGCCTGGCCCCCCCTCCTTTGCCACATCCAGGTTTAGGGCCACAGTCACTGATCCCCCAGCCTATGCCCGAGCAGGTTTGAGCTGGGATCTGGCCATGGAGCAGGGTGGCTGAGCAGGGATAGGGGCACAGGAACCTAGCAGGATGGGGACGTGCTCTGCCTCGGCTGCTGAGGGGGCTCAATGAGCTGGTCTGAGCCCTCACAGCCTGGGGAGGTCGACATGGGAGGGAAAGAGCTGTGTGACCCCAACCCCAGAGTGGGGGGAAGGCAGTGCGGGCTGTCCCCGCTCCTTGCAGAGAGCCAGGCACCAGCCTGCACCCCCTGGGACTGGGACAGGCAGGGGGGGACGCTGCAGGCAGCGCAGCTGGAGTCGCCACAGGCAGCGGCAGCTCCAGCAGCCGCCTTGGCTCCTGCTGGGGCCGGCTGCTGCGTGTCCCGCAGCACCAGCGATGTCCTCCCTGCCGCCCCTGGGGCAGGCGTGCAGAGGATCCTGCATCTCCCTGGCCATGCCCACTGCCAGAATAAATAGAAAGTGTTTGCCGGCTTGGCAGCCCCTCCACAAAAGCCGTATTGAACCATTATTCCCTGCGTCGGCTGCAAGCACTAAAAGTGGCGCCTCGTGTTCTGCCATCTAATGACCCTTCGCAGTCTCCTACAGATGTTTTCTATGACTTACAGCTCCTTTTCCAACAGCCCTGTCCGCAAAAACAAGAGGGGCCACTTTAATTCCAATTAAATACCTCCAGCTAAACAAACAGTGTGCAGCAGGGCCTGGGCATGGTGCAGCCGCCAGGCCCGGCCCACGGAGTCGCTGAGTCTAGACTCCAGATGTGATTTCACCAGCCTCCAGTATCCCGTGGAAAATGATTCTGGCTCTGCCGCGGGGTGCAGCACCCTGCCCCGAGCCGGGGCTCACTGGGATGGTGTGTACCCCCCAGTACGGGTCTGCCACCGCATCCTGCGAGGCTCTGCATCCTTCCCACCTTCGGGTGGTGGGAGCCTGATACCGTGGTGGCCTTACACCCGTCCCTATTCAGCCTTTGGAGCCCCCAAGCATGCAGGAATAGGCTGGGGGTAGCACATGGTACCTCCAGCCCCAGCGTCTCCCTCCTGCTGCCCTGCAGAGCTCGGGGATGCTTGTGCCAGCTGTATGTGCGGTGGGAGTGTGGCAGGGAGCCAGGAGCATTCCCAGGGCAGCGGAAGGCCTGGGGAGGGGAGAGCGGGGTCACCCCTCACCCTGCCCGGCCGATAAGCTGGGACCGGGCTGGAGGAAGGAAGCATGCCGGGCCCTGCAAGGAGCCGCCAGCGGAGCCGGCGCCTCAGTGGCCCCGGGCTCACTCGCCTGCTGCACCTGGGCCCTGCAGCACCTCCGCTCCCAGCACTGATGTGACCACATGGCTCCACTCTGTCTGGCCGCCACTGGGCCACCTTCCCCTCGCCGCAGGGTCCCTCTGTCTCGGGGCGGGGCGGGGGGGGGCTATGGAAACATGAATGCACTGGCTCCGGCAGGAAACCTCCATCCATGGAGCTCAGTCTGGCAGGGGCTGGGGACGGAGACAGCCTGCCCTGCTGCCGGCAGCTGTGGAATTTGGGGTGATCTTCCCCCACCCATGGTCCCCTGGGGCAGCAATGTAGGTGTCCGCTGGTGGGGGGAGCGCCTGGGCACCCTCCCCTCATGCCAAGCTCCTGCCAGGGATTGCAGGAGGACTGAGCTGGGGGTGCATGTGGGGCGTCCCTGTGTGCAAATGCCAGGCAGTGGGGTGCTGTTTTCATGGCTGGGGGGTGCTGGTGCCTGGGGCAGAGGGAGGAACGCTGGGGCTGCTCACTCCCAGAGCCCTACAGAGCCTCCCCACCGCAGCCAGGAGTGCAGCTGGTGGGATGGGTGCCGGGTGCTGGGTGCTGCAGTCCCCGGTGCAGCACCTCGTCCCCCACCGTGCAGGGCCAGGGATGCCCGGTTGCGGTGGGGGTACCGGCGGTGAGAGCTGGGGTCCTGTGGGGTGGCGGGTGCCGGTGGTGGCGCCCGGCCGGCGGCCACAAGCAGGGAGAGGAAGCAGCCGAGAGCGGCCCCGGCCCTGGCCGGCCGGCGAGGAGGGGCAGGAAGCTGGAATAAATCCCAGGAAGGGCCGCCTGGCTCCAGCTGGTCTGGGCTGCAACGGATGGAGCCGGGGACGGGAAGGGAGAAGGCGGGAGGGGAACGCGCAGGGGCTTTCTCAGGCTTCGGCCCTGCTCCAGCTGTGCAGCTGGCCCCGGTTCACATCTGCAGCCCTGGCTCAGCACCATCCTGCAGGCACAGGGGGCTGGAGGCTCTGCACAGCCCCAGGGCGGAGGTGCGTGTGTCCCCAGAGCCGATCCATGGATGGCATGGGGTAAGGAGACGTGGATGGAGCCAGGGCAGGAGCAGCCTGGGTTTGGGGGTCCCGTTCACTAGGGGGGCCCCCAGCCTGACCCGTGGTGTCCGTGCTGCAGGACTGGCTGCTGCTGGGGCTGGGGAGCTGGCTGGCCCCCATCCCCGTTGTCACCAGGGCACATGCAGCCCCTGGTGGCCCCTCGCCAGCCCAGCATGGCCATGCCCTGTGTGGTCCCGGCGGGGCAGGGGGCGGCTGGGGGCTTTGATGTGCTCGGCTGCCGGGCAACCCCTGCTCTGCGCAAAGCAGCCACCCCCCCCCACAGCCGGGCTGAGCCCAGTCAGCGCCATATGGCCGAGGCCGCTGTTACCGCGCCGTGCGCCCCGTTCCCAGAATTGACATGGAAATGAAGCTATCTGTCTTGCCAGACAACCCCAGCCATGCTGTCCGGCACGCTGTGCCGGGACCCTGCGCCCAGCTGTGGCCAGGGCAGCGTCCTGGAGCCGCGCTGGCAGCCCCGACCCCAGCGCCCCATCCCTGACCCCAGCGCTCCAGCACGCAGAGGGCCGGGGTGAGGTGTCCCGCAGCCAGGGACATCCCGTGGGTGAGGGCCACCGGCAGCCAGGGTCACCATGCCACGTGTGCCACGACAACCCACCACAGCAGCAAAGCCCATCCTGGTCCCCATGCCGCTGGGGGTGGCCGATGCTTGGGGCCATGGAGGGTGGCTCGTCCTGGCTGTGGCGCATTGTTGGCGGTGCAGCTGGCGGGGCCCGGCCGGCCGGCGGCACTGAAAGGCATTCCTGCGGACAATGTCCCCGGCCTCCCCGCCGCGGCCCGGCCACTGCCGCCAGATGGGGGCTAATTAGCAGCTTTGAGAGCCGCGGTGGGAACCGGGCAGCACCAGGCCCTCCACCGAGCCCTGAATGGAGGGGGCGACCCCAGCGCCGTGCCCACCCTGGGAACCGCCACCACACCAGGCTGGGGGACACAGGGAGGAGGGACAGAGGGAGGGACAGAGGGCTGAAGCTCACCCCGGCCATGCTCTCCAGGATTGCTGCCCCCACTCCCAGAGGAGGAAGAAGAGGGGAGGCCTTCAGCTCCCTGCACACCTGGGGAGGCTGAACATGGGGGGTTCTGCCCTCAGACCACCTCCCACAAAAGGGAGGGCACCATGGCCCTCTGCACCCACACCGGCGCCAGCCCGCATGACGCACTTTCTGGCCAGGAAGGACACAACGTGTCCGGGCTGTCCCCGTGGCCATGCCACCATGAAGGTGTCATCACAGTGGTGCCATCACAGCAGTGCAGCCCACCCTGGCAGCCCCATCCCCTGGCGAGCGGGGCAGGGGGGGGACTGGCAAAGCATGGGGCGAGGTTGGGGTGCGCTGGAGCTGCGCTGTTGGGGTGCCCCAGACGGTTTTGTTTGCAGCGGAGCACAGCGCAGCTGCCTGCTGCTGCCAACAATGCGGCGGCGCAGCCTGGCCCCATGGGGTACGTGGGGGGCAGCAGGGGCTGATCCGGCACACGGGCACGCGGATCGGTGTGCGTGTGCATGAGAGCGCACAGGTGTGTATGGATGTGTGTGTGTGTCTGTGTGCACATGTGTGTCTGTGTGCGTGCGTGTACTTGCGGACGTGTTTGTGCGCGTGTGCATCCACGGGTCCGTGTACCTGGGTGAATATTCCCGTGTGTGCGTCTGTGTGTGTCCCTGCATCTGTGTGTACATGCACCTATATGCGCACGGCCTCCATGCGTGCCCGCAGGCGCTCACATCCATGCGTGCGCACACCCGCACGCACACCATCAGCGTGTGCGGTGACAGAACACCCCGCAGCTCTGCCTGCGCCCTCTCCGCTCGCTGCTGCACCGTTTCGTGCTGTCGAGGGTGGGCCGGGCGAGGGGGGGCATTGTCAGCGCCGCCCCGCGAAGCTGCGGGTCCTGCGGGCCGGGGTCCCTCTCGGGTGTCCCTCTCGGGGTGTCCCCCCCCCCCTCCAGGGCTCCCGGCCCCACTGCTGGCAGGGCGCTGGCTGCGCCTCCCTGCAGGTGCGAGGGTAACGAACAGTAACGCTAATTACCGCCCAGATCGGAAGCCCTTCAGGGCAGGGACCGGCCGCGGCTCGGGACGCAGCCGCACCGGCGGGACCCCCCCCCTCCCGTCCCCTTCCCCCTCGCGTCGCCCCCCCGCGCTCGCAGCCCATGGCCCCGCGGCGCCCCCTGCGACCTGCACCCTGCGCCCCCCGCCCCTGCCCCGTAGGGTCCCGGTGTCGCCGTGGAGGTGCCGGTGCCCCGGGGCTCGGGCCGGGCTGCAGGTGTCGTCCCCCCCCTCCGCCGCGCCGCCCCGCCCCGCCCCTGTCGCCATGGGCACCGCCCGCGAGGCGCCGCGCTGACAGCGCGCGGGGTTTTATGAATGGGTGACGTCACGGCCCTGGCGTCTAACGGTCTGAGCCGGCGGGGAGGAGGGGGGGGCCGGGAAGCGCAGGGGGGCTGGGAGCCTGGAGGGGCACCGGGAAGGGGCGAGGGGGGCTGCGGGGAGCCCGGGGGGATGGAGGGGAAGCGGGGACTGCGGGGAGCCCGGCACCGGGAGCCGGCGGGGCAATTACCCGCGTTAACGGCGGGGAAGGTGGCGGGGCGGGCGGCCCTCCCCGGAGCTCCGCAGCCCCGGCAGCACCCCCCCCACCGCCCTCTTCCCCGCCACTGTCGCTTTAAGACGCTGCCCTTCGAGGGCGCATGAATGGAGCGGGCGGGGCTGTCCCCGCCCCCGCGGCGCTGCCATTGGCCGCGGCTCCCCCCCGAAGCCCCGCCCTCCCCGGTGGGCGCTCTATAATTGGCGCGGCGGGGCGCGCGCTGGGTTGTCCGCCCGCAGGGTCCCATCGTCGCCCGTCGCTTCCCAGCGCTCCTCGCCATGAAGGTCGCCACCGTAGCTCCATCGCCGTTGCCCGCGGGCGTCGGCGGCGCGCTGAAGGCGGTGCGGCCCGGGGAAGCCGCTCGCTGCGGGCCGGGCCCGGGGGTGTCGCCGGGGGCGGCGGAGCAGGCGGCCGCCGCGCTGCTGTACGATATGAAGGGCTGCTACTCGCGGCTGCGGGCGCTGGTGCCGACGCTGCCGCGGCACCGGCGGGTCTCCAAGGTGGAGCTGCTGCAGCACGTCATTGACTACATCTGGGACCTGCAGCTGGCGCTGCAGCGCGGACCTCCCCGCCCCGCCGCCGCCGGGGAACCCCCCGAGGTGAGTGTGGACCCCCCCCCCCCCCCACCCCCGGGCCCGGCGGCACCGGGACGGTCCCGCTTTCACGCCGGGCTGCAGCGCGCTGTCCCCTTCCTGGGGGTGCGCCTTCCTCCTGCCCCCCTTCCATCCCCGGGACCCCCACGGACCAGCACTGACCGGCTGCTTCGCCTCCCTCTCCCGCAGGCTCCGTGCATGCCCGCTGCCGACCGGATCCTGTGCCGCTGAGACTGCTCCGGACCCGACACGGACATCCCCGGGATCCCGGTCCCGAGCGCCGGGGCTCGCCTGCATCCCGGGACCCCCGTGGCACGGCTGGGGCCAGCAGTCTCGACCCCCTGCCCTGACGGGGCTGCCCCGGGTTGTCCCCCCGCAGCCTGGGCAGGGGGTGCTGCCCGGCGGCCGCGGGACGTATCCTTCTCAGATTGCTGAGAGCATTCCCCGTATTGTATATTACAATGATGCTGGAGAATATTGTTCTACAATAGCTGGAGTTTTGTTATTAAACAAGCCCTGATGACCAGGCATGCCTCTGCTTCCTGCTCCCTCCCACCCCCTGGGAATACAAAACCTGGGGGGAGCCCATCTGGACCAGTATGGGCTGGGTGGGTGTGCTGTGGGGTACTGGGTCTGGGTGCTTGTGGTAGTGCTGGGAAGGGGGGTCTCCCATGGGCTGCTCCCAGTTCCCCCCAGTATGCTGCTGTGGTGGGGTCTGCAGGTGGCTTGTCCCTGTCCCAGCAGTGTGCCCCCACAGAGCCTCTCCTGGGGCCCAGTGGCTCCGTGGGGTCCACATCCTGCTCCCCCTGTCTCACTCCCTGGGCTCGCGCATGGGGTGTCAAGGCAGGCACACAAGGAAAGCTGGTTTGCACCCTGTTTTCTGTGATGGGGAGACGTAGCAGTGCTGGGACATGGCTCCTCTGGGAAGGTTCCTTGGTGACACAGCGCACAGTGCTGGGAACCAGGTGTGGGACTTCTCGGCCCAGCTGGGAAGTACAGGGTTCCCCCATCTCCCTGGGCAGCAGTGAGTTTGCAGTGTGGGTCTGCCCTTGCCCCGTTTCCCAGCAGTGTCCCTGTGACTCACAGTCACCGCTGTGTCGGGGCTGGGGCGCAGGTGGCTGCGGGGTGCGAGCGTGATGCTTCTGGGGATGGTCACGCTCCGCTGCTCCGAGAGAGAGTGAGTGTGAGCCCTGCTGGTGCTGTCCCTGTGGTTCCAGCTTACTCTGGTGCAACCCCTGTGTGTGGGGCCAGGGCTGGACAAGCCTTTAGGGACAAGGAAATTGCATCAGGGGTTGTGCAACCCCTGAGGCTGGGGGTGCCCCGGACAGCAGCGCTGACCTGAGCTGCCCCGTGACTCACGAGTGCCTTGGGGGACACACTGCCTCCTGCAACAGATGTGTATGGACCTTCCTATGGGCCTGGTTTGGGCAAATTGCGGTGCCTGGGGGGGATTCTGCTTTGCCCAGCTGCCCCTGGGGCAGGAGGTCTGCTCATGGCTGCTCTGGTAGGGCCCTTCCTACCCCTCAGGGTCCTGTAGCTGTGGGTCTTCAGGGCTGGAAGGGGTTGACCAGCCCTGGCTGCATGTGTGTGCGTCTGCACAAGCATTCATGTGGGTTTGCACAGTCACAGCTCTGTATGCCCATGCGTGTGTCTGCGTCCATATCTGCCCCCTGAGGATTCCCCAGATGCCCTGGCAGTAGGGCTGAGCAGGGGCAGGTACCAGATGTGGGGAACCAGGACACCCCTTGGTCGGACCAACCTTGTTTTGGCTGTGACAGCAGCAGAGGACACGCTGGGGGGGGGGGTGCGCACCGTGGGCTCTGAGTTTTGTGGATGAACTCATCCATCAGCCCCAGTGTCCCTTCTGTCATCGGATGGGTACCCTCTATCATCCTCACGGGGGTCCCCTCCATCACACCCCCTCGGGTTCCCTCTAGCGTCCCCACCAGTGTCCCCTCCATGGCCCCCGCACCGCGGCAGGCACCAGCTCCCGCCCGCTCCCGGGACGCAGCGCTGCCGGGGGCAGTGGGTCCCTCTCCCGGTGCCCGTTCGCACTGCACGGCCCGGCCCGAGCCGCCCTCACGGAGGAGCCCGGAGCAGGGAAAACCGGGCCCTGGGGGCTCTGCTCTGTGCGGGGGATGCTGGGGCTCTTCCCCACGCCAGGCGCGACGGCCGCATCCCTGCCGCATCCCTGCCGTGCTCCCCGGGCCGTCCTTGCCCGTTCGCTGCCGGCAGATGTGGAAGCTCCGGCTGGAGCTGTGGGGAGAGGGGCTCTGTGCGTGCCGATGCGTGTCCCCACGTCTCCACCCTGAACCCCTGCCCAAGCCCTGTGTGCTCCGTGGCTGAGCCCTCGCAATGCAGCCCTACACATCATCATCCCTGCCTCGGGGCATGGGGACGTCGGGTGGTACCACTGGGCTGCCATGACTGGGGCCTGGCACCACGGGGACAGACAGAGAGCAGGGGAAGGAGCTGTGCGGAGCCAGCCCGGGCTCAGAGCAGGGCTTGGCAGGGCTGAGCCGCCTGCCACGTGCCGGGATGCTGGATGTGTCCGCACCAGGATGCACTGGAGAGCCCCAGGGAGGGCCCAGCCCCGTGGGCACCTGTGCCCCGATCAGTCCCATGTTGTTTTGATGGGACCTGATTCATCCCGGAAGGGATTAGGGACTGGGGAACCCAGTGACGTTCTAGTCCAACCAGCCTGGCTGCCCTGGGATAGACGTTGGCGTCAGAGCCAGTCCTTGCTGCTCACTGCCACATACAGCCCCGAGGACATGGTGGAGCTGGGACCTGTAGTGGGACCCATGGCCCCTGTGGCGTGGGGCACCGTGACCATCTGCCGTGGTGAGGCTTGGTACAGGGCAGGGGCACCCAGGGGTAGAGGGGTCATGGTGGGTGTGGGGCTGGGGGACAATGCTGGCCTTTGGGACACTGCTGGGGCCGTGGCCATCGCTGTGGCTGTGCCTGGTGGAGCTGGGGGTCCCGGGCAAGTGGGCACCTGCCCTCAAGGGGTCTGTAAGGTGCATTACGCTGGACTGTGGTCCCTCTGATGCGGATGGCCATAGGCACTATGTCCCCCCATGGTGCTGGGTTGGAGCCCTGCCCCCCCGGAGGGATCTTAGGGTCCCTGGTGCTGTTCCCAGGGCAGGTCCAGGCAGGCAGCCGGACACGTGGCTGGTGCCATCCGCAGCACTGGCCAGAGGGGCTCAGGACGGTCCTGCCGGCAGCGGGTTTGGGAGCACCAGCAGCTCTTCCCCTGCGGCGGGGGTTTTTTGGAGGGGATTGCACAGTTCTGCTCTCGCTCTGACTGTCCTGACCTTGCCGTCACTCTTCCCTGGGGGCTGCTGCCATGCCCCAGACAACCTGACACCCACTGAGGTTTGGGTGCTCCCAGGCAGGGTCCCCAGAAGCTTTACAAAAGTGGGAACACCACTCCCCTGTGCAAGCGAATCGAGCCCTGTCCCCCTGGTGTAGCCCCCCTGTGCCAGTAGACCGACTTGCCACATTCCCCTGGTCCTCCATCACCCCCAGGCTGGGAACAGCTGAAGCCCCCTTGAGACCCTGGCCCAGTTGTTGTCTCTGTGTGTCCCCACATGCCAGCCATGTGCCCCCATCAGGAGCCCTGGCCAGTGCCCCCAGCTCCCACACACCCCCAGGGTGGGGGGCTGGCAGTGGCATGGTGGGGGACCCTGCTTTTCTCCGCTCACACGACTGGCGTGAGTGGGGAACAACGGGGGAATTGGCTTCCCCTTTGAGTCATGCGTTAGGCAAGGCCGGGCTTTTGGTGGCTGGAGCGCTGCGGTGAGCCCTGCATGTGCGCAGGAGGCTGATGTCACCCAGTGCTCTCTGTCCCCAATATAAGTCCTGGCTGGGCTGGTGCACGGGGACGGGGTCTCCGCAGCGGCCGGGTGTCCCACAGCCATGTCCTCTGCTCCAGCCTCCAGGTCCCGGCACCATCCCCAAGGCACATCTGGGCCGGCATGGCTCTGCCTCCTGCTCCTGCTGACTGCCTGCATGCCCGCAGCTGGCACCAACCCCGGCATCAAGGCCCGGCTGACCCGGAGGGCGCTGGAATTCGGTGGGTTTCACATTCCTGACCACCCGTGGGGGAACTGGGTAGGGGGTGGAGGGGGACAATGCTCAGACCGCTTGTGATGGGGGATGGAGGGGTGTCCTGGACCCGGCTGCTCGCCCCACCAGCACCCCAGCCCCTTCCCCGGTGCCCTCCCCTAAATCCCTGCTCTGCCCCAGGCCGGCGGTTTGGGCTGGAGCAGCTCCAGTCACTGCTGCAGAAGGAGCATGAGCTGAACCTGACGGGCTCCTACCACAGCCCGTTCCTTGGGACACTCACCTACACTGTGCCCCGGTAAGAGCTGCCCGTGGGGTCCCTGTCCCCATACCCATCCCTGTCCCCATACCCATCCCCATACCGGCCGTGCCCCAGGAGCAGCTGCGAGCCCAGGCTGCCCGTGTCGTGCAGGATCCACATCCATGAGCTGCAGATAAATGACTCCACCGTGGACTTCGCCGAGGACGTGGGGGTGAGGCTGACGGTGCAGCGCGCCCGCATCCGGCTCAGTGCCGACTGGGGAGCCCAGCTGGGCGCCATGTGAGTCCTCACCCTCATGGGGCAGAGGGACGGGGACCTGGGTGGCTCAGGGTGGCTCGGGGCCACCGCCGTTCCCGTGCTCACCCGCTCTGTCCTCAGCCAGGACAGGGGCTCCGTCGAACTCCGCATGCGTGACCTGGCCGTGGCGGCGGTGATGGGAGTGAGCGTGGATGGCAGCAACCGCCCCATGGTGGTGGAGCGTCAGCTGCGACGCCCACGGCACTGACCTGCACTTGGAGTTTCACCGTGGACACAGGTGATGCCGGGACCCCCATCCCCCTCCATGGGGACTCCCCGGTGCCCCCAGCTGGGGTGTTGGGCTGGGGGAGGCTGGGGCACCCTGGGGTGACCTGAGGACCCCATTCTGCCTCACAGCTGGCTCTACAACCTGCTGGCACCGCTGCTCCAGACAGCCCTGCGTCAGGAACTGAACAAGGAGGTAGGTACTCAGCCCCTGTGCCATGGGGAACTGGTGTCCCCCCAACCTGTCCCCGCAAGTGAGCAGGGTGGGGGACACCCATCCGTGGGCTTGCTGACACCCTGATTTGCTTCCAGCTCTGCCGCGAGCTCCGCAGGAGCATCAGCAGGCTGGAGGATGCTCTGAAGCATATGAAAGGTGGGTGAGGGGACCCCAGGGACCAGGGCTGGGGCTGGAGGGGACGGGGCAGGCTGGCCCAGGTGACACTCTGTGTGGGGCTGGTGCCCAGTGGGGTCTGTGGGACTGAGGGCTGCAGGAGGGGGTGGGCGGTCTGGCTCCCCCCCAACTGCCCCTGTGTCCCTGCAGTGTCCACCCAGCTGGACTCCTTCGCCGCCATCGACTACTCCCTGCTGGGGCGGCCGGCCATCACGGCGGAGCATGGGGACATCGCCCTCAAGGTAACACCATCCGGGGTGTCCCTGGGCTGGCTCTGGTAATGGGGAGTTGGGGGAGCTGGGCTGAGCCTTGCATCTGTCTGTCTGTCTGTCTGCACAGGGGGAGTTCTTCAGGGTGGGCAAGTACCAGCAGAGACCTTCCTCGACGAAGCCCGTGCCCCTGCCCGTGGCGTTGCCTGCAGCTCTGCCCATGGCACTGGCCACGGTGCACGAGCCCATGCTGCTGCTGGCCATCACCGAGTTCGTCGCCAACTCGGCCGCCTTCACATACTTCACGGCTGGAGCTCTGGAGAGGAACATCTCCAGTGACATGGTAGGGACGGCTCCAGCCATGGCTGTGGGGCAGGGCTGTTCTCCCAGGGTCCCGCCATGGTGTCCCTGTGTCTATCTGTGCCTTGTGGCATCGGCGTCCCAATCTCTTTCTGTCTTCCAGCTCCCACGGCGGTTCCCGCTCCAGCTGAAGACCAAGAGCATGGGGCTCTTCTCCCCACAGGTGGGTATGGGTGGGGTGGGACACAGGGAGAATGGGACACAGGATGAGATGCAGGAGGGGTGAGATGCAGGAGGGATGTTACATGGGATGGGATGCAGGTGGTATGTGTGAGGGATAGGACAAGGGATGGGATGCAGGTGGGATGGGATGTGATGTATGAGGGACAGGACAGGGGATGGGATGCAGGAGGGGTGGGACACAGGATGGCATGCAGGCAGGTTGGGAAACAGGGGGACTGGGATGCAGGGGAGATGGGACACGGGATGGGACGCAGGTAGGATGGGCAGGATGAGATGCAGTCGGGATGGGACATGGGCAGGACAGGATGTGGGCAAGACAGGACTCATTGCCCACCCTGCCTGACCCAGCGCAGGACAGGACGGTGATGGGGCACACGGGCCCTGGGCAGTGGTGGGGGACGGCTGGGAGCCCAGGCTGGTGCCCGTGGTGCTGGCAGTGCCAGTGTGGCTCCGTACCAGCCCAGTCCTCGTCCCCCCAGCTGCAGGAGCGCTACCCCGGACCACCCCATGGAGCTGCGCCTCTCAGCCCGCCGGCAGCCCCGGCTCTTCTGCCGCCCCGATGCCCTGCACGGGGCCCTCTTCAGCTCTGCTGAGGCCTTCGTGGTGCTGCCCAATGCCACCCGTGTCCCTGCTTTTCTGCTGAACATCGTGAGTGTCTGGTGATGCCGTGGATCAGGGTCTGCTGCCTGCGCTCCAGGCTGGGGCCGCGCTGGGCAATGCTCTGCAGTGCGGAACGATGCTGGGGCAAAGTTGGTGGCACCGGATGATGCTGGGTGATGTTGGGCAATGCTGGGTGATGGTGGGTGATGGTAGGTGATACTGGGCGATGCAGAATTGCAGGGACTGCCCTGATCTTTCTGACGTCTCTTGTGGCTGCAGGATGCCAACGTGACGGGGAAGCCGATCATCACCAGGAACAGGCTCGGGGGCACCGTGAGCCTGAAGGGGTGAGTCCCCAGCCCCATGCTGAGTCTGGCCTCCCCATGGATGACCCCAGAGAGCTCCCTCTATTCCCCACCTCCAACCTTTTGCCCCCTCAGGTCCTGTATTGCCTGCTCAGAGCCCCCGCACCCTCCCCCGAGCTCTTGGCCATGACCACTGCCCGGGCACTTGTACCCTGGCGAGGTCCTCAGCTGGACTTGCTCTGCCGGGCTCCCAGCCCTGCCATGGAGCTCAGCCCATCCCTGCCCCAGGAGGGGACAGTCCCCGTCCCCATACCTGTCTCTCACCCTGCTCTTGCCCTCCAGGCTCAGCGTGGAGCAGGTGACGTCGCATGTGGGCCCAGTGGAGGTAAGCAGCCATGCTGGGGGCACGATGGGGCAGCCAAGGGGACCCTCACGCTCCACACCAGCCTGGCAGTGGGGTCGGGGATTGCCTGGGGGGGATGGGTTTTGGGGGTGCTGTGGACCCTGAGCAAGGCCAGCATGGGTGCAGCCCTGGCAGGGGACCTGAGCCCTGCCTGCGCCGCGGCCCCCTCTGCCTGCCCCGCACTGGGCTCAGGGGTCTGTCCATCCCGCAGGTGAAGAGGCTGGAGAACCTGCTGAAGTTCGCGCTGTGGCTTTTCGGGGTGCCCTGGGCAAACAGTGAGTGCTGTCCCCATCCTGTCCCCAATCCTCACCCCCCCCCCAACCCGCCCATCTGCCCCCCTCACGCTCTGCTCTCCCTGCAGAGCGTCTCCAGGCCGGCATCCCCCTGCCCACCCCGCACGGCCTCAGTCTGCTCAACCCCCGGATCTCGCTGCAGGAGGTGGGTGCTGCCACTGTCCCCTCACCCCGGTGCCCCCCACATCCCCCATGTCCCCCCCTCTCACCCCGTCTCCCCACAGGGCTTCATGCTCATCACCACAGACCTGCAGTAGAAGTCAAAGAATCACAGACTCATAGAATCATAGAATCTTCATGGTTGGAAAGGACCTTTGAGGTCGAGTCCTGAGACCAGCAGCTGCGTGGGAACTTACCAGCCCCCCATGAACCGTGTCCCCATCACCATCCTGCTGGCAGCCAGGGATGAGCCAGTGCCATCGGGATCCCATGGCCGGCAGAGCCACCCAGCCGTGGGACCCACTGACCCCACCACTTGCTGGGGGCTTCTCAGCAAACATTAAAGCCGGGAGTGTGGCTCAGCCTGGTGTGGTGTGTGATGCTTGGGGACACCCCCCACCGCGGCCGGGTCCCCCAGGCAGGGTCCCATTCCCAGCTCCGTGCTGGGGCATGGCCGAGTCCCCGGCAGCGTGGGGTCCCGTCGGGATCACAGGGGTGTGGGGGGCTCGGGGGGGGGGGGCTGGTGGCTTTCGGGGACCGGGGGCGACACCCCAAATCCTCGTGCCTGTGCTGGCCACGCGGTTGCCCTCCAACGGCCCCAGCAGTGGCCGCTGCGGCGGCGGCTCGGCGGCAGCTTCCCCCGTCGCCCACGGGATGGTGCTCGTGTCCGTGGGCTCCCACCGCCTCCCGCCGGCCCGGGGCCAGGCCCCGCTCTGTCCCCGCCGCTGCCCGCCCCTTCCCATCCCGACACCGCCCCGCCCGGCCCCTGCGCACCCCGGAGGGGATGATGCGGGGGGGGGTCGTGGGGAAGGCTGAGCCGCAAAAGCAGTGGTGCCCCATCCTGCCGGGGTGTGGGGTTCAAACCATGCCGACATGAGCCTCCCCCCCCCGCAAAAGAGAAGGTGGGGTTGGGGGGAGCTTTCCCCTTTTCCCAGCTCAGTGGGGGCGATGGGCAGCCCTGGGAACGCTGGGGCGGGGGCTGTGACAGCCAGCGAGGCACCCACTGGGACGCCGGGGGCTGCGGGCCCCTGCTCGCCTCACTCCAACGTGGCTATGGATGCTCCTTCTGCCCGGCTCCCTGCCGGTGCTGAGCCCACAGACCCAAAACCAGCCCCCCCCAGCCCAGCTAAAAGCCTGGACTGGGCTCTCCAGCCCGATCGACGAGGACTGGGGGGGGGGTCTACAGGAGGGATTCTTTATGAGGGAGTGGAGCGATAGAACGAGGGTTAATGGTTTTAAGCTGAAAGAGGGGAGATTTAGATGAGATACTAAGGTGAAATTCTTTGCCCCTGGCCCAGGTTGCCCAGAGAAGCTGTGGCTGCCCCATCCCTGGAGGGGTTCAAGGCCAGGCCGGACGGGGCTTGGAGCAACCTGGGCTGGTGGGAGGTGTCCCTGCCCAGGGCAGGGGTGGCACTGGATGGTCTTTAAGGTCCCTTCCAACCCAAACCATTCTGATTCAATGATTCTGTGACACAGGAGCCTGCACCTGGTGAGAAGTGGAAGGAACAGGCAGGGGATCTGCCCCGATGCTGCCTGTGACGGAGACAGGCAGCCATGTCCTCCTCCATGCCCAAACAGGCAGCACCTCATCACGCCAACCCTACCCAGCACCATCCCCTCGGGGACAACAGCAATGCACCCAGAGCACCCCAACCCTTCTCCCAGGCAGGGAGATGATCTGTCCCCCTCCATCCATCCATCCATCCATCCTGCTGAAGGCAGCTCATGCCCATATCACCCCCCGCCACTGTGCCCACAAAGACCACAGCACCATCAGCAGCTTCAATGACAAGTTTATTAGTGGACACCTCCACCTGCAAACTGAAGCGTTCAACGGGCTAATGCTAATCCTCGCACTCCCCACGTAGGATCCTATATGGGGAGTGCGAGTCCGTGCTCGGTGGCCAGACGGGACCCCCCAGGAGCCTCCGGCCCCCGTCCCCCCCCCCCCCCAACCTCCATCCCACCTTGGCCTTTGCAGGGAGCACGGCCCCACACATAAATACGGACAAACAAGATAACAAAAATAGCATTAAGAGTATTCACAAATGAATTAAAAACTACTCGGATATGTACAGCAGAGCGTGGGCGGTATGTACACAGACAAGCCCGCCTGGACAGCTGGGTCTGCCGGTGGTGGTCTCCGAAGGACAAGGGGTTATTTTTGAAGCTAATTTCAGCTCAAAGCCTGGAGGTCCCATGCCCCAGTGGCAGCAGGAGCAGCGCGGGGAGCGGGGGGAAGCCAGACACCTCTGCCACTGCACACACCCGTCACAGCCATGCCACGGGGACAGGGATCTGCCTGTGCTCTGGGGACCGGCAGCAACCAGGGCAGTGCAGGAGAAGCCAGCGGCTCCTGCTGTCCCCAAAGAGGCTTCCCGGTGGTAGGGACGGCTCTCAGCCTCCCCGGGCTCGCTCACCCACTACCCCCATGGACTGGCCATGGTGGGGCTGCTGCCACCCCAGTGAAGGGCAGGAGCATCGCTCCCCCCCTCCCTTCCACCCCCGCAAAGTCTCTGTTCCTGCACTTGCTGGATGCCACGGCTCCAGCCCTCTGCAGAGCCCCTTCTGCCAGCGCAGGGCCCAAGGAAAGCTCTCTCCTCCCTCGTCTGCCTTCTTCCTTTGCCAGCCCGGAGGAGCAGGTGTGGGGAGGGATGTGCACAGCCCCACAGCAATCTACATTCAGAGGGAGGAGGAGGAAGAGGAGGAGGATCTCTTCCAGCCGGGCACAACCCTCGGCCTCACACATCATCCTCGCCCGAGACTCCCAGCAGCTGATGTCTGGGGTGAAAGGGGCTCAGAGGATGACAGGAGTGCAGAGCTCCTTGCCCCCAACCTCTGCCTCTTCCTCCCGGCTCCCACCCACCACAGGGATGAACTCTGCCCGGAGGAAGCGGGGACGGGACAGGGATGCTGCAGGGAAGCTCCATCCCATTCTGCAGCCTGCCCCTTCCCAGGGCCTGAGCATGCCGGAGACGGGGGCACGGAGCCTCAACCCTTGCTCTGGCTGGGGAACCTTATATTAGTGACACATCTACACACACGCACGCACTCACACATGCAAAAATAAGTCTGTTTATTTTCTTGAAAGTGATCTAGAGGACCCTGCAGGCTGGGGACACTTTCTATCCAGTACTCTCCCCGGCTGCCTGGATCTTCCCAGCGCTGGGAGCTGTTGCCTGAAGTGCTGCATTGGTCTCAGCGCCTTTTAAAACACAACGGAACGGTAAATAAGAGGAGGCTACGATAAAAGGAGCTGGCGGCACGAGGGAGAAAGCTCCGTGGAGCGGGGCGCTCGCCCGGGAGTTGGAGGAGCTGCCCCCCGCGCCGGTGACAGTGCTCGGGAGCGGAGTGTAGTGGATGTGGTGGTGAAGGCGCGGTCGTCCTGGCGACGGGGGGGGACTCGGCGGTGGGTCACTTGCGGCTCAGCAGGGATCCCAGCAGAAGCACTCCTGCCACCGTCGCCCCGGTCAGGAGCCATTTGTTGAAGGTCTCCTGGCCCTTCCTCACCTCGGCAGCAGCATCGTTCCCATAGAGGTCCACAAACCGCTCCTGTGGGAAGAGAGAAGCAGTGAGTAGAGGGGTGGGAGTGCAGCACAGAGACCATCTCTGACGCTTTCTGGGGCTCCTTCCTCTTCCACGGGAAGGGGCAGGAAGGCTGCTGGGCTCCTGCTGGCAGGAAAGCGGTGGTGGGGACCAGGCGGATGACAGACGCCTTGTGCTTCCTCGCTCTGAATCATGCACAGAGGGCGATGGGGGAAGCACAGGACCAGTCATGAGAAAAGTGGATGCCAGAAAGGATTTGCACGGAGAATACAACGCGGGCAGGGCAGGAGATGCATCACGTGCTCTAGGCTCTCTAAAATTAGCATCGAAGTGTGATAGAAATCATTGCAGCAGGAAAACGCTGGGCTTTATTCCATGGCCGAGGCCTGAGGGAGCGGAAGCAGGGTTGGTGCCCACGGCTGCGGCAGGAGCCCACACCTCACATCCCCCTCGCCGTTTTTGGGTCCAAAGCAGAGCCTCCCACCTCCCTCTCCCCAGAGCCGCATCCCAGCAAGACAAGCACTCTCATGTCCTGGCCATCACAGGTTACTCCACAGCATGATGTGGATTTTGCGAATCCCTGCGGCGAAGGCAGACCACTTCGGGTTCGCGAAACTCCTGCCTACCCCCTGGCTTCGGGAGAGCGGGCCAAGCACGAGGCCCAGCCAGGAATGCAGTCACTCCGGCCCAGCTTGTCCGAGCCGGCCACCTCCAGTCCTTCACCTGCAGCAGCCAGAGCTGGTCAGATTCAGCAGAGCCACTGCGCAGCAAACGGCCACAGGGAGGCATGTGATGGGGCTGGGGACAGATTGTCGTGGCCTAGGATGAGGGGAGACAGAGGGCAGAGAGAGAGAAGACCACCAGAGCTGAACTGCTCCTGAGAAGAGGCTCTCAGAGAGCACATCTGCCCCCTGCGCCCGTGCAGCACCCCCACGGCACGATGTCACCCCTCCTGCTCCCTTGGGCACCCAGGGACCTCAGACCACCATGAGAATAGCTCATGTCCCCAGGCCACACACACCAGAGGGAAGGAGGGATCCATGGGCAGGCAACATGAAACTGAGAACTTTATGCCCCAGCAGCTCCCAGGTTTATCAGGGCTGAGCAGGAGCGCTGGGGCTAGAGGGAGCTGGAGCTGCGAGCTCAGGGATCGCCAGCAGCTCAGAGCGCTGGACACCTCGGCGTCAGAAGGGGTTTGACGTTGTCGCATCTTGAGCCCATCTTCCCAGCAAGGTCCCCTGTTCCCTGATAAGTTAATGCAGTTCCAGTAACCCGGCTGCTCTGGGAAAGCAGAGATAAGCCCAGCTGACGCTGTGCTTGTGTCATGCCTCACCATGGCCTCCCTGGGGGCAGAGGCAGCATCCCTGCCTGCCTGGGTCTGGCAGCTCTGCCCCTAAGATGCCTCCCATGCCTGTCCCACAGGACCTGCGGGGGGTTTGGTGCCCGGATCATGGCTGGGATAGAGAGGGTCTTTAGGCAGGTGCCTCTCCATGACTTGTGGATACACGGTGCCATTCCCCTGGCTCCCCCAAAACAGCCCCATCACGGTCACAGCTTGCAAGGTATCTCCTCGTCTTGACACACAAGATCAAGCTCACACACAACTTTTCACAGCAAAGTGTGCAACAGATAGGCACACTCGCTTCCAGGGAGCTGGGCTGTGTCCCTCTCCTCGGCCACAGGTATCCCCACCACAGGGGATCAGGTACTTGAACAACCACCCAGGTGAGGTGGCAGCTCAGCACCCACCTCTGCCCCACCAAAGCTCTTCTCTGCCTTACACCAAACACCATCTCCAGCATCTCCCAACTCCCCCGGCTGCCTTTCACACCCCCTCGACCATGAGGAGGTATCAGCAGACCAGGGGGCAGGGCACTGGGATAACAGAGACTTTGCTAACTCACCCTGGGGCACGTCACTGCTGCTGCCTCACTCAGAGCGCTCTCCGGGGATGTGACAACCGTCCCCGTGACTCCCACCACCCACACAGAGTGGCAGAAGGCAGCTCGCTTCCCACCGGCCCTGCCAGCTGGCACAGGCTCCGCGGAGGTGGTGTGTTGCACCCCAGCCCTACAGGAACGGGCAGGACGGCGGCTCACATGCGGGTTGCCATCCAGGGAGAAAGGTGAGGGCTGCCGCCCACTCCCAGCCCCTCTGCCCGGCCGCCTGCCCAGGTGATGGCCATGGAAATAGTGGAAACATCCTGCAGGGACGTGCTGCAGGAGAGGGATGAGAGCCCAAACCCAGGGAAGGGATATTTTTAATTATGGCACAGGAAATCCCCCTGCTGATAGGTGGTGACAAGCAGCGGAGCGGTGACAGAGCTCAGCACGCAGTGCGCAGGCTGGCACAGATAGAGGGCAGAAGGGAACTGGGGCAGAATACACGAACTTGTCCAAAAACACCCGCTGTGGAGTGCCTCCACCACCCCTACAACATCCCTCTGTACCAGGGCCCTCATCCCTGGGGAAGGTCCTTCCCTTGGAAGTATGTCCCAGCCGTGCACCCACAGCACCCGATGCTGCGGGAGCGCCCAGTGGGAGGAGGGAGGTTACGCCCCTCATGATGCATTCCTCAGAAAAAGCCACTTTGCTCAGGGATGCAGTAAGGCCTGCCCCATGGAGCCCCACACATCTCTGCAGGCTCCTCATGACCCATGGCAGGGGACGTCCCCACCATCCCCAGGAAGGCTGCCGAGGTGGAAGGGGCTGCAGAGTCACCTGGCCTCCCCACAGGGCTGGCAGTGGGGCAGGCACCACGAGAGGGCCCCCACAGCCAGGGCAGGGAGCTGGGGAGGGCTGGCAGCTGAGCCCTGGTGCTGCCTTCTCCACGGTATGTCCCGCCGAGCTTGGGGAAAGGCAGTTCCAAGAAGCATGTTTTGAAGCCCTTACTTCTAAGAAAAGGAAGTGTTTGCTGAACAAGAGATAAATGGCATACGGTGAACCGAGAGCTATCGGGTGCTACAGATGGAGAAGAGCACGACAAGAGCCCCGCACGGGCAGGGAGGGGACACGAGCCCCTCTCCTTCCCCTGGGGACGGAGCAGCAGCTGCTGGAGATGAAGCTGGGGGCTGTGGGGGACTCGGGAGGAGAGCGCCTTGCCCTTCCTCAGGGAAACCATCCCCAGGAGGCTGCAATAGCTCAGCCCCTACCCAACTGTGATCCCAGATGTGTCCCCTGGGAATGGCAATCCCAGACCAGAGGGAGTGGGAAAACAGGCAGAAGTGTCCTCCCGCCCCATCCTTGGGGTGGGTTGAAGGTTAGGGAAAGGCAGCTTGCTCAGTTCCCACACCGCCCCGGGCCCCGGCTGCTCTGCACCTGAAGCCCAGCACTCCCAGTACCGATTCTGACCTCTCTGGCCTGGTGTTTGGGATCTCAGGCTTGCCCAGACACGTCCAGATATTTCTGGCCTCCCCCAGTCACCTTTATCTGAGAGGAAATATTTGGAATTCCTGAGTAGCTCCCAAGGACTATGGTAGCAACAGCACGTCAGTGTCTCAACCGCCCTCTCCGTGTGCCCGTGGGCCTCTTCCACCCCAGAGAGGACAGGCTGTTCCACCACCGAACACCCGTCACATCCCCTTCCCCACCCCGGGTAAGACACGTCCGAGAGGAGGATGCTCTGGGGCAGGCGAGGAGGAAGCAGCACGAGGTTATGCATATGCAAAAGGCAATCCCCCGGCTCTGCCTCTCCTCCCCCAGCGCTGGGGAAGGACACAACGTTTTCTTGCTGGAGTCTAAACCAGCACTTGCTGGGGGGGACGACTTCCCTCCAGCTGCACGGGCTGCTTGCAGGAGACAGAGGACCTGGAGATCCAGACTCCACCGGTGCCCACCACCTCACAGGGCAGGGAGGTTCTGCAGTGCCAAAGGCTCTGGAGGCACCTGCAGTGCCCCAAACCGCAACCCGCCACCGGGGAAGACGCAGCAGCCATTTAAACACTGCCCAGCCATACACAACACTGCGGCAGAGAGAAAAGAGGAGTAGGTCTGACCCAAAGTGCTCTATGTTGGATGGCAGAGCAAACTAATTAAGCACAAGGTCTGGCTGACACAGTGTTGACATCCTAGCCTGGAAATGAGAAGGGGAAGACGCAGAGTTTCAGCCTCTTGCTGGTAGCCACCCCCAGAGGTTCAGCTGGTTTCATTCACCAGCGCTGCCCAAGCAGCTCCCCCGGCCAAGCGGGAGGGAGAACAGTTGCCATTCAGGGCATGCAGAGCAGAGTAGAGCGGGTTCCTCTTTCAAGATAAGCCCCAACTCTGGAGGAAAGAGGATTCAGTAAACGACACTGAACCTTGAGGGCAGGTGAAGGAAGCAGATGTGGGCAATGAATCCCCATCTGGTCTCTCTTAAGCCAGGGGTAGAGTGGGAGGGGAGGGTGCTGGCCGCTGGGAAGGGCAGAGTTTGGGTGCTCAAAGCTTCCCTTGCACAGGGAGGTGAAGGGTATGGAGGTCACTGAGACACCAGTACGAAGCTCTGATAACCAGCAGAGAAGAGACAAGCTTTACCCAGACTATTCATAGTGAACCAGCGTCACTCGGTCCAACTTCGACAGGGAGAATCTGCCTCCAGCAGGAGCTACACCCCTGACACCCAGCCAGCCTGTCTCCGAGACAGACACCCACAGCAACCAGCTCTGCATGTACAAAAGCCTTTCTCACACAAGGATCTTAATGTGTTTTATCAAAAATTAGTTGGTTTTCCAACCCCCCCCGTGGAATAAGTCAACATCATTCCCAGACAGATCAACAGAGGTGCAGAGCAGTTAAATGCTTTGCCTAGAGTTGCATACGAGCCAGCAGCATGAGCCACAGCGTCTGACTCTCAATCCATGCATGCTTGTCACGAGGCAATGTTTCACTTGAAAACAAGGCTGTTTCTGTTATACCTTCGCCGTAACTACAGCTGTGTTACTGCTAGGAGGTCTAACACCAATCGCCGGCCAGGAGTGGAGTCATCTGGATGACCAGACATTTGTTAATGAGATGCTGGGAACAGTTTTGTGCTGAGCAGCGAGACAAGCATGGAAAAAAAGAAAGGCAGCAGCTCAGCGCCGACCTCAACAAAGCCCTGCATCGACAGCAACCTGCTCCCAGACCCCCTTCGGGCTGCCAGCTCACCACATGGGACTGGCATATGTGAACCTGGAGGTGAAGCACAGAGGGGAAAAGGCAGCTGAGATCTTTCAGAAAAAAAGAAAACGTAAATATTCCCAAAGGCTGCCACTAGGATCCTGTAAACACAGCTCAGCCGGTCCCTACACACTATGAAAGTGGAAGAGACATCCTGGAGGCCCTCCCCTTGCCCTTGTCCCCCAGACACTGCATCCATGTGTGGCCCTGACCATCCCCAGCCCTGTCTGAAGCCCAGGCCTGAAATGAGGGCAGCAGGGACACCGAGCGTGCCTGCGCCAGTCACACAGTACTGCCTGCGGTATCGGGACTGGAGGTCAATGTGACCCCCCGGACCTGGCAGCATGCCAAGGAAACATGTCATCCTAGGCAGAGGGGTCTCCGAGCTTGTCCACATCCTCAGCTTCACCCCTCTGGTCCCCACCTGCACCCTGGGCAAGCCTGATATGGGGTGGGGAAGGGGCTCTGGGGACAGCACACTCGCAGGTGCAAATGCTCCAGAGACCCAGCTCTAACTGTTATGCAAATGATGACCTCCAGGGAAGCAGCTGCTGATCTCCATGACAATGGCAGGGAATGCCACCAGCCCTGCTGCTTCTCCTGTCTCTCCTGCCCTGGGAGCGGGCACCAGGGTGCTGCAGGCGCTGGGGTGCTGCCCCTGCCCAAGCTCCAGGGCTCTTCGTGCAGAGAAACCCGCAACCCTGAGGGACGCAGCCATAAATTCAAAAAGGTTCATTAAATAAGCACATCCCCACCTCCCCACACACGTTGGGCTGCACCATGCGGGGAGGCTGCCCATGGGGCCGCAGCCCAAAGCCCAACAAACCTGCGGGGGCTTCAGCCTAGCGAGGGCCAGAGCCAGCTCCTTTCTAACCAGAAACAAACCCTCACTAGCACATTCCATGCCTAATCCTCGCTGTGGCAGCCTCCTGTCAAACTGGTTTCATCACCAGCTCCAGGAAACCTGCAATAACCCCACACCATTCAGTACAATTTCAGCATTTTCCAAATACATGAAAGGGGCTCCGGTGACAGCTGTAACCCCCATCCCTGCCCCGGGAGACTGCTGCGCACAGCACGAGATGGAGAGCAGGGAATTGCGCTCTCCGTTCCAGAAATCTGCTGAAACATTCATGTGTATTAAAGCGGGAGATGGTGTGAATGACTAATCTACTTGCATCCATCTTTCATCAGTGTTTCTCCCAGAACTAACCAGGCTGAAGGCTCCCGAAGGTGCTGAAGCCCCGGCCGGCGTTGGGCGAGCTCGGCAGCAGAACGGCTGGCAGGCGACAAGGCTCCAGTACAAAGGCACAGCAAAGAACACATTGGCTGAGCCGGATCCACTCAAGAGATTAGCACCTGCTGGGAATGGGATTGTTTTCCAAAGGGCATTAAGTGGAATAGTCCGAGGAAAGACGGTCTCTCTGATGCTTCTCCCCACCGGACAGATGGTGTCTGAGCCCCGGCAGGCAGAGCAGCCTGCCTGCCTGCCCGCCTTTGTGCGAGGGGCGCGCTCGGGGGGCAGGGGAAGGCTCCTGCTTTAATTTCACGGTTATCTGCTGCCTGCGGTGCTGGGGAGCCCGAGCGCTGTGGCCGGCTCACTGCGCTGGACAAACACCTCGGCAGGGTCCCCCGCACCCGAGGAACAAAGCTCAATTTTCACCTTGTCATTGCTCTTCCCAGACGTCACAGCTCCTGTGCAATCGTGCCCTTGTGTAACTATGGGGAAACCTGCACCGAGGAGACGTGCCACGCTCACGTGTGCCCGGCTGCAGTGCCATGTTCCCTCCTATCCAGAGGCCAAGTCATGCGATGCTGATGGACCTCTCCAGCTCTCAACCGCACCACGAGCCTTACCCCAAGCCCCCACTGCAGGGAACGGCAGCATTACCAGAGCCCACGGGAGCAAGGCTGGATGCAGGGACAGTCCCCGTGGGAGACAGGTCCTGGGGAAGGGCCACACGATTGCCTCGAGCCACTTGTCCTCCAGCATCCTGGAGGAGTGCTGGCCAAGCCTCGCCACTTCCCACTTCAGTCCCGGCACCTCATGAGGCTGCTGTAATTCTTACATGCCACTTGAATGAAAAAGGGGAAAGGGTGGAGGTGCAGGAAGAGGAGGAAGATGTGCTCATTCTGTTTTCACTTCCTGTTAGTCCACATGAAATCTCAAATGATTCAGGCCACGAAGTCCCTTTTAGCAAAATCCTTGCTGACTTGAGGGCAGGAAGCAGAGTAGGCAGCTGATGCAGCAAATGTGTGAGAGAGCGGAGCAGCACGAGGAGACTTTGTGCTCTGCCCTGGGCTCCTCCATACGTGTTGTTGCATGAAATAATCACTGGCTGGTGCACTGGAAGCTTCTAAATGAGGTCAGTTGCTCTAATAAAAGATATTAGCTCTCCGGCAAGTTTAATACGCTGGTGAGCCATACCATTACAGGATGGAAGCACTTGCAACACTGCTGTGATGGCTGATATACAGGTAGCAACACCTCATTTTCTCCATACATAAGTCATATGTCACCCAGACACTACCCAGGGCCACATACACGCCCAGCTCCCACATCCCAGCCCAAACCCTGAGCCACAAGCTACACACACAGAGTAATGTCACGTACTGCTGCCAGCCGCGCTCCTTGCACAATGCTCATGCACCTTCCTCAACCTCAATGATGGCAAAAGAGAGATGTGCAAATGGGACTAGCATCACTTGGAGAACTAATGAAGTGATGCAGACAGCTGTCCCGCTCCACCTGAGCGTGGCATTAGCTGCATTCAAACCAAACCAGCTTTGTGCCAGCCTAGGTCTCTTCTTTGAGCTTCCCAAAGAGCCCTTCACCCTCCAGTAGAGAAGAAAACCCTTCCATGCTCCTTCGGGAAGCAGCCAGCTCAGCAGCTCTCTCCCCTCAGGCACACAGTCCTGCCCTCAACAGACAGGTCCCTGCAGGGCTCTGCCCATCGACGCCTCGCACACCGCCCAGCATGAGCGGTTCCTGCTCCAAGCCCTGCCTGCTGCCAAGATGCCACGTTTTGGAGTATTTGATTTCAGTCTTAAGAGCACCTGGCTAGCAGCGGTACAGGCAGGGAGAACCTGCCTGCTCTTTGTTCTTAGCCAGGTGGAGCGCGGAGCAGACGACACCTGCCTTGGTTTCCTCCTGAGCTCAGGGCCAGGGCTGCGAGACGGGGAGCTCCAGCTCCATCCTAGATCAGGAGCGGGGCAGAAAGGCTGAGCCCGGCCTCTCTCCCACCGAAGGCTCCCCATCTCCAGGGCTCATCTCCCCAGGCAGGATACTGATGCCAGAAGCTAGCTACTAATTGGATCTACTTAAATCAGAAGCTACGTCTGCAGACACAGCTGAAACACAAGCTTGAGCAGGAAGGAGGATAATGCAATAAATTCAAGCAGCTCTCCCCAAGGGAATTGCACAGACCCCTGAAACTTCCCTCTTCACAGATACAGCCTATTACCCTTCCCCGGGCATGCTGTGCAAACGCAGGGGCAAGCAGTGGTTGAGAGAGTAACCAGCCCCGAACCTGCTGAAACGCCATGCTCACCCAGCTCCCTGCTCCCAGTAGCAGAGGGAACGCAGACCAGTTACAGCACGACATTCAAACAGTCCCCCCGTGGCCATGGGAGCCTCTCTGGTTAATGCTCCGAATCCCGCTCCTCCCTCTCTCGCTACCCCGGAGGCAGGCAGCAGCGCCGAGTGCACTGGGTTTCCCATTAAAGAGATCCTGAGAGACAGCACTGGGCTGGTACACGTGAGCACGTGTCCGAGAGAAGACACGGGCGGCTGGAGAGATGCTGGCTGCACGGAGGAGCTGCAGCGGGCGTTCCCGCCTGCAGGCAGTCCTTCCCAGCACTGCTCAGCCCTCGGATTCTTTTTTTTTTTTTTTTGTTAACTAAATTAAACATGAGGATAAAATAAGCAAAATACCTAAAAATAAAAAATAAAGCGAGCATTTCTACAGCACAACTAGGTCACAGCTCCCCAGCACGCGAGTCGTGGCAGCCACGGTTCAGCCCCTCAAGCCTCCCGGGTTCAAAACTGACATCTCTCTTAAAAGGCTGCCTCCCGAAACCCACACCTGCTCCCCCGGTAAGCCCAGCTGGAGCCATCTGCTAACGGCTCTGCCTCCCACAGCCCTCTGCCCCCTTGCTCCACTGGGCTGTTCTGCTTCTGTGGCAAAGAGTAACCCTTCTCCCCACCTGAACGCGGTGAGGGCCAGCCCACAGCCTGGAGCTGGCCCTGTGCACCCAGCAAAGCCATCGCATCCCCCCTCCATGGGCACACTGTGGGGAACGCTCTTGCACGCCTCTAGAAAGCACGTCCCCTTAACTTAAGCCCTTGGCATCCCAAGGACGCTTAGGAGCCGGACTTCAGAGAGATCTTGCACCAACCACCCCTCTGCCTGTCCTTCCACATGGGGAGTACAGAGGAGGAACGGTTTCTCTGTCCAAGGCCAGGGCGGCAAATCAAGGAGTGCCCTGGCACCGAGGGACATGGCTTCCCTTTCATGCCTCCATTATCCGCGTTAATCTTTAGTTGCTCAGAACAATAGCATTTAAGGGTAACATCCCTCTCGGGAGGGTGGAGGAGGAGGAGGAGAGGTTTGCTGCTTTCCTGCCATGCAAAGGCAGAGCCACCCCGCAGAGCATACCTTTGCACTGAATCAGCCAGCAGGTAGGTCAACATCCCGACTGCCATCGGGGTCACCAGAGGGGAGACAGCAGCCACCCCCAGCCCCTTTCTGCTCCCACAGCAGAAGCCACCATTAATCCCTCTCCTCTCGGTTCAGCAGGTCTGCAACACTTCTACAACTGATAGCCATCCCTTCCCTTCCCCCAGCTCCTCCTGGGAGCACTCCGGCTTTACAGCTAGTGGGGAAAGAGCTGCTGGAGAAATACTCCTTGTAACATCAAGATGGGACTGTGCTTACAGCCGTCAGCAGCTTGGTAAAAATCAAAAGGAGAGAAGCTTAAGCAAAGGCCTTGAAGCACTGCACACCCATTCAGCCTGTAGCCGCTGTGGGCCGCAGGCGTATCGCTGCTCCCTGGGGTAAACCACGTACACAAACCATACGGAAGCTGGGAGGAAATCAGGTGCAGCACCCCAAATACGTACAGAAAGCTGCAGCTTCCACATGGGGCAAAAAGAGCACGCTGCTCCCTCCCACCCCGTCTGCTGTGGTGGGACACCCCATTGCTGCTGAAATGGGGAGAGACCCCAGGCAGCGCTGGGGGGAACCCAGCTCCAGTTTCAGACAGGAGCAGGATGATCAGGAAGACTGACATTACCCAGAGCAGCTGTGAACACAGAGGAGCAAGAAACAGTTCGTTAGTTATTTCACAGGTCTTTTTTTGTAAACGACACTCCATTCTTCGGATTAAAGAACCTCAGAGTGCTTTATGAATCCGAGTTCCCAGTGTCTCCCCTGGGAGGGAAGGAAACGCTATCCTTTTTCCTGAAAGACCACGGGGTTAAGTGGGCTGCTCTGAGCCACAGCCAGTGACGGGCAGGAGCTTTGCCCTTCAGGCGCCTGCTCTAATCACAGATCTAAGCAACTTAATCAAACTGCACCGCACACCAAGAGGCAGCAAGGAAAACACGCAGGGCCCCAAAGAAGGAGAACAGTAAATGGGGCGAAGAGCAAAGCTCTCAAAACTCGCCTCTGCGTCGTTCTTGGTCTAGCGGTAGGAATGCTGCTGCGGGCCGGGCAGGAAGCTGCAGTGGAAGTCATTCCAATGGCATTTCCTGGAGAGCACTGCAGAAAAGCCTCCCAGGTCGAAGGCAGGATGAGAAGCTGCCAGGGATCTGCATGCTGAGCCCAGATCTCCAGCCGCCAGCAAGGATACAGCTACCTGGGATGGCTACGCCAGGCAGGACAGACCGAGCCAAGACCCTGCAGGCAGTGACCGTCAGGCAGGCAGTTCCCACAGCCAGAGAGGAACAGCCCGTACTGCGAAGGGACACGAGGGACCCAGCTGGCAGGGGAAGAGTATTTTTTTCATCCCAAGCAGGTGATGACAATGGAGGCATCATCTCATCTGCAAGGGATCCAGACTGTAAAATAATTACAGAGGACAAAGTGGAAAGCGATAACCCGGCTAAGCTTCGCAGACCACTGGTTGGGATTCATCTCTAAGCAAAGCGTGGCCTTGGCTATCCACAGTCACTTCCTACAGCCAGCTCTGCTGCCTACTGGCCAGCAAGTTAAACCGATGGCTGCGATCTCAAACTGGATTAGCAGTGCTGTGTCATCCCCGAAACCCAACGTGTTAACACTCAGAACAGCAGAGCTTTGGGAAACAGCGCTCACCCCGGAGGGAGCTGCGTTCCCCATTCAGTGCAACGCGCAGGTGTGCCCCTTCCACACCTAGCAGGCCACTCCTCTCTGAGTCTCAGGGCACAACAGCAGCAGAATTCAAACTTGCACTTATCTTACACTGCCCAAAAAGCTCAGACCAACAAAACATGAGGATCCTGGGGCACCCGGGATCAGCTAGATACTGTGGTGGCTGCAGGGAAGGCTTGTGCGCCTTACCTGGGTGATGGCATAGGGCCAAAAAGCATTTCTGAAGAGCTGAAAACCAAAGGCTTGCCCTCAACCTGAAACCATTGAGAAGCTTGCAGCAAGAGCACAGGACGAAATCCCAGCTGCACTCTTGTCATATGACACAGGCTGAGTCATTTCCTATTATTCAAGAAAAAAATTTAAAAGGTAGAAAATGAGTTTGCTATATTGACATCTTCTAAGGGTTTTCCCCAAACAGAACCACAAGCTTTCAGTCCACCACAGAGCGACACAACAAATACACCCCAGCATATCGAGCCCTGCGTGGTCAGGGCCAGCCGAGAGCCTGGGATGCACAGAGCCAAGGTGGGAAGCAGTTAGTCCTCTTTCAGCCTAGCCCAGCTTGTTGGGATTCAGATGTCACAGACTGGTGGCAAAGATGCGCTTTGCTTTCAGTCCTGGCCTGGCACAGACCCTTCCCGCTGGTTCCCCCCACACCCCCTGCAAACAGGAAACCTCTTGCCTCTATGTCCATCGATCTACCTCCAAGCCCCCAAGGAACACCCTCTTTAAACCTCACTCTGAACATAGATTCAACCTTGAAAGAAAAACTGTCATCCACTGGAGGGTCACAACCAGGCAGGAACTACTGCTCACTTTCCTTTCTCAAACAGATTAAACACGGTCAGTACATCTCTGCCTGCCAGGCTCTCTCCCGCTCGCCCTGCGCTTCCCCCTCCTACATTCCCACTCATCAGATTTCTCCCCCCATGACTCCCGATCCCCACTGGGATCACTGTTTGAACTTCACAGCTAGTGGAATCTGGTCCTGGCCAAAACAACTGCCTCAGGAAAGCCTCCTCTTTGGTTTTGACGGCTCACCAAGGCAGCAGCTCTCTTCTGGCTGGTTATTAAATGGCCCCCTTGGGTTGTTCTTGTTTGTTTTCTCAGTGCCAGATTGCAGAGAGGAGGGCAAACCAAGGCAGGGACAGTAAACGTGACAAAATACACTCACTATACTATGGAGATAGATTTGCCATTTCCCCTTCGCCTCAAAAAATGATTTCTCAAGAAAACTGCTACAGCCCAGCACAGAGCAGCCTACAGGGCCCTTCAAAGGCAACCTGCACCCCACAGCCATCCTACGCTTGCCTTTGTTCCACTGGTGAGGAATGAAATAGAGCTTCCTACACGACCAGGCTGCGCGATACCTGTGATAGAGCCGCGCTCCTTCCCTCTTTCAGAGGGGCTTTCCAGGAAGAGAAGTGCTGCAGCGCTCTAAAACACAAACCACCTGGTCCCTGCCAAGCAGGCCTGCCAGAACTTGCATCTCTCCCACCAGGACCCGCCTGCTGCACCTCTCGGGAGAGCTTTGTTTGTATGGGACGGGCTCTAACAGCTCAGATGCACCAAACAGGCTCCCTGTGCAAACAGGGCGGCAGGAGAGGGACCGCTCCGTCACAGTAAGTGCAAGGTGGCACTGCCTTTCCTTGCTGGCAGCAGGCCAGCAGTTCTCCCCCCCTGCAGCTGAAGTCGCAGAGCATCTCCACGCACACCCCATGCGTGAGGCACTCGGGAGCTCTTATGGCTCCTGTGCTGCCGCCGCACCGCGCCATCCCTACGCTTGGAGCTGCACGGCTGTCCCCTGAGAAGGGACACGGTGAAACCTGAGTGCGGAGGAAAGCTAATGCTGAGACGTCGAACAAGAACTGGGTTGGGATTTGCAACAGGCTGGCAGCAGCAACACTGCCCAGCCCTTTTTTTTTGGTGGCTGGTGGGGCGGATCCCCCCCAACTATGGCCTTTACCACCCTGCCTGGTTCCCCTTCAGCTACCGGCACAGCCTGGGCAGCAGCCCAGCCTGAGCGATGAAGTTAGAAGCCCCGTTCAAGGTTAGAAGAAGAGAGCAAGGTTGTTCCCCTGGGTGGGAAACACGGCTAACGGTGATCTTCAAAGCAAGAGCTGGTGGGCGGGTCAGATAGAGAGGAGTCCTGACCCTTCCGCAATCTGTTGAACAAATATTTGCTCCAAACAATGAATTTACAGACAGACACAAAAAAAATTGAAGAGTCTTAACCATGATGGTTGGGGGTGGGGAACAGAGGGAGGAGGTATTTCATTCCCCACAAGCAGGGACCAGTGATTTTCCACCAGTGATTTAATCTAAATCCCCCAGAGAGTTCATTTACAAAAAATCAGATTGCATTATCGCCTAGGTCTCCAGGATACAGCCCAATCCGTCACTAACAGCAACAGCCACACTAGCTTGGAAACCTCAATTTGATCACTCAATTCCAAGACTAATCTGTGGCTTTAAAAGCCAAAGCCAGAGGGAGGGGGAAGGAACTCAGCATTTGGCCAGGGTTATCTGCAGGACGAGAGAGCTAATGGGCCAGATACAGCCTGATGAAATGGCCAGCAGATCCCCAGTTATTAATCGAAACCAAGCCCGAGCAGCCCCACCCGGGTAGTGCCCCAGGGCAGCCCGCATTCCTGGAATTCCTGCACCCTGTGTGAACCTGCTCCCTCTCCCTGGGTGCACCCACTTTCCCTCTTCTCCAGAGACCCCGACACCACCGGCCAAGCGCGAGGAGCTGGGGAGCTCTGTGGGGCTCCTGTGCCTCTTCTCTATCAGGAGGGTGCAGAGCACAACGCCGGGCTCAAAGCTTCCTGCCCTCTCCTCAAGATGCAGGGGCCTGCTGATGGACTATGAGATGACCAGGGCTGAAAGCCCTTAGCTCACCAGCAAGGCAATTCCCCACCGTTTAGATGCTAACGCCTGACAGCATGAGCTCTTTCCAGTGGGGCACCAGTAAAGGTTACACCAGCAGGGAATCACTAAGATGCAAAAGCAAAAAGAAAACTCAGACATCTGTAGGTCATATACCTCCCGCTGGCAGTCCCAGGCAGCACCGCGCAGCCGGACCCGGCATTTCAAGAATGCTTCCTGAAGAAATGCTTATTCATGTTAATACCTCACCATTGAAAGCTTACAGGGTTTGCTGCTGGGGCAGCTGGGAGTATTGCTCCCTGCCAAGCAAGAAGCAGCTGCAGGTTTAGCAGCTCGCCAGCGCAGAGGTTGCTCCCACCTCAGCCCTGGCTCCCACCACATCAGCTCCCACTGGCCCAGCAGCCCACCCACCCACAAGGATCTGCCATGGGATTCACTTCACCGTGAGCACGGCAGAAGGCAAAGTCCTGTCTCCAGAATGAAGAAGTAGCTGTTACCCCAGCAGACCGCAGGCCAGCCCGCCAGAGCACTTCAAGCTCTGAGAGGAGGAAGCTCCACTCCCTGCTGTTAAATGACACCAGGAACATGCCCAAGAGCAAGGGGTCCTGCTTGAAGAACAAGCTTGGATGACATTAGATTTCCAAAGGCTCTTGGAAAACAGGTCTTTTACATAACATCCAAGGAGAAGGAGAAGAAATAGGGATGGAGAAGGACACGACTGAGCACAAACTGTGTCACTGTGATGGACTGACCCTCTTGAGGCAGAGTATTATGAGCACAGAGGGAAAGGCCACACACCCCTTTATCTCCCTGCAAGGTCTAGGACATGCACTACCAAAAACAATGCAGGGAGCTACGCTCTGGTTTGGCCAGTACTGCTGCTGGCCTGGAGCAAGGGAGGACATGGGCTGCCACTCCCACCGAGAAGAGGAGTTCTTACCCATCCGCCATTCTCCTGGATCCAGGGATCTAGGTGGTCGGTCAAGTACGTGGTCATCCAAGATACAATGCGTCCCACCAATACCCGCATCTCCTTGTCAACGCTCTCCACACACAAGGCTCCTCCGAAGGAGAAGAAAGCCACAATGCGACCCCAGTTCACTCCATCGCGGAAGAGTTCATTCACTACCTGCTCAAAGCTCTGATATGCCGTGCCAGGGGTGATGTGGAGCTGGGAAGTGAGGTCGCTGAAAGCCCGCCGGTACCTCAACTCAAACTCATCCCCCGCGTCTCTCAGCGCCTGCCTCACATCGGCTGCTTGAACGATTTCATGGACTTCGAGGCTGCTCCGGTGCACGGTGGCTCCATTCACTACGTGGCTGGCGGGCGGGTGCCAGGAGGGGCTCCCGTTGAGGACGCCGTCCATCTCGGCCTCCTCCGCTGCAAAGTCAGTCCTGTTCTCATCCTCCTCCTCCAGCTGACTCCAGCTGTATCCCTTCTGTGAGAGCTTGTAGGAAACAAAGTCAATCACTAACTCCCGGTTACTGCTGGACATTTTCACACCTGGGATGCCCTCAATGAGTCCATGGTCCAGAGCACAAGCAGATCAGCACTTAGCAGGTCCCGACTCCACTCTTCTTCTTCACGACGGATGGAAACATTTGACCTTTGCACAGACAAACACCAGAAAAGGAGAAAGGCAAAGAAACGGTTAATGCTACAGCTTTTAGATGCACCCGCGCCACGAACCCCGATAGCTTATCATCAGACTGAGATCATCCCACAGCCTTATGCCGAGACTCAGGGCCACCGGATTGAAGCCGCGCGGAGAATCGACCGCAACACCCACCCTCCACCTCCCGGGAAACCAATCTCGAGCCCCAGGGGACCCCGCCGGTTCGCTCCGAGCAGCCCCCGGTCCCCAACCCCAGGCTCTCACCGGGTGCAGGCACCGCCTGGCAGACCGGCTGCGGGCCGGGCCGGAGCGGAGGCGGCTCTCACTCTGCTGGAGCTGCGGGCCGGCCCGGCCGCGCTCCGCCAGTCCCGGAGTGCCGCGGAGGCGGACGCAGCACCGCCCCCACCCGCTCCGGCTCCGCCCGTTAAAGGGCCCGGCTCCCCCCGCCCCCCTCCACCGGCGTTGCCCAACGGCGGCCGGCGGAAGCGGACAGGCAGCGTTGCCCAAGGGTTACGGCAGCCCCGTGCAGGGCCCGGTTTGACGGTAACCGCGGCGCAGCCCCCCCCATACCACCACTCGGCCCTGTGTTCTTACGGGAGCTATCCCGGTCGCTCGCTGCGGCTAACAAGGCGCTGCCGCCGGGGCCGGGCCGGTGACTCACTGGGCCGCGGCAGGCGGGAGGGCCGCAGGGGGCGGCCTGGCCCCCCCCCTCCCCCGGCCACCGTACCGCCCCTCTCGGCCGCCGTACCGGGGCGGGGCGGCGAGCACGGGGCCCGCGCACGAGGGCCGACGGGGCGCCCGCGAGGACGGCACCCGCCCACGCCGCCCGCCCCTCACTCGCCAGCCAATCACCCGCCGGGGAGAGCCCCGAGGGGCGGGGCCCATAAGCGAACTCTCCCATTGGCTGAGCCGCGCGTCGCTCACGGCCTGCCCCACTCCGCCCCTCACCTCAGCGGCCGGTGGAGGGTCCGCGTCCTTCCCCGCCCCTGCCCCGCGGGCCCGGCCGGCAGCGACGCCAGGGGTCGCCGGGAGCCCCGCCGGGCCTCGGCCCGCTCAGCAGTCCTCGGGCTCCTTCCGCATCGCCCGCCGAGCGGCCGCCGAGCTCCTGGGCCGCGCCGGGGGGGTGCGGTAGGGTGGGAGGGGGCAGGAGGGGGCGGTGCGCATGCCCACGGCGCTGCCAGGCTGGGCGGGGAGCAGCGCGCATGCGCGGGGAGGGCGGGGCGGGAGCGTCCGTTAGGCAGCGCGGGGAGGGGGGCAGAGCGCCTGCGCGGAGCGGTTGGTGCTACTGCGCAGGCGCGGGGGTGGCGGGCCGAGGGCGGGGCTCTAGCGCCCCCTGTCGGCGCCGACAGGCCCGCGGGCAGCCCACGCCACGGTGGCCCCGGTGCTCCCAGAGCTCTGGCCTCCGCCGCCCCGTGTGGAGGGATGCTGCCTGTGCTTGATCAAGGCGGGAGGGAGACAGAGGCCCGCTACGTGCTTACTCAAAGCTACAAGCCAGACAGTCCATCGACCACGTAAGGTACTGCCGTGATACCCGTCTCCGGTGGGCTCCCGCCCGGGCGGCGCAGCCTGCCTTACTGTCGGCGCTGCCGGCCCTGGTGTGCTGCTGGTCACGGCCACGAGCCGCCCCGCCCGGGCCTGCCCGAGGGACCCGCCTACCGGCAGCTGATAGGCCGTCTGCGAACAACACTTAAAGCGCTGCCTCACCTGATTGGCTCGGCTCTCCCCTCTCAGTGCCTTGTGGGAGTTGTGGTTCGCGCCTGGTTCGCGGCTCTGGCGCTCTGCGTGCGGGAACTACGCCTACCGTCAGCCTTTGCGGGCAGCGCTCATCCGGGTCCCCTGCTCTCCTGGCGGCCTGCCCAATCGGCACGCACCGAGGGCGTGCCCTGGGCGTTGATTGGTCGATTCGGACCGACGAGCTCTGTTTGAAATCCGTTAACGGCGGCGGCGGAGGCAGCGCGCGGGGCGGCCGCGGCGCTGAGGTGAGTGGGAGCGGGCGAGGGTTACCGGGTACAGGGTGGTCCCCTGGTCTTAGGGGCGCTCTCGGCTTCTCCTCACCTTCCCCGGCAGATGCCGTCCGGTAACGGTGGCCTAGGCCGTGGCACTCCCCGGGGATCCGGTTGGGTCTCTCTGGCTGTAGGGGGGCTATGGCTGCTTCCTGGGCCTGCTCCGAGCCCAGGTATCGGTAACGCGGCCTCGGCCCCTCGCAGCACCGCTGGGAAAGGGAGGCGGAAAGCGGGTCCAGGCTCTTAGCCCAGGACTGGTTTTGCCGTGGCCTGGAGCGGTGACCGGAGGGCAGGATCGCACCCGGGGCCCCCGGGGAGTGGGCCTAAATCCCGAGCTCTAATTGCAAACCTAGAGTGCTGTGCTGTGCTAATGGCTGCCCGGAGCGGGCTGCCTGCTGTGCTGTGTTGTTAGCCTTACGTTTGCACCCGCTGCTCAAAACCAGCTTCATCTTGGAGCTAAGAAAAACTACATTACTTCTTCTCAAACCAAATCCTGCTTCCTAGGAAAAGGAGGGAATATACCCTGGCAAAACCTGGCTTAAGTAACAGAAAAGGTATCAAGCTACTTATTTTTATACAGTGCTTTTTTTAAACTAGAGGGGCTTCAACATATCTAGCAATAAGTTGAGGTTATACAGGCTAAAAATAATTTACTTTTCCTTGAAGAGCTATTCTTAGAATGTCCCATCTTCCTGTCTTCTAAAACTTATGGGATATTTACAGAGCATGAGATGTCAGGGCTGTTTATTTTGGGCTGTTGGGAGGGAGGTGGCTCTGGGCTGCCATTAGCTGCCTGGAAGAAAAGCTGTTGCTCCAGCACCTCGCTCCTCCTTTGGCTAATGTTGGCAGGTCAGGGTGGCCCGCGGAGCTCCCTGCGTTCTCATTTCTCGCCTGCATAGAGTTCAAGGCCTTATCTCCCAATTTGAGTATTATGTGGTAGAGCAGCAGCGTTGCCTCTGTTCTGTACCTGAGATGATGAGCTCAGTGTTGATTCCACGCTGTGGAAAAGCACTCTTGGGCATTGAGTGAGGAGCACCAGAGAGGAAAGAGAAGCTGTAGATTCAGAATTTGTTAAAAGTGCTCACTTAACCCTGCTCAGGGAAAAGCGAGGATGATTTCTGTTAGTGGTTGTTGGCATTGTGCTGAAGGCTATCCCTTGTGGTGGGATAGCTTCCTAGAGGCTGTGGTGACAGGACTGTATCTCTAGAGGCAGTTTTCAGCCCCTTGTAATTGTCCAGTTTACATACTAGCCTGTGAAAAGCATCTGGGAACTCTGGATTATCGTCCCTATAAAAGGCACAGAAAGCTTTGGGTTGTAAGAGAATAAAGAAGCTGCCAGACTGAATTAAGCAAGTTGCCCGTTTAGTGCAGCATCCTGCGTTTAAACGGCAGTCGGTATCGAATGCCCAGCAGAAGGTACTGGAATTACTGCTCCCCATTGCCATGCAGCTTCCTCAGCCTTGGAGAAGCTTCTCTTGCTTGTTCCTGATTGTCCATCTTGGATTTTGAGGCATGTGGATCAACTGGCTTCAGATTTATCTGCTGATGTAACTTGGAATATCCCTTTTGTGTATCTGTACTGTTTTTCCCCCTTTCCCATCCTGGTAGGATTTAGAGTAAGTAACACCTGTAGCTTACGAAGCTTCAGTGGTGTATTGTGTTAAGTGTTGTCTCAAATTGATCAGCAGCTTATCTAATTACGTTGCAAGACAGCAAGAAAGAGCAGATCCTCTCTGCACCCTCCTTCCCTTCGTGCCTTGCTGCTCCCCCAAACCCCAGCTCCTTTATTCTCTTTCCTTCTGACCTCTAATTTCTCATCTTGGAACTCTGCTTCCTCTCTCAAAGGCTCGTACAGCTGGGAGGGTCCTTTGTCCTAGGCAGTGGGTGCTGATGTTGTATTGCCTGATGATCATCAATCCGTACTGGGCTGCTGATCTAAAATTAAGAAGCTCTTTTTGTTAGGTCGTAATCGCGAAGTGCTCCCTTACATGGTGCTTGGTGCTGTTTCACATATACTGCAGCTAGGCCAATACTTGTTGGAGTTATTCCTCTCTAGCCTCGTCTGGCCTAAATGCTTTTGGCAAGAAATTAACAACTACATTGAGAAAAAGACGCTGAGCACATCTGTGATGGAATCGTGTCAGCATTTTAAAGCTAATTTGGATTAGAGTGAGGTGTGAAGTTATTCTGAAATACCTATTGCGCTTGCTGTTGGATCAGTCTTATTCTGGGATAGGAATGCTCGTTCCAATTTAGCTTAATCCTTTTTCAAAGCTAACTAATCTAAACCAGGCCAAGGCACTCTTCTGGAACGTGCCAAAGTGTAGTTACTCAAAAGAAACCTGATGTGCAAAGAAACTCGTCATCTATTTCTCTTTGTGGATACGGCTGTGCTGTTCCTTACAGAAACCGTACAGGGCCACAGCTGTGTAGCACGTTTAGGTCAGTGAGGGGAGAAGTCCTGGAAAGACTTAGAAAGAGAATTAAGGTTTTAGTTAGGCGGTCACTTTTATCAAAGGAATTTGGCCTATTTTTGAAATTGAGAGACTGGATCCTCCTTCTTTCTACAAGGTTGTGGAGTGAGCAGCTCTTTGCAAACCAGGTGAAAGCTGATCCCGCAGAACAGGGGTGAGGGTTCCCCGGCTGGCTCGCTGCGAAGCTCTGCACACACTAGTGTCGACACAGAAGGTGATGGATGTCGGGGAGAGCAGGGTTATGCTTTAAATCCATGCTGTAGATATGTAGGATTACAGTGTGCCTGTAACCACCGTCTGGTAAAGGCACATAGTGCCTGCTAATTAGGTAATGACCCTATTCATGAGAAGGAACTTCTGCACCTCACTTCTGGTGGAAGAGTGCCACGGTGGAGAGAAAGAATTTTGCCTCCTGTCTTTAAAGCAAAGATTGAGATAACAGTGGTTCTGCCATTAAAATCACAATTGGGTTTTTTAAAAATGCCTGAAGGGAGTGGGCAGCAGGCTTCGGGCTGTGCTTGGCTGAGCCTGTTTCCATTGCGGAAGCATCGCAGTGGGCACATTGGAGTGATGCATCACGGAAACACTCCTAACTGACGAGAGCTCCGTCCCAAGCTGAGTCGATGGGTGGAGGAGTGAGGTGCTTTTCAGTCAACTCCTGCTTCACAGTAAATCCTGTTCTGCGCAGGACTGGGAGGATACTTAGGGATTTGAAAAGCAGACTCAGTTCATCTGACTGAAACAGACCCTCTGGAGTTCAGTCATGATTAACTTTTACCTCGCCACTGGCTCTTTCAAGAAACTTGGAGTCTGAAACTGTGGCATTGATGCACTCCTCTTCTTTCACGACTATTTGCTTCTGTCTGGGATGGAGGGAGGGGAAGAGAGAAGGGGTTGGTGATGAGGGTGCTGACACTATGAAAGAATATGGACTTTACACGGTAAAAAGCTGGAAACTGCAGCAATGTAACGATGGACACAAGTAGCGGTGAAACATGATTCCCAGAGCTCCGACTTGGTGGACTGACTGGGGAGGGTGAGGGGAGAATGCGGATGACGCATTTGATTTTTAAAAAAGTGGATAGTGTTGACAGAAACTCTATATTGATTAAGGGCGGTAGGAAAGCATTTGATTCCAGCCATGTCTCGAGATCAGTTACAGTTGGTTTTGGCTCCGATTCTTCTGTTTGCCTTCTTTGGGTCCTACCCTGACATCTTCCCAGTCATGTAGCTAATGCTTCTCTACTGACATTTTTCCCCTTAACTATTACAATTCTGTGTGGGGGAACTGAAGGCTTCTTGGTACAGCTGTCTTCATGAGGGAGGGCTGATCGTTTAGGCTTGAACATTTTCTTGTTTATGGAGCATACTGTCTGGGTTGAACTATGTGTGGTCTGCCTAGACAGATGGCTTAGGTGTGAGGCTTTGTGGATTAAGAATATGCTGCTTTAGAGGTGGTTGGAGTCATAAAAGCAAAGTTCAGGTGATTTCCTTAGGGAGTGTTTTATAACATATCCTCATGGGCTTTGCCTTGCAGCTGTGCGAGGCATCATGAAAACACCTTTGCAAAACCAAGGGTTTATAACTTTGTCGCTGGCTTTATTCCTGTTCCATTGAGTTTTATATTGCCTGTTGACACAGGGACTCCTCCTGCTGTCAGTGCTCCACTAATTAACTGCAGGGGCTGTTCTTGACATGGTCACAGTGCTTGGTTTGTTTACAGCCTGGCCAGCATCGGGGTAGTGCTGTGGAATGTAGCAAGGATCCTACACTGTTCTTCTTCCTACTTTTTGCCCAGTAACAATACAGAACTCTCTTCCTGCTTAGGAAGTCAATTTACGCTGTAGAAGAGCATCTTTGCGTCATTAGTTCTTGTTTGTAGACCTTCAGAGGGAGAAAGGCTGCACTTTGCAGTGCTCTGGGGTCAACCTCATCGTGAGGCTCTTGCTTCATAAGTCTGTGCTCTGATAAGGATAAGAACTTTTATTTGCTGTGCGTGGTGAGGGAGGGAAGGGCAAGTCAGTTGCTCTGTGGAAAAGCTTTGTACTTTACTTCCTTTAAAAAAACCCACAATTCTAGCACCTACAGGTACAAAGAAAACCTTCAAAACTTGATCTTTTTGAATAGTTTTGAACCTGCAAATGTCAACAGTGGTAAAATCCCCTTACCCTTGCCAGTCAGTAGGAGAATAAGAAACCATTAGGAGGCATTCTGTCTGAAGGCTGTGAACTGCAAGACAGGAAAAGGTACCACAGCCTGTCCCAGCATCTATCTCTAGAAACTGCAGAGTAAGAGAGGTGGAGAATGATTTAGCCGACCCCTGCATTGAGGTTTGGTGTAACAGGTCACCAATGCTTGTTGTCTAAAGGACTGTAGCAGTGCAAGCGGAGGACTCGCAGGGACAGCGTGAAGGTGAAGATGTCTCACCCAGAATCTCGCTATTCCTTTGATGTCCCAAACCCTTGCATCAACTTTGCGACTCTGAGCGATGATGACGTACACAATCCAGACTCGTGGTTTGGTAAGTTGCTTCCAACCCCTTGATTTGTTTTCTCTTTGGATGAGGGCTCGGCGTGATCCTTGTTTTGGGCTTGGCTTCTGTGCTAGTGGATTAGTCATGTTGTTAATGGCACCATTCATCATGCCATTCATTTTTTTGGTTTTGTTTTTGTATTTAAACTTTGATTGTTATCTTTAATTTGACAGATGACTTTGTTAACATCCTAATGAGATTCTGAGGTATTGTTAAAAATTACTAAAGTACTATGTGTAGTGAAATTCTCTCTTTCCTCACAGACCAAAAAGCCAATCTGGAGAATGTCCCTCCTGCAGAAAATCTGGCAAAGGTCTCGCAGAACAGCCCTGCTTTTTCAAAGTCTGATATTGTTCTGTCTTCTGTCACATCACAAGGAGTAACAATGAGTAAGCTGCTGTGGTTTGGGGTGGGGAGAGAAAGAAATTTACCTGCTTTTCACTGGCAAAAGAATAAGGCCTCAATCTGGCTTTTGTGGGACCATCTTCATATATTGTTGTCTAGCGAGGCCTCATGTGGTTTCACTTTAGTGTTTCTTTGTGTGTGTGTGTATATATAGGAGCTGACATTTGTCACTGTTCTCAGGTGAAAGCCATGATGAAGAGGATGGAGAAGCAGAAGGCATGCAGACCGATGTGGTTCCTCAGAATATTGTTGGATCCCTGGAGACCTGGAGAGCTGCTGCTCCTGCAGAAGCCTCTCAAAGGTGAAATACTTGTATTCAGTTTGCATGAAGATTGATGACGGTGTAACTAAGCAGGTTGCTCTCAGGATCTGTAGTTCTAGCTGTTCTTGGGCCATCCTGTGCGTCTGGAGTTCTCCAGTGCAGAGATTGTGTATTGGGACAGCCGATCTGCTTGCTAAGCTGGAGGGACAATTTCTAGGGGTGGAAATGTAATGCACTGTCTCACATACTTGTCAAATGAGACTTGGTAGCAACTAGGAGCTTCTGGAATGTGAGGATATCTGAAACTGAAGTGGCTTATAAAGTTTCTTTGTTTATATCTGCCTGAGCTGGGCAGAACTCATTCTTGATATGAATGCAAGAGGCTCTATGCTCATGTGTATCAAGGAATATTAAGTTTATGTATTGTTAAACTTAAATAATTCATGCTGCATTTGGATTGTTGTGTTAAACACACAATTTGCCTAAGGGGCGTGTTGGTGTTAGGTGATGCACTGACGTAAAAAGTGTTATACAGATTGTGTGCTTTCTCAGACCTGTGGGAAAGCTAACCTCCATTTTCCCTTCTACTCTAGAGGGGGCAGAAGACAGGCTACAAAGCAGAGAAAAACACAGCAACGCAAACAGCCAGCTAGAATCAAAGCGGAGAGAAATGCTAATGCCTTGGTTAATACAGAAGAGGTTCCACCCCTGAAAAAAATGAGAATGTAAGTCATCAAAGCCCTTCTGTTTGGGGCTGGAAAGGGGGATACAACTGTTTCTTTGGAAAGGATTTCCACTTGTCTGAGAGGGTTCTCAAAGGAAGGGTAGGAGGAGGTGACTGAAACCTGATTCCTGATACTGGTTTCATAAACAAGAAGAAATGGCTGTAAGACCTGAGGGAAACGTTCTATTTGGAGGTGGAGATGTGAATGAAATAAGCTTGGGTTTCTTAAGCTTCTTATTCCATACTCAGTGTCTGTCAGCTAGCTTTAAATTTGGCTTAACTTGTCCATCAGGAAGTCATCAGGCAGTCATAAGCTGTGAGAGTCGCAGCTAAAATATTTCTCAAATTAGTTAACCACTAAGATATCATATGGTGATAAGCTTGAGGTCAGGAAATTGAAGTGTGATCTTTCAAACACTGCTGTACCTAGATGAACTCCAGTACACCTACCTCCTCAAGAAAATCTTAAGTTCCAAAAACTCAGTAATTCACCTTCCCTTCTACAGCCTTAGAGTACCAGGGAAAACTAGAGGATCTATACCTGGGCCTGTGGTGAGGTAAGGCCAGTCTGGCATACCTTAGAATTTGCCAGGTGTTGGGATGTTATGCACGGTGGTGAGAACTGCAGGTGATCTTTCACTTAGAGCACAGTTAATTGGAGTGGTTTGCCATGACAACTTGTTACCTTAGTTCTAGCAGCAGAGAGAAGCTGACAGAAGTATCCACGAAGAGAGAGCCCCTGGAGAATCCTGACCTCTCCCCGGGGAGAGGGAAAAACAAACTGACCGTGCCCTCCAAGCCAACAACGTTAAAGTACGTAGCTTTCTTGTGACTTGTCTTTGCTAATCACAGTTGATTTAGGTGACAGCCCTGGCTAGACTGTTTTCAGCTTCAACTTAGCATGTGATGGTATCACATTTAGTAAACATCAGATCAAGGCAATGATATTAGGGTGAAATGTACTTCATCAACTGATCCTCTGCAAAGGAAAGCTTCTGCTTTTAATTTGAGGGAAAAGTTGTTCTTGCTAATGGATGATGAAGCATCCATACAGTAAATGTGTGTGCAGGATAGCAGTTAGCTGCAAGCTTTCTCAAGCAAACAAAATACAAACAGATCTCTTCTAAAGAGTATACTTTTATAATGCATGACGCTTCAGCAACGAAGTCAGAGATAAGCGTGTTCCGTTGCACTAACATCATGCTGTGAACCATTGAAGCAGGAAGGCATATCTCAGTCTTTAACATCCTTCTGCAGGAGGACCAATGTTTCTGGCAAGCTGAAGAGTACAGAGGAGCAGGAGCTGGAGAAGATGCAGCAGTTGCAGCGGGAGGTTATGGAGCTGCGGAAGAGGAACGAGGAGTCTCTGAAAGCAGCTATTGCTGGAGCAGGTGGGCTCTAGCTGAATTGCAAATTGAAGCGGTACTGGGCTCAGCTGGAGAGTGCAGCATAGAGCTGTACAAGTACCTCTAAAAACAGTCCAGATCTTGTAACAAGTATTAGGATTAGGTGGCTTTTTGATCTAAACTGTCTGGAAACATGTTTGTTTGGGTTTTGTCATGTTTTGAAAGGTTATAGATGATGTCTCCAAAAATGGTTCAAGTTATTAGGAAGTAAATACCACTCCCCCTGCCTCAAAAAAAAAAAAAAAAGCAGCCTTCCAGACCTTACCTGCTTTTTTTCTTTAGGACAACCCGTGAAGAGAGCTGTCGGTCAAATAACAAAGCCAGTTGACTTCCACTTCTGCACAGAGAGTAGAATTAAACAACACGTGGAAAGTCAGCCTGGGAATGAGTACAAGGAATTGGATTTTGCAGCGGTACTGAGAAAGCATCCTCCCTCTCCGGTGAGAACTGGAATATTGCCTGCAGTCACCTGACTAATTCTTGACATCACCTTCTTTCTGCTTTTGCAACGCACCTGCAGAGAGGGTTACCATAGGAGAGGCAAGCGTTGTGCAAACATAACTGTTAGCTCACTGCATATCTGCATTGCCACAAGACTCTAAAGGACCCTTGTGAAAATTTTAATGTCATATCTTCCAGTCATTACACTTCATGCTTTAATCTTCCACTTCATACAGTTTCCCAATATGACTAGCATGTGCAGACAGTTAAGACTTAGGTCTAATATTAAAGTGTTATCATCTTTTCAGTAAGGGGAAGGGACAGATACTGTGAATCGTTGGGGAAAGGAAATGTCATTAAAGCAGCCTGTGTTAAACGGCCATAATGACCATAGCTTTTTGTCTCCAGGGGCGAATGCCGAAGGGACCCACTGTCCCCAAACCTTTCAACCTGTCCCAGGGAAACAAAAGAAAACTCGAAGAAACCACATCAGAATATGTGTCCCTTGCTGAGCAGGTAGAAGCATTCCAAAAGCGCACACCCTCTCGTTACCATTTGAGGAGCAGGAAATCTGATGAAGGTGAGGAGCCCTGGCTATGTCCAGCCAGGAGGCTGTCCACAGAGATGGTGGTAGAGCAAGAACAACGCTTTGACTACTCTACTGAGCAAACAATCTGTGTCCTTGCCATTAACTGCTAGTCTCTCTGACTTGAATTTATAGGCCCAGTTCCAGGAAAGGTTGTGAAGGCTCGGATTACAAACCCTAAAACGCCAGTGCTTCTAACAAAGCAGCGCTTCAGACCTGCCACCTGCAAAACTACAGCAGAGTTAGAAGCAGAGGAATTGGAGAAAATTCAACAGTAAGTACAGGTTTACTCTAGTCCTCCAAGAGAGAACTGTACCACACTGAAAATATCTTTCAGATACCAAAACATCACTTCTCAGGAATACCCTTTTTGCATAAAAGAATGAGTAGCATAAAAATATTGAGATTCTTCTAGCTTGCGCACAAGCCTATGGCTCTGATCATAGGGATGTGCAAGTAGCCAATTCATTTTGAAGAAAGTGCTCTTAGGAGAGCCAATCTTGGATTGAGTACAGCTTATGATTGGTAAAGCAAACACAATATAGCAGTACAGACTGTATGCTTCAGAACTCTCTGGTAGACAATGTTTCGGATTTCCAAGAAAGCAATCCATAAGGTTTTCCTTAACATGTTGGCTGTTTGAAAAGCAAAGGAGGAGTTGCTAACTAGAGCTGCGCACTATGTAATGTGTGTGTGTGGCACAACTGCTTCTATACCTGAGTATTGCTCTCTTATGCTGTGTGAGAAGCCATTTGCTAGAAGCTGCATCTTGCCATGTACAACGTGTGGTGACTCTCTCCGTCTTTCCTGTGTAGGTACAAATTCAAAGCACAAGAACTCGATCACAAGATCTTTGAGGGTGGACCACTCCTGCCCAAGAAGCCCCCTGTGAAGGAACTCACGCAACCTATTGGCTTTGAGTTGGAAATAGAAAAAAGGATTCAGGAGCGTGAGAGTAAGAAGCAGCAGGAGGAAGAGCACTTTGAATTCCATTCCAGACCATGTCCAACAAAAATCTTGGAGGACATTGTGGTAAGAAGCTTAGTAATACCCAAACCTGGGAATTAGGACTGAGGTGGCAATTAGCTTCAAAATGTCTGTAGCAAATGTCCAAAATGTTGCATTATGTATTTAATATTTGGTAAACACTGTCTGTCATTAGGTAAAAACTGCAATGAGTATGTACTGTGCTGGGTTGTTTCTCTGTAGTGCTTTTTCTTGGTACTTAGGCTTGTGTAACTCCTTACCGGCTCTTCTGAACAGGGTGTTCCAGAGAAGAAAGTGCTGCCTGTTACAGTCCCCAAGTCCCCAGTCTTCACCTTGAAAAGCAGAACCCGAGCGTCTGGCAGAGATGAAGAAAAGGTGACTGTTGTGAATGGGCTGTAGTCAAGCATTCTGGTCCCACCGCCCACACAAGTTGGGTGTGGTGGTGTGGTTTGGTTAGTCCCTTCCCTTCTGTTAGGCAGTTCCTCCAGTGGTCGTCTTTCTCTGTGCCATTCCCTTCTAGTTGCTGCTACTCATCTTACAGAAATTCTCGTACAAAATGAAATAACTCAATTTAAACACAAGGGCACTGACTAGGGTTTCCGAGGTGCTGCTGCTATGAATGAGGAAAGTAACTCCTTAAATTTCTAAAGGACATTGTCCTTCCCTATTCTGTTATTGAGAAGGGTAGATGTTGCACATGAACTTTCTTCTCCTCGCAGTCACTCTAGATTCCTGGTGGTGGGGAGCAGGATTCAGAATGCACCAAGTCTGTCCTCTTTTCCCTCTTGTGAAGAGGATGTTAAAGAATTACAGTCTAATTTGGACGGGTACTAGAACTGATAGTTGTTTGGAAAGAGGAAGAACTTGCCACCTGCAAGTTGGTGCCTGTAAATTGATACTTTTTTGTATTACGAATTTTTGCAGTGTCCAGAGCGTTTGCTTGATGTTATTTGTGACCCTTGTTAGAGGAACTCTAGTATTCATGGCTTAGTTTGGCAGGAGTTACAGTCTTACTACAAAAATAAAAAATCTGGTGTTGTGTCAGATGCTAACGCTAACATCCCTTTAGGAAAAAGAGGTGGTCCCTGTGATCAAAGCTAACCCGATGCCACATTATGGAGTGCCCTTCAAACCTAAAATGCCAGAGCAGAGGCATGTGGAGGTTTGCCCCTTCTCTTTCGATGCTCGTGACAGAGAGCGGCAAATACAAAAAGAGAAAAAAATAGAAGAAATGCAGAAGGAAGAGGTAAGAACTAAAAGCTACCCTGGCTTCCACTCCTTAAGTAAAAAGGATGTGGCAGGACTGGCCTCTTGCTGTTGGTTGTTAAACTTCCAAATCTTTATGCCCTTAAGGAAAGGGTAAGAAATATTTCAAATTGTTTCTTTCAGGTGCCAAAGTTCAAAGCGCTACCTCTACCTTACTTTGACCACGTTAAGCTGCCAGAAAAGAAGGTCAAAAACCCAACTCAGCCTGAGCCATTCAATCTGCAGGTTGATGAACGGGGAGCTGCCAAGCTGCAGAGCTGGAAGCAGCAGGTAGGATGAAAAGCGTAATGGGTCTGACTAGACTTAAGGCAGCTCGTGGAGTTGTGATCGACTTCAGAAAGCGTCCTGCTTGAGTTGAATCAGGATCCAAGTTTGAGCAATGAATTATCCTGTCCTTGGCATGAGATGTGTGCTATGGGTGACACAACTTCTTGGCTTTAATGTAATTTTCTATGCAAATGATTTGATCTAAGTCAGCCTAGCTTTTACAGTGATGAAGTCTGGGTGGGGGGAGTTGGTTTTTTTGTTATGCCTGGCACTTGATGGGCTCTCTTCTCTTGCAGCTTAAAGAAGACCTGAAAAGGCAGAAAGAGGCAGCATGTTTCAAAGCTCGTCCCAACACGGTGGTGTACCAGGAGCCTTTTGTGCCTAAGAAGGAAAATACGCTGTTATCAGGTGGAGTTACAAGTACTTGCTACACAGGCTTGGCTGGTAACTCAGAACTGATGCAATTAAATGATGTTTAGGCTGGCTGTTGCCTCTTCTTTATCAGCAGAGCCAATAGTGCCTTGTACTTAATCAACTAATTCCCTAACAGCTTGTGTCCCCAGGGAGCAGAGGAGTTTCCTCTCCACTGCCCCCCTGTCCTGCACTAACATGGCAGCTGTATTTAACAGCTATGCTACAATTGGCAGATGATTGATGTGTGCTAGTTTGGGATAAGGGTAAACAGCATGCAAGGAGCTCCCTGTAGAGACAGCTGGCATTTCTGCAGCAGCTGTCAGTCTTTTCCTTCCATTTCTAATGAGACGAAGGCATCTATACAGCTTAGGGTGAGCTAAGCTTCGTAGCGTATAGAATCGGCCAAAAACTTGTTTGTACTAACAATTGTGTGCTTGCTCTCTCCTATGAGAACACCCGCGACAGGGTAACGTCTGCATTAACACTGCTCATGTTTGGGCGTAAGGCTTTCTCTTTTCCTGAAGCCTGGAGGTATCTACTAACGACCCTCGCGAGGTGAAGCGCTCCAGAGGGAGCCTTCATTTGATGCTAGTGCTGCTCTGCTTTACCTGTCTTTGCGTCAATATTATCTCCTCTATTTCTAAACTTAGAGAGCCTTTCTGGTTCCATAGTTCCTGAAAGCTTTGAGCTGGCAACAGAAAAAAGAGCTAAAGAGCGGCAAGAATTTGAAAAGCGATTGGCATATATAGAAGCCATGAAGGAGAGGCATCAGGAGCAGTTCAGACAGCAACAAGAGGAGCGTGAAAAGGAAGAAGTTGCTAAGCTAAGACAAGAACTGGTAAGTGAGCTATTTCTGAACAGGGGCTGTAAAGTAACCCAAAGGGATGTGTGAATGTACTAAATGAGCTAATGTCAACGTTGAGCTGCATTAAGACTGCCTTTTCAAGTTTCCTTGTTGCAAACTGACTCCTCATTAACTTTAAAGCAGGTCTTAAAAAAAAAAAAAAGGCAGCTCTACTGAGATAACTGATTTTTTTGGAGCTGTATGCATGTAGTCATTGTAGCAGAATGATCTCTATAAAATCCACAACCCCAAAGCGTGCCTTGTATGTTCCTGGTGGCTCCCTCCGGTGTCCTAGGCAGTATGTAGTCTTGTAGATAGACACCTGCCTTCATCCCACGGATGGCTCGCCTGCAGCCTTCAGCTTCATAACAACTGCAACCATTTGCTTCATTTTTGTCCTTGATTTTTATTTTTCCTACAGGTTCACAAGGCAAACCCAATACGCAAATACCGCAGCGTAGAAGTGAAGCCCAGTGATCAGCCACTGACTATGCCGAAGTCTCCCAACTTCTCGGATAGATTCCGGTGCTGACAACACATCCATGTGATAGTAGGAGGGAGATCTCGTCCCTCTCCACTCTCTCGATAGGCAGAGAGGGAACCGTTGTTTTTGCGTGACTGCTCAGTCTCAACTCCTATACTTGGTTCCGTTTATTGTTACATTGAGTAGTTTAACTCCACCTGAGGCAGGTGGCTGAGGCACGGCATACAGGCAGTGCCTTACAGCCTTGCTTCGCATCTAGACATCTTGTTCACTAAAGACTAAACCAGGTTTTATATTGTATACAAATATTGTGTACCTGAACTAAATAAAAATTCCTGACCCTATCACTGTCTTTTGCTAGTGGGCCCGGTCCTTCTCCTGCAGAAGAGCTTTCAGTAAAGGGCAGTCAGTGAACACATGAGGATGCGCACATCTGGAAGAGCGGGCTTGTCTTTGGACATCTAAGTGTTGGTTTCAAGTGTCTGTTTCTTAAACTTTCAGTCTGTATTACGCTTGAATTGTGTTAAGTAATGGGGCTTCTGCAAGCCAACATATTGCAGGCCTGACCCCTTGTTGGTGTTCAGATGAGTGCTAATATGAATCTTGCCCGCACTTTAAAGTAGTTCTCTGTACATTAGAGCACTAAACCTGCTGTTTTATAGCTGAAGTCATTCTGTTTGGGGAACCACTTAACTGGCAAATGACTTGCTGCAAGCTGCCTCCCTGGCTCCTGCCAGCACAGTTCTCTTGGCTAAAGACACATCATCTCCTAGCCGGTCTAGTGCGGCTAGCAGAACGGAATATAGACCAAGTGCTCTAATGTGCTGGAGGGCAAAGCTTCCGTCATTGTAAAGACGTGATCAAACTTAGATTAAAATTTACTAAGCGTGGCTTCTTACCTTAGCATTGTGATGTGATTTTTTTTTTATTTTTTTTTGTCCTTGTAAGACTGTGTTTAGCCCTTTCCTTGGCCTTGTCTTAACAAGAAAGGGAACTCCAAAAGGTTGTGTGAGGGCAAGAATTGGGGTTAGGGATACAACTACTCCAAATCTTGCTCTTGGATGCCAGCGCTGCCTGCTCAGCTGTCTGCCATGCTGTTACCTGTTCTAACGCAGGTGGTCATGGTGCCGTTTCCTGAGCTGGAAAGGGACTTGCAAAGAAAGCCTGGTATGGCCGGTGGCTGGAACTGAGCTTGAAGCTGTTGGCAGGAAGAACGACAGCAAACCCTCTAGTTCAGGCTTGGAAATGCATAGAGCTCTTCAGGGTGGCTTGGCTTTTTTATGGGTCTTTCACCTTTATCATTTGCTGGAACCCGTGTGAGCTGGGCTGCTCGCTGCTGTTGTGATGCTGTTTTGAGCAGAGGAAAACACGGGAAACTTAGAACTAATACGTCCAGGACAAAATGTTACTTGTTTGGGGATTATGGCAAACATTTGCTTTCATTTCCTCTGAATTTGATACCATTGGACAGGTATTGTTAGCGTGTGTGGCCTTTTATTCAGATTTTCATTTGGGTGGAGAAAGAGACGGAGTTTAAGCTTGTTAGGTGTTGGCACGCGGCTGAGGGGCATGGTACTGTCTCATTAGCCTTGCCAAGGCGTATCAGGCAATTGCTACTGTTTCACCCCTAATCTGAGAGCGATGACAGAGGCAGAAAGTCCTGAGAGCGCTGAATTCAAAGGCCAACATTTATTGTACCTCAGCATGATGTTTCTGCAGGGATTCTCTGGAAAAGTGCAATGCTCAAGGGCTGTTGTTGCAGAACAGGGTCTGCGGCCGGCAGCGAGCAAGTGTTTTGTGTGAATGTACCGAACTTTGGCGCTTCAAAGAGCTTCAAACTTCTACTCTGCTCGCATCAAAAGAGAGAAAAGGCACCCCTGCTGGAACATAAGGATTCTTTAAAAAAATAAAAATAAAGGTATTGTGCACTTAATAACTGAGGAACTGGAGGGCAATGTATTTTGAAGAAGCATGTGGTACTAACGGGTGAATGAGCCTGTGACGGCATGGCCCCTTTCAAAACAGTGAGGTAAGGGACAAGGCTCCTTTTTGGCCAAATTTCAGCTTTTCTTTCCTTTCTCTTGAAAGGTTCTTCAAGTGGTGGTGTCAGAACTGGGCCTGAAAGGTTGACCCAGTCATACAGGATGCCGTCAGCTGCGTTTTGCTGACTTTGCCGATAGCCCCATGTCACTGAGCTGAGGGTAACGGGGGACTGTTGGCAGCAGTTGGCTGTTTGTCACAGGTAACGTGACAGCCCGGCTTATGTACAATTTACAGGAATGACTGGAGCAAGAGGAACTTGTGAGCATCCTCTCGAAAAAGATCTGCGTGGATCTGACCAAAAGCACGCAGATTTTCCCCTCAGCTTGCCTTCAGCCTTATTTCTGTCGCAGTGGGGCTGTTCCATGTCATTTGCTGGACGGGGCCGTGGCAGGACCCTCGGATGGGCGGTCAAGAAAACTTCTGCTGCAGGCTTGGAGTGCCAGCTCCTCTGGAGCAGGCAGCGTGGGGGCAGCAGCAAATATTTGCGGCGAGTCAGAGGAAAGCCGGAATGATGATGAGCTGGGGAAGAATGTAAAAGCAAGCAAGATAACAAGGCTGCTGAGCTGGAGCAGATATCGATCCCTGAAGGATGGAGCAACTGCATATCTGTGACAGCCCTACATGGCCTCTGCTTCAGACCTGAGGTAGGGTTTTGTATGCCTGACGGCTTGTCAGTTTTTTTCCCAAGGGTATCATTGGGTCTAATAAAAGACATTACCTCTTCCCGCAAACACAGCCTCTTATATTCCTCATACACTGCGGACTTAGTGAAAGGGAGCCTCGGGCTGCCGTGCCCTGCCAGGGTATGGGGCGTTTGGTGGAGATCGCGGAGTCATCCAGCGGATTGTCGCAGGCTGGTGGTGGGGGGGTGGTTGGTGTAACCTGCCCTCTTAACCGGGGTGGGGGAAAGTGTTGGCGTGCTGGAAAAACTGGTCTAGTGTAGAAAATGCGTAAATGATGGGTGTTCTGGAGGAGCTGAATGTTAGTGAGGGTGGGGTTCAGCGAAGGCTCCAACAGGGAGACAGGGCAGGTGATTTTTCCCAGTCCCAGTAGACTTGAAGTGAGAGAATAAAGTGACAGGACTGGAGCAGGTTGGGATTTAACCAAGTGCTGTCTCAGTACGTGCCTTTAGAGTCAGGGTAAAACCTATATTCTTGCTGTGTGGATTTTGCAAAAGCATTCTTGCAGTCAAGAACTCAAAACTCATCATCTTTATGAGCATGCCTTCAGAGCGAGTGGGGCTGGAAGGAGGGGTGACCAAGGAGAGCTGGAGCTGGGTAGAAAATCTTTCTCTGACGCGTTTCTACATCAGTTGTAACCAAAGTAAGTTGCTGAGAGATGGAACTAAAAGGCAGCCAAAGCTTTTTCTGGACTCTTGTGTTGAGAGGTAGCTGGGAATTGCAAGATCTTATTAGCTGGTGAGTGAGTTTCTTATGAAAAGGGTTGGTGATGTTCTCAAAACCACAGCTTTGTTTCTCACTGGTCTCTCTGCTGGGATGCCTTGTTGGCTGCCGTGAAGCTGGTAAGGGCAGCCCGTGCGTGGGCAGATCCCGGTGCTTCGGATCCATGCTCGGTGCTCCCTGGTGCCACTGCTGGCAGCCACGTTACTGTCCTTGAGCTGCTGCATGGCTCTGGAAGCTCTTTTGATGACATTGGGATTTTTCCCTGTCTTTTCCCATCCCTTTGATGGGACCTAAGCACAGCTCATGTGGGGAAGTCCTGGGTGCTGATGGAAGCACTTAAGCTGCCGATTTGTGTGCCCAGGTTGGTCCCCACTGGGAGAGGGAGGCCGGCTGGCTTGTGTTACAGTGGCATGGCCAGGATTCAGGTGGGGATGTTGTTCTCGCCTGCCCTGCCGCTCGATTTAGACAGGGTATAGGGTTTCCTGGAGAACAGGCAGGGCTTGGCTGCGCAGAGAAACCTCCCTTACCCATGAAAAGCATAAAGGTTAAAGTGTGCTGCCGGAGTTGTGACAACGGCGTAGCTAGGGAACTGGCGTGCTTGATGCTCTGCCAGATATCCTCAGGACAGGCTGTTTTCCAGCTGCAGCCAATGTAGACTGGCTTAAGTTCCTGAATGGGGAGGAAAAAAAAAAAAAAAAAACAAGCACCTCAGCCTGAGAAACCCTGGTGATGCTTGGTTTGCTTCTGTGTCCCACAGAGACCTGGAGCACCGTGCTGGTCATCGGGGTGTGGGGTTTTGGACCAAGGCACCTGAAATCCTGCCCTTCATGCAGTACTACAAATCTTTCTTGTGAGGCGACTGTCTTCAGCTTATTTCCCATTGCCCACAAATACATTTTGTCTTGTAGCAGTGCCAAACCATGGGGCAGCCATCCTTCACCCACGTCGCCTTCGGAGAACCATTTCCATGGCTCCCCAGCACCGCCATGCCCGCTCTCAACTTTGCTTCCTCACCTTGTCCCAAGGCTTCACGCCTGGATGCCAACCCTGACTCTCAGTGAGCGTGTAAGATTGCAAGTGCCCCGGGAAGGCTGGCCAGCTTCCAGGCAGGAGCTCCTGCTCTCCTTGGAGAATTTTATCCCAGCTTCCACTGCACCAAACCTTCCGTGGGGGCTGTGGGGCACGGATGCGGCCCGTGGGCCCCTGCTCCCCTGAGTTGATGTGCTCCTTCCACTTGGGGCTTGCCGGGAGGGTGCAGAGCCAAAGGCTGGCGGAGCGGTGGCAGTGCGTGCCTCGGGAGGCATTGGTGGCCTCCGGGTGCCTGGCAGCCCTTGGACAGAGGAGGGAAGAGACAATTCCAAACTGTACGTTAGTGATGACAGTCGGTGGGCAGAGTCCCTGCTACCCGAGGCACGACATCTTACCAGTTATTCCTGCCAGTGTGTCCTGCAGAGGCTGAGTTGGGGGACTCCCGCTTGACATGGGAGCGGCGGCTGTGCTGGGAATGGATGGCGGGGGTGCTGGTGATTCTCCGGCCTCTACACCTACACACCACCATCGGCACTGTTGGTAGGAGCTGTGTGTGGGCTCCTGAGTGAATCCTGTTGGTTCTCATCACATTCCAGGTCCTGCCCCTGATCTTGGGAAGAGGGAGGTTCTCCACCGTGGAGCTGGGCTTGCCGAAGCTGGAACGGGAGAGCCCGGTGTCTGCTCAGGACCCCCCGGCTGCGTCCAGCTGAGCAACTGTTACTCTTGCATTGAGGTGGTGGCAGATGCCTGAGGTGGTTCTACCACTGCTGAGGGGCTGCTGGTTTTGCTGTCAGGACTAGCAGGGCTCCAGAGGAGGAAGCTCTAGCCGTGAGTTTCGCTTTCTCCTTAGCCTAAACCGTGCCTGCGGGTAGCCTGTACGGCTGGGCTGCGTGTCACGGCTGGAGGCTGCAGCAGGGAGGGAGGTGGGAAGGTTTCCTGGGCCAGTGCTGGGGTCAGGGTGAGCCATGGCAGCCCTGGCTTGCTCCCCTGCTCTCCAGCTGACACCTGAGGCCAGAGCAGCACTTCTCCCATGGGTGAGGCATGTACCCACCTTGGGCAGCTGCCTGTGGCAGGGGAATGGTGCAGGGAGACCTTTTCTTTCTCCCCTTGCACTGCTCGTGGGTGGTCTCCTCGGCAGCAGCGAGGAGGGCTGCAGTCCTGCCCTGCTGGTAGCCTACTCCTGGGTGATGCCCTGGGCCTTTGTGCTTCCCCCAGCAGCTGCCTGGGGGGAGGCAGGACAGCAGTACCTCCATGACAGGGGCGATGGCCCTGTCCCCATCCTGGCTTATCTCCCTCTCAATGCCATGTGTGAACCACAGCTCCTCCAGCACAGCCAGCCCATGGTGCGCAGAAGCTGGTGGCTTGCTGGGAGCTGGGATTTGGCAAGGAGAAGAGTCCCTTCCCCTGCCTGGACCATGTCGCATCCCCCTGGGAGGTGCTGTAGGTAAAGTGAACACCCTTCCTGGGCTGCTGCTGCCTGTGTTGGTGGTCTGGGCTCAGCTCTGGCTGTGCGTGAGTCCCATGTGGGAGCAGCCGGGCTCCGTGTCTGGCAGGACTCAAGCTCCGCGTGGCCGTGGGATGGAGAGCTCAAGAGGAGAGACCCGGCTGTCAGCTGGCAGGGGCCGAGGCTGGGGGAGCCCCTGGTAATCTCAGCCTCCCTGAGGGCACCCAGCCAGCCCTGCTCGGCCCCGGGGAGCGTCCCCCCTTCCTGGAAAGTGCTAGCACTCAGCCCTTCGCTGCCCCGGCTGCCGGCAGAGCCTTATGGAGGAGCCTGCACCCGGCTGGCGTAGCACAGAGTGATTGGCATGGGGGGCCAGGAGGATGCCTGGTGTGGGCAGTCGCCTGACCCCCGGCAGCCTCTGCCATCTCTTTTTCTTTTGCTGCGAGCTGCTCTCACTGCTTTATCTCCTGTCATCGAGACACAGCCTCCTCTGTTCCCTCCAAAGGAGCACAAGCTGTGGGCAAGGGACCAAGCCCTTTCTCCTCTGCACTGGCATTCCTGCTGCCCTGACATGATAAATGGATGTTCTAGGTTTTTAATAGTTGGTATTATTGGAGTGCTTTCGCCTGGCTGCCCTGGCTGGGGAGGGCTGGGTCCAGTTACCGGGGGTTCCTCCTGCAAGCCCCCCCCGGCTCAGCAGCAACCCGAGCAGTGTGCCCTTGGTCAGCAAGGCTTTCCTCCTCTTAAAGTTCAAAGATTTAAAGTAAACAGGGCTCTGCTGGGCGGGGAAACCTAGCGTAGCCCTTGGGAGTCGATCATCTTCAGGACCCTGTGTGGCCGTGCCCTTACCTAGCTCTGCTGGAGGTCTCTGCAGCCCCTGGCATGGCGCAGCCCCTGGTGTCCCCCTCCCCAGGGGTTTTCCGTGCCCGGGTTCAGCCCTGCACAATCCCTGATGCCGTGCCCTGGGGTGCAGCACCGCGGCAGCACACGTTGCACCTTCAGCAGGGGCTGGCGATGCCTGTGCAGTACCCATCCACTGCCCGACCTCTCCAGCACAAGCCCCCAGCTCCTTTGTTTCTTTCCCTGATTCCCAAAACACTTCACGTTGCAGGAAATCGGAGTCTTTTAACTGGTTCCCAGAGGAGGCTGCAGCCACTGGTCAGGTTCACAACTTGCTGGTGCTTTTCCTTCGGGGACCATCAGCAGTGCCCAGAGCCAGCAGTGCCCTCGGGTGTCACATTGCGCTGGAGGAGTGCAGGGTCCTTTGGCGCTGCTCCCCCCAAGAGCTGTTGCCAGTGGGCAGAGCTGGCATGGGGCGGGGGGGGTTGGCCAGCACCATCACAGGCTGCTCCCAGCCACCATCCCTGTGGGGTGGCCAGTGGCTGCCTTGTGTCATCTCTGGGCACCTGAGAAGCACTTGGTTGCCTGGACCGTGTCCAGCTCAGCCAGGCCACCCCCCTGGGATGTTTCTGGGGTGCTGCGGTGCCCGGTGCCAGCCCTCCCTGTGTCTCCATCCCCGGCGCTGTGTCTGTGCGTCCCCGGCCCGCGGGGCACAGGGAAGAGTGGCGTGTCCTTTGAACGGGCTCCAGCAGTGACAGGTGCTGGGAAAGGCGAAGCGGGACGGCTCCCGCTGCTGTAAAGGATCCTCCTCTGCCTGCACTAATCCAGCTCCGTTACACCCGAGATAGAAGAGGCTGCTCCCTCTGGGCGCTGCCACAGTGTGGATGCTGCACTCCTGACCGCCCCCTGCACCGGGACCCAGGTAAAGGGGACGGGGGGGTCCCCTATGGCCCCCTGCTTGGGGCATAGCAGTGCGGGGTACTGGGGAGAGTGGAGCCCCCAGCAGCGGGAGGAACGCTTCGGATCCCCCAGGCTCCCTGTGCTGAGCTGAGGGATGTGGGAGTGCTCGGCTGGGAAACAACTGCTTATAGCTCCTGTCCCAATAAGACCAGCAAGTGACTCCCCTGTTGCTGGGATGGCCTCTGGTGGGTTTATTCTGGGCTGTCTCGGCCTCTGGATGGTTGTGCAGGCTGTGCAGGGGGGTGTTTTGGGACAGTGTGAGGGGAGGTGGCCGGGCAGGGACAGGCAGCAGAGCCCAGGTCAGAGCGGCGATTTGGGGATCGGGTGCTGAGCTGGAGCGAATAGGGTGGCAGCTTGTGCTGGCAGCCCACGCAGGCACCAACAGGTCCCCTTGGTGGGGACCGCTCAGGCAGGAGCTGTGGTGCCCATCGGGGCAGGGGGACGGGCAGCGCGGGCGGCTGCTGGGGCCGGGGGTCCGCGTGGCCCCCGAGCAGACAGGGCTCTGCCTGCGCGGCTGGACCTGCCTGCACGGTTTGGGGTGGGCAGCAGTGGGGCTGTGCCAGGGATGCTCACCTCACCTGATCCCTACCCCACCAGCCTGGGCATAGAGAAGCTGTTTCCTGCCCTGCCATGGGGGGACGTGGCCTTGACTTGGCACGCTGGCTGCGCCGCACTGGCTGTTTGCACGCTGGAGGCCCCATGGCAGCGACAGGTGCCGGCGTCAGGCCATCGATCAGTCATGGCTGAGCAGATACCGGGGTACAATGGGATGGTGCAAGGGACCACTGGCCACGTGGGGCCCCCGGCTCAGTGCCACCGGCCGGACAGCGGGGGCACGGCTGTCGGCTGGGTGGCAGCAGCTCGCTCCTCTCCTGCAGGAGCGGAGTCACTGCCCGCATCTCCCTGTGCCCCTCTGTGGGGCGTCGGGTCTGGGGAGCCCTCAGCTTCTGTCTTCTCTCCTGCAGGAGTCTCGCCGAACAGGGAGCACCGCAGGGCAGCCGCCTCCTGCCCAGAGAGTCCCCATGGAGCCGGGCAGCGGGGCGGGCAGTGTGCCCAGCACTGAGGGGGCTGGTGGCACAGCACCCCCTGAAGCAGAGGGCAGCACAACCCAGCCGGTCCTGGCAGCTCCACAGGCTGGCCAGCCCCAAGAGGGGACAGTGCCGGCTGCCACCGAGACACAGGACAGAGGGAAGGATGAGCCCAGGCAGGAGAAGGCTCCGTCTGCTGCTACGGCTCAGGATGGCGGACAGGCAGAGCCTGGGAAGGAGAAGACTGCAGGAGAGGCCGGCGATGGGAAGGCGGAGGCGGCCCCGACTGTTCCAGAGTCCCAAGATGGAGGAAAGGCAGCGCCATCAGAGAAGGAGGCTTCAGCTGCACAGCACGATGGAGGGCAGGCAGCATCTTCTATGGAGAAGGTGTCGGCTGCTGCCGAGGCCCAGGCTGGAGGGAAGGATGAGAAGGATGAGCCTGGGAAGGAGAAGGCTCCAGCTGTACAAGAGCCTGAAGGAGGGAAGGCAGTGCCCGTGGAGGGGGAGGCTCAAGCTGCTGCTGCGGCTCAGGATGGAGGGAAGGATGAGCCCACGGAGGAGAAAGGTCCAGCTGCGGGAGAGCCCAAAGGAGGGCAGGCAGCGCCCGCAGAGGGGAAGGACCCAGCTGCAGCAGAGGGCCAGGATGGAGAGAAGGATGAGCCCAGGAAGGACCAAACTCCTGGTGGGTTAGAAGCTGAGGGTGGTGGGAAAGCAGAGCCTACAGAGGAGAAGACTCCAGCTCCAGCGGAGGCTGAAGGAGGGAAGGCAAAGCCTATGGAGGAAACAGCTTTGGCTGCAGCACAGGCTCAGGATGGAAGCAAAGAAGAGTCTCCAAAGGAAAAGGTCCCGGCTGCTGCAAAGGCTCAGGATGAAGGGAAGAAAGCTGTAAAGGCAGAGAAAACCCCAGCTGATAAAAAGCCTGCAAAGGAGAAGGCTCCAGCTACTGTAAAGGCTAAGAATGGAGAGGATAAAGTGGTAAAGGCAGAAAAAGCCCCAGCTGTAAAAAAGCCTCAAGATGGAGGTAAAGAGGAGCCTGCAAAGGAGAAAGCCGCAGCTCCTGCAAAGGAGAAGACCTCAGATGCTGCCAAGGCTCAGGATGGACAGAAAACAGCAACAAAGGCAGAAAAAGCCCCAGCTGCAAAAAAGTCTCAAGATGGAGGCAAAGAGGAGCCTGAAAAGGAGAAAGCCGCAGCTCCTGCAAAGGAGAAGGCCTCAGATGCTGCCAAGGCTCAGGATGGAAAGAAGACATCAGCAAAGGCAGATAAAACTCCAGCTGCGAAGAAGCCTCAAGATGGAAGCAAAGGAGAGCCTGCAAAAGAGAAAGGCCTGGCTGCTGCAGAGGCGCAGGATGGAGAGAAGAACACCGCAAAGGTGGAAAAAACCACAGTTGCTTCAAAGACTAAGGATGGAGGAAAAGAAGAACCCGTGAAGGAGAAGGCCTCAGCGGCTGCAAAGGAGAAGGCCACGGCTGCTGTAAAGGCTCAGGATGGAGGGAGGAAAGCTGCAAAGGTGGAAGCCCCCCCAGCTGCAGCAGAGGCTGGGGATGGAGGCGAGGAACCCGCAGAGGCAGCGGCCATGGCTGCTGCGAAGGTTCAGGGTGAAGGGGAGAAAGCGGCAAAGGTGGAGGAGACGGAGCAGCAGCAGCAGCCGAAGGGTCCCGAGCCCCCGCGCCCGGCTCTGCTGCAGAGCCTGAGCTGCCCTGCCACCTGCCAAAGGTACCCGTGCCCTCCTGGGATGGGGTCCCCTCCCCTCGCTGCTCCCTGGGGAGCCCCGTGTCCCTCTGGGCAGAGGTGGGCGCTGGGCTCGGGGGGGCTGCTGGCTGGGCTCTGCTCACCTCCTGCTCCTGCTTCCAGGGAGGAGCAGCCCTGGGCGGAGGCGGCAGTGATGGAGATGATACCGGAGGAGACCATGGCGGTGGAGCAGAGAGAGGGTTCAACAGAGCCTGGCCCTGCCCTGCTAGCCCTGGGGGACCTGCAGCCCTCGGAGCCACCTGTCCCCGCTGGGACCCCTGGTACCCCGCAGGAGAGGACATTGCCCAGCGCTGTGGGGCAGCCCCCTGATCCCGCCGGGTCTGCAGAACAGCCTGGCACTGGGTGGCAACCGTCCTCGACAGAGGCAGAACCACCCCCCAGCCCCTACCTCACCCCCGATTTTGGGAAGGAGGACCCTTTCGAGATATTGGGTAAGGCTGTGAGGTGCCTGCCTCGTCCCTGCACCCCGGGACCCTCTGCGGGGTGGCAGCCTGGGGTCTCCCATGGCCCTGCCTGCGCTGCCCTCCCATGCTGCTGGCTCATGCTCTTGGCTGGTCGCCCTCCTGGTGGCCTTCGAGCTCCTGTTTCACTGTAAACAGGGCTAAATGTGTCCCGTCCCCTCCCCGGGTTGCTCCGTCCGGGGCTGCCCGGGAGGAAGAGGAGCCCGGGGAGTGACAGCCACCGCCTGGCTGGTGGCAGGGGACAGCGTGTCCCCGTGTCCTGCACCTCTGTCCTTGCAGGGCTGGGGGTGGGCTTCACCCAGCCCGGGGGGCGGCGGGTGCTGGCGGGGGTCCCTGCGAGGCCAGCTCCGGGAAGGGTGGCCCAGGACGGGGAGCGTGGGGTGCACCGTGTGTGGGGTCCCTCCTGGGAGGGGGAGCAGGACGTGGTGCCCCAGAGAGGGTGACAGGCAACAGCGTGGCCTGGAGAGGGCGAGCGTGGCACGCAGGATGGTGGGGAGCGGGCGTGCAGCAGGGGGGCAACTTGAGGGGTGCCATGCAGCGGGGGGGGTGCCATGCAGCGGGGGTGGTGCCATGCAGCAGGGCGACGCTGCGGACAGTGGTGAGGGACCCGTTGGGGGATGCTGCATCCCCGCTGCTGCGGGCAGCCGGGTGACCCTGATTTGCAGCCAGGTGCTTGGTACCCGGCCACAATCCTGCACCCACAGGCTTTGGCTGGGATGTGCCATTGGGTGCCTTCACTCTGCACCGGGGTGTATTTCCAGCCTGGGGCACCCCGGGGTGCCCAGGAGTGGGGTCCCCCAGCCGGGCAGCTCCCCTTCTCACCCCAGACCTCCTCTCTGGGCAGATGATGTCCCTCCACCGCCTGCGCCCTTTGCTCACCGCATCGTCACTCTACGGTCCGCCAGCGTCAGCTCCCAGTACAACCTCAGCTCCAAGGAGATCCTGGGAGGGTAAGGAAGGGTCCTGGGAGGGAGTGGGATGGCCAGCTTTCCCCCAGCACTGCCCTGGGCTGTTGTCCAGCCTTCAACAATGGTTGTGGGTTGATGGGACTTCTCTGGCCATGATGGTTTGGTGCCTCGGGCAGGATGGGTGCAGAGGGAAGCATGGGGCAGCACCCCGGAGCAGTGTGGAGGTCCCTAGCAGCCTGGGTGGCTTATGGCATTGGCATCTCTCCCTCTGTCCCTCCCCAGGGGCAAGTTTGGGGAAGTTCACACGTGCACGGAAAAGCAGACGGGGCTCAAGCTGGCGGCCAAAGTGATCCGGAAGCAGGGAGCCAAGGACAAGGTCTGACTTATGCGGGGGTGGGGGGCTCCTCCTGGCCACGGTGCCACCAGCAAGTGGCATGGCCAAGGTGATGCGTGGCAGTGTTGTGCCCGGTGCGTCCCCAGTGCTGTGGCACAACCTGTCCCAGTGTTGGTGGCTCAGCCAGGGCTGACACCCCGCACCACCATGGGGCTCCTTCTGCAGGAGATGGTGCTGCTGGAGGTTGATGTGATGAACCAGCTGAACCACCGCAACCTCATCCAGCTGTACGATGCCATCGAGACGCCCCGGGAGATCATCCTCTTTATGGAGTTGTGAGTGCTGGGGCAGCGCTGTGTGGGGCCTGATGCCTGGGTGAGGGACACAATTGCAAGCGATGCCCCAGAGACGGAGCAGATGTGCTAGTCCCTGACCAAACAGAAGGGGTTGGCCCCAGGGAACGTCCCTCACCTCACCCATTCCCTCTCAAGCATGTCCTCGTCTCATGCTGGGCTCACCTCAGGCTCTGCCTGGCCAGGACAGCGTCTCCCTCCCTTGTGGCTATATTGAGGTTGGAGATGACCCAAGTCCTTCCCAAACAGCTCCTTTTCCTCCTGCCCACTTGCCCTAGGGAGGCTGGGGCTGTGCTGGGGCTCTTCTGCTCTACAAATCCCAGTGAAGCTGGGATGGCCTGGGCTAACCTCCCCATGTGCCTGCCTTTGAGGGGTTCTCTAATCCCAGCACACACATGTCCTCCCGTGGCTCTGCTCAGCCTCTACACCAGCATCTCCATGATGGGGCTGGGCTGGAGGTCCCTGGGGTGGGCAGGGGGCTCTGCAGGAGGGTGGCATGGGACAGGGAGCCCTGGGTGACCCCGCGGTCCATCCCTATGCAGTGTGGAGGGCGGCGAGCTCTTTGAGCGGATCATCGACGATGACTACCACCTGACGGAGGTGGACTGCATGGTGTTCGTCCGGCAGATCTGCGAGGGCATCCGCTTCATGCACCACATGCGCGTCCTCCACCTCGACCTCAAGGTGCAGGGCCGGGGGTGACAGCAGGGGCTCACAGCGATGGGGGAGGCTGGGGCACAGGGGGGTAGTGGGTGTTTGCAGCTACTGAAGGGGACACCACTGTGTGCTGGCCCAAGCCCTGCTGTGCCTGTGAGGGCAGCGTGTCCCCAACACTGGCCAGCTGTGGGAGGGATGCCTGCAAGTCAGTATCACTCTGGCACGGGGCAGCCGTAGGACCCATGGGCTGCCAGACTCACACACTGGGGACATCCCCTCTTGGCAGCGGGGCAATGGAATCCTTGTCCCCACAGCCCGAGAACATCCTCTGTGTCGCTGCGACTGGGCACATGGTGAAGATCATCGATTTTGGGCTGGCTCGAAGGTGCAGTCTTTCCCCCTTGGCTCTGCTGCTCCTCCCTGTCCCCCTCCCATCCTTCAGCCCCGCATGGCCTCAATGTGCCGGGAGCCCCGGGACCTGCTCTGGGCTGTGGCTTTGGCCATGGCTGCCAGCTCCAGCTCTCCCTGGCTGGCACAGGAGAGCTGGGTAGGGCAGTGCCTGCTGGGAGGGGGGCAGCCGTTTGGGGGAGCAGCCTGTCCCCCTCCTGCTGACTCACCCACCCCGGCCGCAGGTACAACCCCCAGGAGAAGCTGAAGGTCAACTTTGGCACCCCCGAATTCCTGTCTCCCGAGGTGGTCAACTACGAGCAGGTCTCCTACTCCACGGACATGTGGAGCATGGGCGTCATCACCTACATGCTGTATGTCAGGGCTGCGTGGGGGGGCTGCCAGTGCCGTGCCGGGGGGTCAGGGCAGAGCTCCCCCAGGCACGGAGCCGTCCCCAGGCTGTACATGTGCCCTAGGCACCCAGCTGCTTGGTGGGCTGGTGGAGGGTGCTGGATGGGGAGATGGGCAGGTGGGGCTGGGGGGCAGCGAGTGGGGCCAGGGAGTGTCTGTGCCCATGTGTGCAGGCAGGGAACAGTTCAGCCCAGCTGCAGGCAGGAGCGCAGCATGGTGCCAGCAGCCTCACACCACCTCCCTTCTTGGGGCCACCCTGTTTTGCTCCCTGGGGCCACCCCAGCCAGGTTTGCTCCGTTCCGAGGGGGTCTGGAGATGCCGCAGCCTAAGGGCACCCAGCTCCTCACCCCCCTGCACCCCCAGGCTCAGCGGCCTCTCCCCGTTCTTGGGTGACAACGACACGGAGACACTCAACAATGTCCTGGCTGCCAACTGGTACTTCGACGAGGAGACCTTTGAGAGTGTCTCCGATGAGGCCAAGGACTTCGTCTCAAACCTCATCATCAAGGAGAAAAGGTGCGAGGCTGGCAGCAGCCATTGGGGGTCCTGGGGTGGGCATCCCCAGAGCCGTATGCCCAGGCCTTTGGGTACCATGTGCCGCCGATGTTCTGTGCCAAATGAGCCTTGTGGGGCCCTGCCCTGGCTGCTGGCTGTCCCCGGCAGAGCCCCGCATCCCTCCAGGGTCATCTGCCCCGAGCAGGATGTGCTCAACCACTCGGGCTCCTGCCCAGCTCCACCAGTCCCTGGGCACATCCCTCCAGCTGGTTCCTCCCCTGTGGTTTTCTGGAGTTTTGGGGCTCTTGGGTGGCTGGATAAGGGGGTGGCTGAGGGAGAGGGGATCGAGCAGGAGTGACCCAGGGTCTTCTCGCTGCCAGTGCCCGGATGAGTGCTGGCCAGTGCCTGCAGCATCCCTGGCTCAACAACCTGGCAGAAAAAGCCAAACGCTGCAACCGCCGGCTCAAGTCCCAGGTGCTGCTTAAGAAATACGTCATGCGACGGCGCTGGAAGGTGTGTGGGGTGTGGGGCTGGCACGGGGAGGAGTGTCAATGCCATCTGGGGGAGCTGATCTGGGGGGAGGGGGGCTGTCAGCCTCTGCCCATCCTGGTGGATGGTATCTGGGCTGGCTCTGTCTCGCTGTGCTGCTGGTAGTCAGGGCACAAGGACTGAGGACCTCTGAGCCTGGAGGAAGGGCTCCCCAGCACTAGGGTCCTTGTGTGAGTGTCCTCATGGTGGGATCCCCCCGCAAATATAGGTGCTTTTGTGGTGGTCTCCCCCCCGAGCTGATCCAAAAAACACCTTTTAGAGGCAGGTGTCAGGACAGAGTATAATGGATGATCCCCAGCATCAGCCCTGCGCCTCCCCATGCCCTGTGCTGCCCTCCCATGCAGCCCGGCTGAATGGGTTCCCGGGCAGCTGCTCGCTCCAAGCCCAGCTCCTCAGCAGCCCTGACAGTGGAGTCTCCGGAGGCTCAACCTCCAGAGCTGCAGCCCTCATGGTAGGATGAGCATCTCTCTTCTTCCCCTTTTACAGAAAAACTTCATCGGGGTGTGTGCCGCCAACCGCTTCAAGAAGATCACCAGCTCAGGGTCGCTGACGGCGCTGGGCGTCTGAGCGGGGGCTCCTGGGGGAGCCTGAGCCGTGTGTGAGTTGAGGCCAGAGAGGAACTGCTTGAGAGGGTGCTCGGCAGCCCCTGGGGCCGTGCCCGAGTCCTCCTCAGTCTTGCTTCTGGACGGCAGGAGGACCTGGCTGGGTTTGGTCCCTGCCCGCTTCCCAACACAGGGGCCAGGAGCTGTGCAGCCCCTTCTCTGCCCGTGCTGCTGCCAGATGGCTGCTCTGGGCCCTGCGGCATGTGCTGCAACCCTGCTCCACGCCACCACCGCCACCATGGATCCTGCTCTGACATGTCCCCTGGGGCTACCGCCCAGCGGCTGCGGGACTGCTCAGGGACCAGGACCCTACTGGGCTCCTTGCCTGCACCCGCTGCTGCGGAGCAGCTATGCCAAGCTCTTCCCACCTCGGGCAGCATTGCTGTACCAGGGACCCCCTGCTGAGGACACCAGCAGCACCCTCCTGGGCTCCTGGGGCTCCAGCCTTCCCCGTTCCCATCCAGCCAATGCTCCTGTCTGGATTTCCTTGGACTGCGAAGCTGCTCCTTAGTGGTGGTTTCTGATCTCATCCCTGGCCCGGCTGTGCAATGCCCGACCGGCAGCACCTCTGCTCTGCTCATGTTTCCTTCCTGTGGCCTCGGAGGAGAAAGGTTGGCCCAGCCTGAGCCCCGCTGCCTGGGCCGCCCTGCGCGCTTGCCGCTACCTTGGACCCAAGACTTGGGCTCACTGCCTGTAAATGCTGCAGCCCTGCCCTGCCCTTGCTCTCCCTGGACCCCGAGCTGCCCGACCTCCCTTCCCGGCACCATGGCTTGGCACGGGTATGCCAGAGGGTAGGCGTGGACCCTCTCCCTGGCGTTTATGGCACTGGAGCTGGGGTTGAAGCGCCTCCTCCCTGGCCAGCCGGGTGTGCGGGAGCGGAGCTGGCCCTGAGCTGCTGCTCGCACAGGAAGGGAGGAAGCGGCGAGCACGCTTCCAGCAGCATCCCCAGCTGGGAGCCAGCGAGGGAAGAAGGAGTCTTTGTGTTCCTCCTGCCCTCCCTGCCCTTCGGCTCTGCCAGCGGGGGAAAAACACAACCTCTGCTTCACCCGTCCCAGCCAGATCAAGATGAGCGAGGCGTCCTAATGCAGAGCAGCTGGACCGCGCTCCCCCGCTCCTGCGAGCATCGCTCCAGCCCCGACCACCAACACACAGGAACTACCGCTCGGCGGCTGCGGCCGCCAGCTCCCCCCACCATGCGTGGGGGCTCCCCAGGACCGGCCGGCCTGGGGGAGTTGGGTGCTGCCCCCACTCCTCCACCTCACCCCGTCCCCCCTCTGCCTGCACCCCTCGGGGCTCCCCAGTGCTCAAAGAGGATGAGGCCTTGCAGCTTCCAGCCTTGCCTGCTGCAGGAGGGGATGGGGGGGCTGGCAAGGTGTCCCAGATTCCCCTTGCCCTCCAGCTTTGGCTTTTGCCATGACCGAGCACCCCCAATCCAGGGCTGTGTGTTTGCTTCGGGGCTGCCTGTGCCCTCTGTGCCTGCTGGAAACACACGGGGGAGAGACAGGGGGAGGCACTGCCCCCCGCCCAGTCCCACTGGCTGCAACAGGTGAAGGGACTTTGGGCTCATCCCCACCGGGTAGGGGACACATCTTGCAGGGTCCTGCCCAATGCCAGAGTCCTGCCTGGCTCTCGCCTTCTTGTAAATAAATGTACAGGTCTGCCCGCAGCCCACGCCTGCCCTGCTTCTCCGGAGGGGCTGCTCGCAGCCCCCTCCCTGAACCACTGCCCCCGCCTGCGTGGGCCGTGCAGCCGCGGTCTGAGGGCTGCAGATAAGCGAGGAGGGATGGGAAGCGATGTCTCATCCCCGGGACAGAGAGGGGTCCCATCCGTGCTGGGGACAGGGACCGCCTGGTGAGCCCCAGGCAGGGCTGTGCAGCCCACGGTGCAGGGGGGGGTCCAGTCTCTGCACCCTGTGGCTGTGCAGCTGCAATGGGCTCTGAGGACCCCAGGGTGCTTGGGGAAAGGGAGGGGGATGGATGGATGCGTGGGTGGGTGGATGGTCAGAGGTATCGTCATGGCTTCAGCATCTGCCCAAGTCGGGTGGGATGCTCAGGCAAGGGCTGAGGGGGGGGGTCGGTGCCCCTCTGCCCAGTGGGGCTGCAGCCGGCCCCGAAGTGGTTAAGGTTGCCCGGGCCCGGACGCCGGCTCCCGCCGCGGGCGTCCCTCCCAGCCGCTTCCTGCCGGCAGCCTTTGACCGGTTCCTGTCGGTGACCACCCTGCGGGCCTGGACGCCAGCGCAGCCCCATCTGGTTTGAGTTACACTCCGTGGCGGTGACGTCTCCTTCCTGCCTGGCCCCGGGAGCTGAGCATTGCCCTGGCCCCAACAGGCCACAGGGGCTACAGGGCTCCCGCCTGGGCCGTTGTCCCCAGACACTCCTGGGGCCCCGAGCCGCGCCAGGGGATCGGTTCCTGGACACAGCCCTGTGTGTGCATGGCTGTGGTACGGGGATGCACGGACTTCCGTGCACTGGGGGGTTGGACTAGATGATCTCCAGAGGTCCCTTCCAACCCCTACCATTCTGTGTGATTATTCTGTGTGACACCGGCACATTCCGGTGCCCCAAGCCCAGGGTGGGGGACCCACCACCCCACAGCCCAGTTTGGCATTCCCAGGCCCCTCCTTTCCCGTCCCAGGATCCCACCGAGGTACCCACTGGGGACGGAGGAGTGGGGCCATGGGGCTGGCACCTGTGGGAACAGCCGTGGTCCCATCCCACGGCCTGGAGCCCACAGCATCTGTCCCTGGAGTCTTGAGCACTCGCACAGAGCAGGACCCTTTCCCCATCCCCATCTGCACCCCGCACTTGTGGCACCCACCCTGCCTACACAAGCCAGGGGCCCTGCAGGCAGCCCAGGGAGGGACGGGGAGCGGGCAGACCCCCTGCACCAGTGGCAGCTTCGCCCCGTGAGCGGGTGCAGCCCGGTCCCCGGTCACGGCACAGCCCATACTGGGAGCGGGCGAGCGGGCGGGGGGCCAGGCCACCCACCACGAACCGGGAACGAGCCGGGGCGGAGGCAGAGCAGGGAAAGCAGCGGGCCTGTGGCTGGGAGCCAGGAGCCGGGGCGGGCGTGGAGAAGGGGAGCACCGGGAGAGCGGATGCCCAGGCAGCCGGCTCTGCGGGATGGGGGGGGTCCCCATCCCTGAGTGCTGCAGCTCAGGGTGGGCAACGGGACGCGCCACGCCATGCCACGCTGCTCCCAGCACAGGGACCCCGCGTGTAGCTGGGGTCACCCGTTCCCAGGCTGTGGCGGGAGAGATGGGCCCGGCCATGCTGCGTGGGAACCAGACGGCCCCTGGGCACGGCTGCGGCGTTCGCTTCCTCCCGCGCCCCCGGGGACCGGCGAAGGAGGGGGCTGAGGTCAGCCGCGCTCGCCGCCGGCCGCTCCAGAGACGCCAGCATGATGTAGGCGCTTAAATATTGTTTTTCACTGGGGAGGAAAAAAAAAAGAGAGAGAAAAGAGAGGCCCAGGGCTGAGTGTCTGTCCCCGATGACGAAGGGCGGCCCCCCCCAGTGACGAAGGGCGGCCCCCCCCCTTGCCCTACCCGGGGCTGGGACGTGGCCATGGCCCGGCAGCAGCCGTCTGGGGGCTGATAACGGGGCTGACGCGGCCGCAGTGCTCCCGGTCCCCCAGTGACGCCAGTGCTGTCCCTCAGTGCCAGTGCAGCCCCCGCAGAGACCCCCGGGATTGGCCAAGCTGGGGTCCTGCTGGCCTTGGGGGGCCGGGGGGAGGCTCTGCCACACACCCACTGCCCATGGAGCGTGGAGAGCCCCCGCTAACCCAGCATCCTCCACCTGTGGCTGTGCCGTGGGGTCTGGGCATTGCTGCTCCTGGGGTCCCCCCCTCTCCCAAGCTGGTGTGGGGCAGATGGGGGCATGGGCACCGGCCCCCACTTTGCCAGCATCACTCTGGGAATGCTGTGGAGATACTGGGCCAGGTGTCCCAGCGGTGCACAGGAAGGGGATAGCAGCCAGGTCCCAGCCCAGAGTTGTGTGGGGAAGTCTGCCCACCCCGGTGCTCCCCAGGCTGCTGGATGGGGCAGGCCCCCGTGCCCAGCCCGGTGCCGGCAGCGGTGACTCAGCCAGTGCCTCCTCACCAGCAGCCGCCCAGCGTGATTCAGGTCGGAGGAATCCTCTTTTCCCAGCCTTTCCCATCGCAGCCACAGCCCCTGGCACAGCCCGGCTCTGGGGGGGTGCCCTGGCCTCGGGGTGTCTGGAGGGACCTGGTGGGACCCCACCCGGGCACCAGCATGGCCCTGAGCAGGGACAGAGAGGGGAGGGAGCGCTTTTCCCTCCAGAGCAGAGCCCCCGCACTCCTACCCGGCATCTCTCTGGGGCCATGCTGTTGTGTGAGTGGGGCCAGGCGCTGGGGCTGGGGCCAGTTGTGCCATGTGTGGCACCTGGGGTGAAGCCAGGCACTTTGAGCAGTCCCAGGCGCGGGGAGGTAACAGCGGGACTCCATGGGGGCTCGCTCCTGCCACAGCGCATCCCCCTGCCCCTCAGGGATGAAGTTCCCTCCTGCCATCCTGGGAAGGGGCTTCAGGGGCTCCTGGCCCCATGTTGCGGCAGGACCTTGTCCCCAGCATCTCCCAGGGACACAGGACCCAGGCCATGCCCCGTCCCACTGTGGCCTTGCCGTCCAGCCGGTGATCACTGGTGGAGGGGTCAGCGGGGATGAGAGTTGCACCGGGTGGCCCTGGGGATGCGTGTCCCCCAGCCAGCGCCTGAGCTGGGTCAAAGGGTCCCCAGCTCACCCCTGCCCACTGTCCACCCCGAACAGGGTGCAGAGACCACAGAGGCAGCGTTGGGGAACGTGCTTTATTTGGTGCCGGGGCTGGGGGTGTTCCGGGGTGAGCCAGTCCCTCACTCGAAGAAGAACATGCCGGGTGTCCGGTAGAGGCAGGGGGGCAGACCCAGGGGGTAGCCGTTCCCACCCTGCAGTGGGATGGTGCCCCCCGGCCCCCATGGCTCCTTCTGCTCGCCTGCCCGCAGACCCGTGGCCCCGAAGGTCGGCTGGCGGTGGGCAGCAGGGGCTGGGGGGGCCGCAGCCAGGAGATGCTCCAGTGCTGCACCGCATGGCCGTTCCTTCATGCAGAAGCTCAGCGCCTGCACCCGGCATTGGTAGCTGCTGCCCAGCGCCTCGGGCCCTGACCGGCCAAAGGAGCTGAAAACGGGCAGGGGGGGCTGTGCATAGCCCTCCCCCTCCAGGAAGCAGGACCCCCCTGTCCTGCCTGTGCCCAGGAGGGTGCCCGGGAATGCGGGGGGCACCTGCCCAAAGGGCTGGCCTGGTCCCAGCCCGGAGGCTGTCGGCTCCTCACCCTCCAGCTGCCCCGGGGGGGTTCCTGGGGGCGCCGGGGAGTCCTGCGGGGGTTCCCTGGGCTGGGCGGGCAGCAGGGTGGGCAGCAGGGCAGGGTGTGGCGCCGGGCGCTCAGCGGGCAGCGGGTACTGACCTGGCCGGGGCAGCTGCAGCGCCGCCGGGAGCCCCCCGAAGACAGTCTCCTTGGGCGGGCGGCTCTCCGGCGGGGTGAAGAATGGCCCTTTAGGCTGCGGCGTGTCCGGCAGGTACAGGCAGGGCTGCCTGGCCTTGGGCGGCTGCCGGCGAGTGCAGGGCTCAATGCACCCCGGCACCCCGGCACCCTCGGGCAGCGTGGCGGGGCTTGGCAGGCGCCCCGTGGCCACCGGTGAGGCATAGCCCCCCTCTGCCTTCCCCTCCTCGGGCAGTGGGGCAGCGGGCAGCCCCCGCGCCCGGTGCCTGGGTGTCTTCCCGCGCCCCTCGTCCCCCTCGGTGCCCGGTGCATCCCGGAGGCCCCTCTTCCTGGTGAAACGTCGGCGTCGCCGCAAGAAGCTGCCGTTCTCGAACATGTTGTAGCAATCGGGGTCGAGTGTCCAGTAGTTGCCCTTGCCCGGCTTCTTGTCGTCGCGGGGCACCTTGACGAAGCACTCGTTAAGGGAGAGGTTGTGGCGGATGCTGTTCTGCCAGCCCTGCTTGTTCTCGCGGTAGAAGGTGAAGCGGCCCATGATGTAGCGGTAGATGCCGCTGAGCGTGATGCGCTTCTCAGGCGCGCTCTGGATGGCCATGGTGATGAGGGCGATGTAGCTGTAGGGTGGCTTGGTGGCCTCGGAGTTGGGGAAGGGGCCACCGTCTGGCTCGGGGGCCGGCGGGCTGCGCAGCGCCGTGTCGCCGACGGGGAGGTCCGGCTGCATCCTCCCGGCCAGCCGCAGTCCTCCCGCTCTGCCGCACAGCCCCGGCACAGCCCGTTAAAACCCGCCGACGGCCCAGCCTCCCATGGCCGGCCGGAGAGGGGGCGGCGAGCCCCTCCTCTCCGGGGCCGCCCAGGGCGGAGCGGGGCCACGCTTGTCCAGCGCTGGTCCCTGCGGACAGATGGACGGACGCGCCGCCAAGGCCCGCGGCCAGCAGCCAGCGGCTCCGGGGCTGGCACGGTTGCGTCCTCCCCGGGGCAGAGGCGGGCAGCGCTGGCCTCAGCCGAGCCCTGGGCACGGTCCCGTCCCCTCTTCCCACGGGAGGTTCCCACGACCTGGGTCTCATCCTGCCCTGCCCACGGAGCACAGCCAGGACCTAGCCAGGGGTGGTGGGGGCGCTGAGCAGGGGGCTGCTGGCAGGGCTGGGGGCTACTGGCAGTCCTTGGGTTCCCAGTCACCCCCTGCCCACCCCAGTGTCTCAGCCCCCTCCTTTAGCCTGGGGTTGTGTCGCATCCTGTGCACCGTGCCGGGTCCTGTGCACTGTGCCAGATCCCTGCTCTATGCAGGCTCCCTGCACCATGCTGGGTACCCACACCGTGGTCATCCAGCCGGGGACATGGCCTCCAGGGTGCAGCACAGCCCCCGCCTCCCAGGAGCCCCCTCACCCTGCTCACCAGGGGAAACTGAGGCACAGGCAGCGAGTGCCTTTGGGACAGGCTCAAGCACTGCCAGGTCAGCAGAGCAGTTACTGGGCACCTCACCACTGCCTGCACCCCCTGCCAAGGGGCTGGGGACCAGGGGCAGGATGGGACCTGGGAGAGCACAGGGGCAGGGGGGTCACTCGTGCTGTCCCCCACAGCTGGGGCTGAGCTAGCTTTGCCCACAGCATGAGGCTTTGCCTGGGCTCGGCTTCCCTGGCCACCCGTGCCCCCCTCAGACCGGAGCCAGCTCCCCCCACCGGAGCCAGCGGTACTGAAACACAACCTTTATTTCTAAGGTTCGCGAACAGCGAGTCCAGGCGGTGCAAGGCACAAGGATGGAGCTGGCTCTGCCCCGGCTCACCAAACAAGCACACAGCAAATCCCACCCAGGGAATAAATATAGTGATCTGTGTGGGGGTGGCAGCCGTCTGCCCCCCCCCGGCCAATGCCTGCCCGCGTCCGGACCCGCAGCACTGAGCGCCCCATGCACACCGGTTTGGGGAACGTGGCCGGAGCGGGGCTGTGGGGCAGCAGAGCATCCCCCTCCCAGGCTTCATCGCGACTGGGCTCTCCTCTCCCGCCCGCCCGGGCTCAGGGCTGGCAGAGCTGTTTGAGGACGCGGATGATGTGGCTTGAGGCACCGGGGGCGCAGGGCTGGGGGGAGTCACGGAGCAGCGTCGGCCCCATGCGCTGGGCGTGATGGAAGAGCTCCCGCGCGAACACAGGCTCCACCTGCGGAGGCACAGAGCCGACGGAGGACGGGTGCAGGATATTTTCCCCCTTTGACCACGATTGACCCGGTGCCCAGCTCGGTGCCACCATGAGCACCAGCCCCAGTGCATACTCACGTGGGCCATGATGAGCTTCTGGAAGTGGTGCCCGGCGCTGGTGGGGAACTCCTCCCCGAAGCACAGGTGGATCTGGTACTGCGGTGTGGGCTGTCCATGGCTCAGGTACCCCCGCAGCTCTGCAAGACACTGGCGCTGTCAGGGGACATGGGGTCCCCAAGGCCCCACAGCCCAGAGCAGCCATGCCAGGGCAGGACCTGGCCCCATTCCTGAGGGAATCGGGGTCTCCCAGGGCAGGGGCCAGTGGAGCCACGTGCCTGGAGTGGCGGGCGGGCACTTACGCTGCAGGAACTGCTGCGTGTCCAGCAGCTTGTAGGTCTTTTCCCTCTCCAGCTTGTTGGGCCAGTCCCTGTGTGGGGCCAGTGGCCCGTTCCAGTACACCCTGCCCTGGCACTGGCGCTTCATGAAGACCCCCTCGGGCGCTACCCACAGCAGCACGCCGCGCTCCAAGTGGGGCAGGAGCCTCTCCAGCACATCGGTCATGCTGGCCACCCGGCCACTGCCGCCGAGCGCCCGCGGCGGGGGGAACTCGATTTGCTCCATGCAGGAGGGGCCGTAGAGGTGCTCGTTGTCGGCCGGCACAGCGCGGGAGGTGATGCGGCAGCCCTCGGCCGTGCGGGTGGTGACCTCCTTCACCAGCACGTCACAGTAGTAGAGTCGGACGTGGAGCCAGCAGTCTGGGGTGAGGGGAGAGTCAACTTATGGGCAGCCTGGTCCTGGGGGGCCACCCAGGGCACTGCCCGGCCAGTACGGCTCCTACCTGAGTGGTTGACATCCTCCACAGGGAGGTAGGATGGGGGTCCAGGGAGAAGGTGGTGGTGGGTCGGGTTCCAGCCATAGAAGACTCCCCTCACGTGGTACCCTGGGCCAGAGCAAAGAGGAGGTGGCAAAGGGACACGGGCAGCCACACTGAGGGACCTCAGGTGCTGTCCTAGCCCCAACCCCTGGGACAGATGGGCAGCAGGGTGCTTCTCACCACTGCTGCTCGTTACTGGGCCTCATTAAATCCCATAAGTACACGATCTGGGGCTTCGCTCTGGGGCATGGAGGGAGCCCCCAGCCCCGATCTCCATCCCCACAGGCATTGCCTGCACAAGGGACAGGGTGTGAGGCTGCGGAGAGCGGGGTCGCTCCTGCCAGACGACGTGTGCTCCCAGCCCCATCCCACTGCCGGGGACCCTCCTCACCTCGCTCGGCCGGGTGGGCAGAGAGCAAGGGCAGTGGAGACACGTGGCATGTCTCCGTTGTGCCCTTCTGGCTTTTCTCCTCCGGGCTCCTCGTGGCGTTGCCCTGGGGAGGAGAGTGGCTGTAGTGAGGACTGAGCTGGCAGCGGGGGGCCCTGAGCCGGCTCCTGCCTCCACCACGGACCCCACATGCCGGCAGATCCCCTGCCTAGTCTGGTAGGTGCGCGGCACAGGAGACTCTCGGTGATGCTCAAGCGAACCAGCTGCCTGGTGCGACGGACGCAGGCAGTGTGCAGGCAGGGGAGCAGCCGGTGGACGAGGCAGGATTTGGGGCTCCCACCTTCTCCAGCCTGCAGGCAGCTCCTGCGGCGGATGGCACGGGGCGGGGAGCTGGCTCACCTGCTGATCCTCACCGGCTGGGGACCGCATGTCACCATCCTTCTCTGCGGAGAGCAAGAAAAACCCACTAAGCCCCCGGCAAATGGCAGGAACAGACCCTGGGAAGGCACCTGGCTGCCTGGGACACCCAGAGAGGAAGTCAACTAGGGAGGAAGGGTGTCCTGGCTTCAGGTGGGATAGAGTTAATTTTCTTCCTAGTAGCTGCTGTGTTTTGGATTTAATATGAGAATAAATGTTGGTAACTCATACTGTTTTAGCTGTTGCTAAATAATGCTTATATTAAGTCGAGGGCTTTTTCAGCTGAGAGGGAGCACAGGCAGCACAAGCTGGCCAAAGGAATATTCCATACCACAGACATTATGCTGGGTTGGCTGGGGGGCAGGAATCCGCGATTGCTGCTCCAGATGGGCTGGGCAATCAATCACTGGGTGGTATGCAACTGTATTCCATCGCTTATTTTGCATATTCTTTTACCATTATTATTACTATTTTCTCCTCCATTACTGTTCTACTAAACTATCTTTATCTCAACCCACGAGGTTTTTTTCCCCTCTTCTCCCTACCCTACTGAGGGTGAAGTGAGTGAATGGCTGGATGGTCCTAGTTGCTAGCTGGGGTTAAACCATGACAAAGGGTGATGTCTGTGGGACATGGGGCTCGTACAGGCATAGCACAGGCATCAGCCCCAAGCCTGGTGCAAGAGGAGGGACAGCAGGGACATACCTGTGTCCCGGGTGCCATCGGACACGATCTGGTACACCTTGTAGGGTTCGGAAATGTCCAGCTGGCTCCGCTCGGGCACCTCCTGAAAGTCGGTGCTCTTGTTGAGGGCGCAGCGGAGACGCGTCTTCCAGGTGGAGGGATCAGCCTTGTCCGTCCCTTCGTGGTACTTCCCCTTGTAGATGGCCCAAGCCTGCCAGGCAGAGGGTGCCCTGTACTGTGGGGGCTGCCCATACCCCAGAACCCTGCTCCACTGGCCAAGGGGGCCCACTGGGGTACGAGGGGCTGGGCGGCGGGCAGTGGGGAGTGGGGCCTGTGTGCCCTGAGGGCCTGCAGGGAGCTGGATGGTGGTGGGTCCTAGGGGAATGCATGAAGCTGGGCAATAGGGAGCACCGGGGGTGCACACGGAGCTGGGTGGGGTGTCCCAAGGGTGCCCGTGGAGCCGGGCAGGGGGTCCCCGGGGATGTGCATGGAGCTGGGTGGGGGGTCCCGAGGGTGTGCATGGTGCCAAGTGGGGGGTCCTAGGGGTGCGCATGGAGCTGGGCAGCCCCGGGGGTATGCATAGAGCCGGGCAGGGGGTGCCAGGGGCGTGCATGGAGCCAGATGGGGGGTCCCGGGGGAATTCCCAGAGCCGGCCAATGGGGAACCCTGGTGGTGTGCGTGGAACCGGGCAGGGGGTCCCGGGTGTATGCACAGGGCCGAGCAATAGGGAACCCCGGGGGTGCGCACGGAGCTGGGTGGGGGGGTCCCGGGGATGCTGCCGGAGGCGGGCGGGGGTCCCGGGGAGCCCGGGGTACCTTGAAGAGCGCGGCGTCCTGCTGCTGCCGGTAATCCTGCTTGGCCGCGTGCTTCCAGGGGATGCGGAAGAGCGTCCGGTGCCGGTTCTCCCAGCGCAGCCCCGGGTACCGGCCGCTGTCGATCTGCGCGATCAGCCATTCCTTCAACCGCATGGGGCCCCCCGGCTCCGCCATCGCGACCCCGTGCCCGGCCCGGCCCGGCCCGGCCCGGCCCGGCCCCGCCGCCCCGAGGGAACGTGCTGGGGCGGCGAAAGCGAAAGCGCCGCTCCCGCTTTCACTTTCCCTTTCCCGCCCGACGCCGACGGCTCTGGCTGCGCTGCCAGCCCGGCGAGGGGGGGACGACGACACACGGGGCAGCCCACGGGAGAGGGCACAGGCACCTTGCACCCACGGGAGAAGACGCAGGGCAACCCACGGCAGCGGGAACAGGACAACCCACAGACGAGGGGACAGGGCCACCCACGGGAGAGAGGACAGAGGCGGGGGGGACGGGGGTGGGCACCTCGCACCCACAGGAGAGGCCACCGGAAAGCACAGGGGACTCCCCTGCACCCGTGCACCCCTCCCAGGTGCATTTCTTCAGACTTTCAGGACTCCCACATGCTCCCCGCAGGGGACAAGGGACCAAGGGACCCCGTTCCTCGATCCTCCTGCTTCAGGGACTAGGACACCTCCCTGCACCAGGGGCTGTGTCCTCCAGTGGAATCAGCATTTCAGCCCACGGGTGTGGGGAGCTGCAGGAACAGGCATGGGGTTTCCAGGCTGGTGTGAGCAGTGACATTGCCCCATCTCTCAAATCTCTCCTCGGCTCTAACACTCACATCTGCCTTGCGGGGCTCTGGGTGCTGAGTCGAAAGGGAACTGGGTGGGAAGGGCAGAGATGAGCTGTGCCAAGGGCTGCTGGGGGCCAGCGAAGGAGCCTGACTCATCCCGTGCCCATGCTGGCTCCCCGCCGGCCTCAGGGTTCCTGGCAGAAGCCGTCCCTGCAGAGGGGACGCGGTGACTGTGGTCATGGCACTTCTGGGCACTGGCCTTCCCACACATTGGGAAATGGCTTCCCGCGCCTGCGCTGCTCTGTAGGGAGGTGGGTGACCGTGTGGGTGAGATGAGGAGAGGGTTGAGCCCAGCACGGAGTCCCAGACAGCCCCTTCACTCCTGGCTCCTGGCTGTGGCTACCAGGAGGGTTTGTCCCTCTCTCCTTCCAGTGGGGAGCCCCGTTCAGCTGTCCTTTCAGCAGGAACCGGGATTTCACCCTGCAGAGGGCAGGGATGGAGCTGGCTGGTACCAAGCATCACCCGGTTGCCCTTGCAAAGGGCTGTGTTGCAGCAGGACTGGCAGCGTGACCCCCACCCACCCACCCCAGCAGCAGGGCATGGGCTGGGTGGGCTTTGCCTTCTGGGCTCACTGGGACACCCTGAGGTGACACTGCTCCTCCGTCACCACTGCAGAGCCACATGTCGTTGTGTGGGGAAACCCAGCTCCTCCGCCCGGCCCGCAGCTCACCGGGTCTCCTTTCGCAGCCCGCTGGATTTCCTTTCCAGCTCTGAGTCAGAGAAAGTCACCTTTCATGGGGAGGAGAGACGAGAGTCCCGAGAGCTGGTGGGCTGCAAAGCCTCAAAATGAATAAGCAGCAGCACAGCACCCAGCCCCGGGCTTTCCCGCAGGGCACAGGGACAGGAGGACGGCACACGGGACCACACAGGGGTGTATGAGCCTGTCCGTGACCCCTTTGCTGCAGAGCAAAGCCTGCCAGCCCTTCCTCCGCCTGCTCGGGGTGCGGGGCTGCAGCTGACCTGGGGTCTGCCTGCTGCGTGGCTCTCCCTGCCTGCGAGGAGGAGGAGGTGGCGATGCCAGCGCTGCGGCTCTGAGTGCAGGGAGCTGCGGGAGTCCAGGTTTGGGGAGGGGGAGAGAGGGGGCAGGTAGGACCCCCAGGCCCAGCCAGCGTTGGGTCGTGCTCGCCGGTGCTGCTGCAGCTGGGCTGGCAACGCCTGCAACTCGAGGCAGCGCAGGAAGCCGCTCCGCTCTCCGTACACCAGCGAGGAGGGGATTTCCAGCCCGCTGCATCTCTGCTGGGGCAGCGCCCTGGCCCCCGCCGTGCTCCTTGTCCAGGGGCCATGTTGCAGGAAAAGGGCCTGCAACTGACTAATGGAGGATCTGCATCTCCCTTTTCTGCTTTGGGAAGTGGGGTGATGGCAAAGGGCAACGGCTGGAACAGATTACATCCAAGGCTGGGAGATAATCATAGCCGCCGGCTTGTTAGCCAGCCCCAGCCCAACAGGATAAGCCTTTATCAACCAGGGATTTCATCTTGTGTGACAGCCGCGCAGTGACGCGCCGGACCCATGGGATCTAATTACCCCAGCATCAGCGAAGATGCTCAAGAGCCGGTTTCCCCACCGTGCTGCTCCCTGCGCAGGGAAGGCGAAGCTGCTTAACCCTTAAACTTTTCATGCTGAAATGAACTTCGAAAGGAGTCAAACATTAACTCACAGCTAACCCTGACCTTGCATGGGTTTTTCCAGTTGTGCAAACCAGATCTACCAAAATAAATACATTTTGTGGTGCGATGGAGCTGGGCTGGAGGTGCCATTGCCCAGTGTTCAGCCTTGCCATGGGTTTACAGTGTGAACAGGGAAATCCTGGGTGTAAATGCCTCCACAGAGCATATCCTGGTGTGGGGCTGAAGGGCGAGTGCAGCCATGCACGAGGTGCATGTCCGTCCCGCGTGTGTGGTCCTGGGGTGCAGGGCCATCACCCTGCTGGGTGCTGGGGGGGCGAAGGGCACTGGAGAGCTGTGGTCTGGGGGCGAGGGAGTTGGGGGAGCAGCCTGGCAGGAGCTGGGAGGAGACGGTGACCCCACTGCAGAGGGTGCAGTGATGATGGATGCAGGATGATGAACCCCCGGTTACTCTGTGGGCTCAGCAAGGTGGGAGTCAGGCTCCCAGCCCACCTGGGTCACCCCAAGGCAGCACCCAGGTGCTGGCAGCAGGAGGAACCACGGCCCCGAAGCTCTGTGGAGGTGGAAAAGGAGTGGGTGTGTGGGTCCTGCCAAGGGGCTGTTTACACAGGAACCTCTGGGTTCCAGGAGGAGCAGCTGCTGCAGCACCCTCCTAAATTACCCTAATGTAAATGAAAGGGGAGGTTTAGGGCACCGAAAGGTGGAGCATGGCATGGCACACCAGCCTGGGGTGGTGGCTACAACGCCACCTCAGCCACCAGCCTCCTGCCTCTGCTGCTCCGCGCACCCCATGCAGCACTCTTGGTGCAGGGGGCCCGCACCGCCTGAGCACGGGCACAGTGGGTGCCAAGGGGCCCTCGGGATGCTCATCTTCAGCCACAGCTGCCACGCAGAAGCGAACGAGCAATTATTAATTACTGATGGACATGGCGTGTCCCATGCTGATGTCTCCTGGAAGCAGCCAGGGCAGAGGCAGTCCCCACTCCCCAGGAAGCTCTTTCACTCTGGGACCCTGTGCCTGGCACCCTGTCCAATGCAGAGCTGGAAAACTCCCTGCAGGTGCCTGTCCCTGTCCCTTTCTGGCCCCTGGGGGACACTGTCCCCTGTGGGAGAGGGATGGCAGGGATTGGGAGGACCCAGAATCATGCTTTGGCTCCCAGCAGGGGAGTTGCTGATGACCCAGCTGGGCATCCCCACCATCTTCCTCACCTGTGACTCTGCCTCAGGGAAAGGTGTAAATAGGACAAGTCTGGGGAGGAGCTGGGACTTGTGATATCCAGCTGGTGCCAGGCTCCCAGTACTCCAAGCCAGCCAGCTCTTGGACACAGTGCTCTTGGGAGGCTCCATCTCAGGTGAGTGAAGAGGCTGCAGTGAAACAGGCTCCACGTGAGTGCCTGAGCTCTCCTGGAGTAGACCCTGTCCCCACAGAGAGCCTTGCTGTGGCACCTGAGTTTCTGGCCTCTCTTGTAACCTTCCCATAGGGCAGGAGGGTGGTCCCCTGTCTGGGCATGCCAGTGTCCCCAGCCCACTGCACTCCTTCCCCACCCCTCCCCGGGCTGCAGAGAGCCACCAGCAGCAGCCTCCAGACCTGCCCCATGCTGGGACCTTCCTCCTCAGTGTCCCCCTTCTGATCCGGCCATCGCAGGGGAGTCAGGCTGTGCCCCAGGCAGACCTTGGAGAAGAGGTGTTTATTACTGGGGGGACATAGAAAGTCTTTAAGCAAAATGGCTTAAGGCTCTGTTTTAGTGAGGTCTGGCCAGGTTAAATGCTTAGTTCCCATCTTTTAAAGATTGTGCCCTGGGATGGAAGGGAATGGGGTGCAATGGATTCCTAAAGCTACAGTGCTTGTTCAGGGCTTGTGCTTGGCAGGGCTGGAGCTGGACCCTTGCCTGGGAGCCAGTGCAGTGGCATTACCTGCTGCTCCATCCGTCTGCCCCTGCTCCGCAGCCACCTTGGCTCTGGGAGCTTGTGCTGCTGGTGGGAAAACCGCTCCGAGGGGAGTGCCGGCTCTCTCGCACCCTGTGCACCCCAGGGCCCATGCAGTGGGTACCCAAGTGCTAAAGCTGCTGCTGGCATCGCCTGGGTGCTGGCCCTGTGGCAGGAGAGACCCCCTCTGTCACTGTCCCAAGCAAAAGCCTGCGGTGACCTGGGGGCTGTCAGCTGCCCTTTCGCCGGGCATCCCCAATACGCTGGACACGAAGAGACTGAGCCCACTGAGCACTGCAGAGCCCGGCAGTGCACATGAATCCCTCCCCGACAGCTGAGAGACAGGACAGAGGACGGCACGCTCGCACCCCAGAAGAGAAGAAGGAGCTGGCCTTGAAGCAGCTCCCCTGTGCAGTGCTCCCCCGGCCCCCTGTGCTGCGGCTCCTTTGTCTCTCCCAGGCTGTTGGGTGATTCTCGCCGCTCTCCCTTGGCCGGGGTCACTTCAGACAAGCTGGGATGCAGGAGAACGTCCTCTTCACCCGCAGCAGGAAGGGAGTTGTGCTCCTGATGTCTCTGGCTCTTGGGACCAGTCCTTGCAGAGCTCCCTCTGTCCTGGATGGTCCTCCTCTCCCTGCTGGCAACAGGGCCTTTATTTCTTCTTCGTCATTGAAAGGGGATGTCCCATATCTCTGCTTCAGGTGCCTGCGGACCTAGGGAAGGAGGGAGAAGCAGAGTTAGGCGACTGTTTCCAAGGACAAGCCCAAGCCTGCCAGTAAGGGGAGCAGGGAAGCAACCTAGTACCCTGGGAACTCATCCTTGCTCTGAGACCCATGGGCAGGCTCAGCTGTGGAGCAGAGCATGGGTGGCAGAAGCTGGTCCCACCTTGCGGGCTGCACCGCCGTTGAACTCAGCCAGCTGCTGCCTGAAGCCAGGGTTGGGGTTGGCAACAGGCCGGATGGTTCGGACGGCATCCAGCACCTCTTGGTAGCTCAGTTCTGTGACAACCATGACGTAGGCAACAACCACGGTGGTACTTCGGGAGATGCCGGCAAGGCTGGCAAAGGAAAGGGCAGAAGGGCTGTTGTCAGCAGTGCACCCTGGCCCCACGCTCGCCCCTTCCTCCACCCTTGTGCTTCAGCTATTTCAGTTCCTATTCTCCAAGAACTTGCTCTCTGGGAGGCCTGAGCCCTTCCAAGGTCTTCTCCATCACTGCCTAAAAATACCCGCTCCTCCCTGGGGAAGCAAGAGCAGTGGCTGCTGCCTGGCTGCCTGCCCCAAACCCCACTCTTCCCGCTCAACTCAGCTGCAGTAAAATGCTGCCCGGTCTCCAGGGCTGCCTGGATCCCACTTGGTTTGAGGCAAAAGCCACAGCTGAGGGTGGATCCTGGGTTGATCCGTGGGCATGGAGCCCTCTGGCACAGGCTGGCTTTGGTTAGGGGTCTGCAGCCAAAATGGGAGGCTGGGTCACTTCTTCTCTGCTGTACTGGGGGGACACGGCATTGGGCACGGGGAAAGAAGTGTTACCAGTGGACGAGGCAGTTCCCTCCATGCAGGCGACATTGGTGGATAAAACTGATGCATTCCTTGAAGTGCCTCTTGCTAGCAGGAAAAACAAACCAGACAGAATAAGGACTTCAGGGGTGGAACATGACTCCTAGGCTGCATGCAGTGCAGCCCTGAGGGTTTGAGGATGAAGCACTGATATAAACCGCCTGTTGCTTTACAAGCACCATGAGCACCTGCTGAGACCTGAGCAACTCGGTGCTGCTTCCCCCCAAGGGAAGGTGCATGGGCTAGCTCATGCCGTGCTGGGGACAGGAGTGGGTGCCTTTGTGCAGCTGTGCTGGGGACATGTGGGGCTGCTCAGCTGCCCTGGGACTCCTGTGACTCGTGATGGGACAGCGGGAGCTTGACAGGTCATGCCATGCCAGCACCCTTGGCTGGTTCCACGCCCTTTACCCGCTCCCCTCTCCAGGCATCTCCCGGGGGGATGCTGGCTGCCCCTCTCTGTCAGTGCTGCAGAGGGGCTGCCCCTCACCTCACCCTGGGAATGGGACCTGCTCTCCAGCGGTTACTGAGCTGGGAAGCTGTTGGCGTCCAAAGGTAGTTCCCAGCACTGGGGCATTGCGCCTCTGGCCTGCGGGTCATTGCACTTGAGGAGCTGGAGGTGGCACCTTGAGGGCTCAGGGTGCCGTGAACCCTCACCCCCCCATTGCCCGGCAGAGCCCAGCCCTCCTGCACACCCCAGGCTGGCCCTGACCTCCCTGCGGTACTCACATATTGGCCTCGGGGGTGTCAGGCAGGGGGATGCGGAGGTAGGTAATGTCCTGGAAGACACAAAAGGAAGAGGAGAAACTCGGGTGTTGTGGTCGGGGTGTCATGGGTGCTCGCAGCTGGTCCTGCAGTGCCTTTGCTGCCCGTCCCAGTGCTGCCTGCGCTTCGCTCCCCCAACGCAGCATCCCCCCGTGCTGGGATGGGGCCGCTCTCTCCCTTGGCAGGAGCGTGGGGAGAGCAGCAGGGGACAGGCAGCTGGTGGGAGGGGGTGGGAAACAAGATGATGCTGGAGAGCTGGAAATAGCTTCCCGTTCAAGGCCAGGTTATAGTCACAAGACAGCCCGTTTCCCAGAGCTGGGGCGGCTGCCCAGCTCCTCTGGGACTGCTGGTGGGGAGAGGGGAGAGGTGTACGTGCCGTGGGGTGCTCAGAAGAGGAAGGAAGGTGCTGCAGCATGGAAGGAGCTGCAGAAATACGCACAGTGGTGTCAGGCACAGAACCCTACCTGCAGCAACGGCTGGGGAGATTCATGGATTGAAACGATGTGGGTGATCTTGTTCCGGCTTAGCTGCTCTAGGTCTTTGGCATCTAAAGGATAAAACTAGATATTAGCACTTATTTGTTTCTTGCCCTTTTCTTCCCACAAGTGCATCTGCTGCGCTCCTGTGGACAGACAGCACACAAAAGCCTTGCTTGAGGATCGGCTGCATCACACCCCCCACACGCAGCAGCGCAGACACGGGCAAATACCCAAACATGTTCTCAAAATCTGGAATGCGACCGCCACGATACCAAACCAGAGACCTCCTCCCTCCAAAGGCACTTGACCTCACTGCTTGTGCTGGGGTGAGAATTCACATCGGCATGGAAAAAACTCCCTCCTTTGCAAGCAGGCAGCTTCCCGCCTGCCTGTACTTGTCCCCAGTTCGGGGAGGAGATGTGTCCTCTGCCTGCACCTCCCCTGTGCAAACACGCATGTGGCAATGGGACTTGCTGCAGCCTGAGGGATCTGCTTTATCTTGTGAACTATGGAAGCGGAGCTGCAGCCATTCACATCACCCCTGAGTCTGGCCAGGTCTGTCTAAGCTCCCCTTTAGCACCCAAGGGGGCTGTGGAAAACACCCGAAGGGTGATTAGCAGCACTCTGCATGTATCCTCGCTGCAGTTGCATGCAAATAAATTGGGTTTTCTCAGCTTTCTGGGGCAATGACCTGCTTCTCGCTAATGCTTCAGCATCCCTGGTTGTGATCCTGGGCCCTGGTCCAGCCCAGCGGTTGTTACGCTGGGAGGAGAGCGTGCTCGTCTTGCTGGCCAAGCAGCTTTGTAGCCATCTCCCTTTCATGCCATGACCAGTGGATGCTGCACAAGCTGCCAGAGAGGAGGAGCAACATTTCTCCCATCTCGTTGTTTTGGGTTTCTAAACTTCCACGTGGTGTAAAACCTTGGCTCAGGAATCCAGACCGCAATGTGCTAACAGCGTGATGTGAATTTTAATAGCAGTGAGCCTCCAGAGAGTCGATCTGCGGGTGAGCCAGGTTGGTTGTGTGTGTGGGGAGGGAAGTGGGGACCCTCATGGGGACTTCCACAGAACCTGCCACCTTCCCACCTGCCTTGGGCAGGCAGAATGACAACAATTAGTGACACCGGCATCAAGGCTTACAGTGGCTGGAAAAGCTTTCAGTTGGAGAAAATGTCTCTGTGACCTCTGCTTAACGTAGCAGGCCTGAAATCTCTGTTGTCATGCTGCATTGCTTGGTAGAGTGATGCTCAGGTGGCATCAGGCCCCTACGTTAGTGGTTACTCGCAGAAACCCCCATGATGAACCCGGGAACTGGGTGCCCTTGCCCCTCTGCTCCCAGCAAGCCGCAGCCCCCAGCCCACCCCAAGGTGCTCCATGGTGCAGGGACCACAGGGCTGTCCCAGCCGGGGCTGCTGCTGCTCAGGCTCTGATGGCATTTTCTTAGCAATTCACACCAGCAGTTATAAACCTTCTCAGCACTTACAGCAGGAATCAACTACCAAACGTGCCACGAGGGAGGCAGGAGCGCTACTAAGTGCTGGTTTGTCATGGCAGATGCCAGTACTTCGTCGTGAATTGCCCTCTGACACTGAAAACCCCTTAAAATAGTGAACTGATGTGAAAAGAGGTGAATGTCTCCAGGAGAAAGTCCATCCTGAGAGTGGGCAGCCCGCTCCTACAGCTGCGAAACTGGGGTGCATCACTCCGAGTGGCTTTGCTCCTGCTCCCTCGCACTGGTGTGTCACCACCAGCTCCTCTGCTCCTGGCACAGGATCCATGCCAGCTCGAGCACATGGCACAGCTCACCGCGGCGGGTGAACTCCCACAGGACTTGGGGGAGGTTTGAAAGCAAAGCCTGGCTTTCCCTGGGCCACCCTGCATGCTCCCATCCCCTCCCAGCCTGCCCAGCTCACTGCCTTGCACTGAGGAAGCGGGATGGCCGCAAGGGCTTCCTGGTCCCAGCCAGCGGTGTCATGTCAGGGATACATCTTGCTGGGACCCTTCCTGGCGAGGCCACAGCCCCCCTCGGCCCCTTCCCCCCGGGTGTCCCGAGAGCCCAGGGCAGACGTTAAATAAGGAAACCAAAGTGAAGGCAGAGGGTTTCTGCCTTGCGTTTCCCCTGGTGCCTCCACTCTTGCCGCTGCCGACACAAACCGAGGGGCAGAGCAGAGCGCGTGGTGGGTGCATGCGGCAGGGCATCGGGCAGCGTTGGCAGGCAGGGAGGTACGAACACAAGCAAACCCAGCTCCCCGTCGGAGAACGTCTCTGTGGTGGTGGGGCTCTGCTTACCGATGAAGTTCCCAAGGTAGAGGCCGGGGAGGATCTGCGGGACACAAGGAGAAGTGGCAGCATGAGCAGCAACCTTGGGCTGTGGTACCCATCGCACCAGGAACCCTCCCGAGAAGCAGTGACTTTGGCCAGAAAGGCCAAATTTCTGCGGTTAACGTGACAGTCACCTGCCCTAGGGCAGGATCGGTGGCTGCGACCGTGGTTGCTACCGGGGCTGCCGCTGCTCTGGCATCCAGCACAGGGGGTGCTGGCACCCCAACCTGCACAACTGCCTGGCACTGCGCCCTCACGGGCGCTGGGATTCAGCCACGACGTTTTTATTGCTCCTCTTGCTTATTATCAATAGATTCTTTGTTAGGGCTTTTTTATCTGAGCTCAGCAAGATACATACGCCTCCGTACAGCTTGGACTATACCCACGGCCTGCGGAAGTCCTGCTGCCCGAGGGACGGGGAAGCAACAGGCACGGAGAAGCCTGGGGTGGATGCGGTGGTCCCCCCCTCAGCCCCAAGCTCTGCTTCCCCTCGCTTTATGCCTTAGAGAGCCCTCTTTGAACAGATCACTCTGGACACCATGTCTTCATCTTATTTTCCTTGTGAAATTCCACTTTTCATATTCAAAAGATAATTACTTGACAATGCCTCTGTTAATTGCACTGCAGATACAGAAGTGGGATACCTTGCAGCCCTTCTCACTCAGAGATATTTTTTATTTTCCCTGTCTCCCAGCCTGGCCAGCAAGGCTCCCCAGACTGTTCAGCCCCTTGTCCAGATGGTTCCCCTCCAGCTTCTCTCTGCTGCGATGTTTGGTGCCTGGGACCCAGGCAGGCAGAGGTGGTTTCTACCAGCACAGCTGGACTCGTACTTATCTCACTTCCCCCATTTGGAAATGTTTCTCTTGGTCAAACAGCTTAAAGAGGGTTTTATTACGATTCCTAAGATTTTAGATCAATTTTCTACTGACAGGGTGCCTTTAACTTGCAGCTGCGGCACCGAAAGGAGGTGGTAGAAGAGCACCAGTTAGCAAGGGCAGCTCCCAAGGGCAGAACGCTGAGCCATGAATAGCAGCACGTTCCGTCCCTAGCACCCTTCTGACCCACTCCTCGCTGGAGAAAACGGGGCAATACAGCCCCGTCTGCAGCACTGGGCACTTCCCCAGATAATGAGCAGTTATGGGGCTGGGGAGGGGTGTTTAAAGCTTAGGAGCTGGATATTCCTGCAGGAAGGTGTCTCTGTTCACCTGTGATGGGGAGAAGCTCAAACAACCACAAAATAGCACCTAACCCCTTCAGGCAGTGACGCTGAGCACAGCTGGCCCCACGGAGCAGGGAGTGTGGGACTGCGGAGCTCTGGGTCGCACAGGGCCCCTGGTGTGTGTTTGGGAGCTGGTGCCTTGGTTTTAAATGCGTTGGGAAAGGTTCCCCCCCTCCCTCGGAGAGGATCACTATTATCCCTGCCCTCCACACCCCCCAGCCATGGCTGCAGGCTGGCACAGGGTCCCTGCCTGCTTCTCCTCCAATTTCACTCCGCCAGCAGGTAAACAAGCTGCCTGACCTCCGAGCACTGTGCCGGATCCGGTGCTGGTGGGTGAAACTCCACTTGGCACGGCAGGGCAAGCCAGGCAAGCGTCTCCCACCTCCAGCGCCGGGACAAGCTGCCCCGGCATGGCCGTCCCCGCAGAGCAGCCGCCCAAGCGCTCCCCGTTACCTGGCTCATGCCGTTTCCCATGGCCGGCAGCTGGCGAGGAGGGGGGGACAGGGCGCGGGTGTCCTTGTCCCCAGTGCTGCCGTCCTCCCCGTCCCCAGGCGCAGCCGCCGTCCCCGCTCCGGACGCTCCCTGGTCGGGTTTCCGTCATGAAGAGCTTGGCTCCCTCGGGATCACTGCCCGTGGCGGGGCGGGATCGTTCCCAGCGTGGCTGTACCGGGGCAGAGGGGACCTCGGCCGCCGTCCTCTGCGGCTCCTGCTGAGGCCTTTCCCTGGCGGCTGCTCTCGCCGGGAACAGACAAAGGAGGAGAAACTCCCCCTCTGCGCTGTGGTGAGGGAGCGCGGGGGCCGCGCTGGCTGCTGCCTGTCGCCGCCGCCGCACAAGGCTGCAGTGTTGGGAGAAGAACAAAACCTTTGTCCTGCTCCATCAAGGAAGGTCTGTGGCAGCATGCCCACCCCTGCCTGCGCCATGCCCATCCCTGCCTGCCCCTGCCTGCGCCATCACCTCCCCTGCCTGTGCCGTGACCTCCCCTCCCTGCGTCCGCCGCAGGGTGTGCGAGACCCCGGCCCCACACCTGGGGGCAGGCAGTGGATTTTAGAAGGTTCTAGACCCGTTCGTTCTCCCCCTCTGACACCAGCCCCAGCAGCCGTTAGCACCATACTGGTCTCACTGGGACTGGGGAAGTGCTGGTCCCCGTCCCTGCCTGGCAGCAGGAGGGTGGCAGAGACAGAGCCAGGGGTCTGGGGACCGCCCGAGTCCCCAGCCTTGCTCAGGCAGGGATCCCAGGCTGCCTGCAGGGTCCCTGCAGCCCCGATCCTTGCCCCCCCGCCCACTGCATGGTGTCCACCTGCCCGGAGTGTGAGCAGGTGGCTCCTCAGTGTCACAGGGGTTGGGGACAGCCCGGGCCAGGGAAGAAGTCATCCCTACCCCTGTTCCCTGTGGGGTGCCATGCCGCGGCCCCACATAGAGTGGGAGACCCTGGGGGTGCAGGGTAGGGGGGGACATGGAGCGTGGGACTTGGGGACATGGGGCAGGGGGCACACGGCAGGGGACCTGGGGACGCAGGGCAGGGTGAGAGGGGATGGGGGGACACACCGAGAGGGCCAGGCCCCGGCGCGGGTGGCGCACGTAGTGGACACACCGGCGGGTCGGGGACACACCGGCAGTGGGAACACGCCGGCGGGGGGGGGGGGGGGGGGGCAGTGTCGGGGTTCCGGTCCCGCGGGCGCCCCCTGCTGCGCGGCGGCGCGGTTGCCATGGGGACGGGCGCGGCCTGGCGGGCGCAGGCCCCGGCGCAGGCCCCGGGGGCGGCGGCGGCCGCAGCCAAAGGCAAGCGGGGAGTAACGGCTTGGAACGGGGCGTCCGGCGGGTTCCCCCCCCGGCTCTTGCACATCCCCGAGGCAGCGTGTTAAACCCCGGACCCTCCCAGCGCGGGTGAGGGCGAGCACAGCGCCAGCGGGACCTCCTGCCCCATAGACCAGCTGCTGCATCCCACCTGCCCGGCACGAGGAGCTTTTGCCTTAAAACCACCCGAGGATGGTGTGTTGTGAGGGGGCTGCAGAGGCTCGTTTGTGTCCGTGGGCAGGTTTAGCTGCCACAGGTAAAACTATTCCTTGCCCCGTCCTCTCCAGGGTGTTGCTCCCACCATGGCACGGGGGGGCTGAGCTGGACGTGTCCCCCCTCTGGACCTTCGCACCCGCCAGCCATGGCATAAGCGGAGGCCGAAGGTGGTTTGTAACACTGGGCTGTAACCTGCAGCGGTTCAGGAATGGTGGGGTTGGGCTGCTGCTGCCCTGGGGGCTAAAAGTCAGCCTTGTGCTGCCTGTCCTGCAGAGGAGTGTGCTGACTGCACGGGGATGCCACAGTAGAAATAGTGGAGCGTGGATTGTAAGACCTGCCCTGTTCTAGCTCCGCATGGTCACACAGAGATAGAGAAAATCGCCATCAAGCCTCCTCCTCCACAAAGAAAAAGCCGTTCTCAATGGTATCTGTATTTATTTATTTTTTTTCTTCTCTGCGTGTGTGGTGCAGTTGATCCCCAAAAGCTTCTCAAGGGCAATTAAAGTGAGTCAGGCTATGGGAGAATTTGTTGTGCTGAACCTTAATTTCTCTTTCCATGCAGCTGAGTCAGAAGAACTGTTTAGTGAAGAATCTGAAGAGATTTCGGAAGCAATTAGAAAGAGAAGCAGGAAAGCTTGAGGCAACAAAACGTGCCTTTATTCCCAAGACCTTCAAAATGCCTTCAGAGTACCATTTGTTTGTGGAAGAATTTCGCAAGAATCCTGGCATCACTTGGATTCTGAAACCAGTAAGTATGTGCTCTCCCAAGGAAAGTGAGACACAGATGAATGGATGCCTTCGTTCTGCGGAGGAAGAAGAAAATATGCAGGAAATCCACAGGAAGAACTGGGCAGAGCAGGGTGGCTAGAAGCAGCAGTGCTCCTGGCCAGTGTCTTAGTCAACACGTACTACCAAAACACTTCTTCTTGTGTAACAATTTATTTGAGCAGTAGAAAGGCGACTCAGTTTATTTGTAGAGCCAAAGTTAATTCAGTGGTGAAGGTATAAAGTGCAGAGTTCTTGTGTGGAGGAACGGATTGTACTCCCAGGGGTTCTCGTGCTGGGGTTATGGCCAAGTTCATGCTATGAAATCTTTCAGTTTGGCTGCAGGTGTGCAAGAAGGTGGGTGTGTGGAGGGCGGCTGTCTAATTGGGCTTCTGGTTAAGCAGCATTCTAGGGCAGCCCCTAAAGATGGAGCTATGAAAACATCTGTTTGGTTTAGGGAAATCCCACTATGTTAGATGTCAGCCAGTGTAAATCCAGCCACTTACTGAGCGGACTTTCATCCTGAGAATGTGAAGAGATTACGGGAGGCTCCATGAGCAGTGTGGAGCACAAGTTGGGGTGGATTTGGTTGGCATTAGCTTCTCTCTGCTCTGCAGTTAGAGACCTCAGGGGTAGCCTCATGCTCTGAATCACGGTTGTCCCCTCAAGCCTATGGCTGGCTGGGGCTGTGCTGAACACAGCAACTTCCACTTCAGCCAGTGTCCTGGGAAACAATAGAAAAAATGTGTTTCCTTTAGAAATTATGACAATACATGATGCTGAGAAACGCCTTGCTTCTGCCAGATGATTCAAGCCATTTAACATCACGAGTATCGTGCCGTGGTGCATAATTAAAAATACACCCATCTGTGAGACCTGCGAGCGAGCAGTCGCTTTGCTTTGCGCAGCAGGTCTGGCGAGGAGGCTGGGACAGGAGGATTCACCTTACCCTGCAAGTCAGGCCCACCAGTAAGGGCACGCTTGTGAGAAGTGAATGGGAGGTAATTATGCAAACTAACATGTGAATTACAGCCAGGAGGATAGCAGCTAGTGATTATCTAACTCTACAAATGGGAATGTGTTAATTGGCAACAAAACCCCTTATATTAAGCTGATTTTGTGCCCACAACCTCAATTAACATGGTAAATAACAAAAACAGAGTAAACAAGGATGTATGAAAAGCCTGTGATTACTGAGATTATACCAACAACTTAAATGAAATAGTTTGTGGCTGACCTCAAAACTCAAAAACAAGTGAAAATAAACTCCATGTTACTCCTTCTGTTGGTCTGTGCTCTTGAGAAGCCCCATGTTGTGACAGCTCAGGTTGTCTGCTCCCACACTCAGATGCAGTAGTAGGTCAGGACGTGACCAGTGCCCCATCCTGGGGCTGCGGGAGTCTGGACCTCCTTGGGAAGGTGTCCTGGGGAGCCTTGCTTCTCGGGTGGCTTATCTGGGCTACTTGTCACCCGCTTTTAGTACATCGTGCAGCCTAGGCTGTCTTCAGCATTGTTCTGCTCTTGCTTGCCATAGCTCTCTGACAGTTTTCATGACTTTTCTGTTTAATTAAGTTCTTCTATAGTGTACACAAATTTAAAATGTGACTTAACAAAATTCCTGACAACATATGTTGCGTTACTTATATTTCCGCAAGCACGTGACAGAGTTTGTTTATTCGATACTGTGGAAGTTCCCCATAGGCTGGCTGCCTGCCATGCCCTTTCCTCCAGGAATCCTCCTAACACTTACAAATCTGTTGTTGGATCCCCCTGCCCCTGTAACCTTAAATAAATGTGCCTGCATACAAACAGATGATGAATCAGGTTATGCAGATCGTCTACACTGAAATACTGTGAAAGAGCAGGAAATGCTAATCTTAAAGCTGGTAACTTTGCTCTTCCATCTGTGTGTTGGCAGGTCACAAGGTGAAGGAATTTCCCTGCTCCAAAAACTGAAGGATATCGTTGATTGAAGAAGGTGAGAATGATTCTCCGTCTTTGCCTTGGGGAATATCCAACAGGCATTTGGGTTTTTTTGCTCTTATTTCATTCTCTCCTTCTGCTAGTGACGCGTTCTGTTCTTGTTCTCCTGTGCCTGTCTCGTGCAATACTCTTTCACCATTCCCCAGGGCAACAACAAAGTTTCTGACTGTGGCTTTTCCCAAATGGTGAGATACTTCGTCTGGGATCTGACTTCTTTTGCTTTGTGTGCATGTTAATGTATAAACTTCTGATCTTGGGTAGGTATAACATTAGGCAGCAATATCAGCAAATGGGTTATATTTCTCTGCACTTCATAGGTTGAGAGTTTATGTTCTAGTGACATCTCTAAGGGCAAACCACCATTATTATGCCAGGAATGGCATTTCCCTGCCTTCATGCCCAGTTGCTCCTTTCCTCTTCTCCCAGTACATCCCACTGAAGGCCTGGTTATCCAGAGGTGGATTTGCTCGCTTTCCTAAGACAGGATTTACTCTGAATAACGGAGATGATCGCTGTATCCTACCTGTCTGCGTGTGCCATAAAGAAGGCTAAGAAAAGGAATGTACGATTCTACTGCTTGGTATTGGATGCATCAGATGAACCTTGTCACTTCGGACTCCTGCAGACACCTAAAGGATTCAGCTGTCCTCCTGCTGCTGCTGTCACCCTGTCTCTCTCCTGTCTTTTTTCACTGGAAAACTGGTGTCACCAGATCACTGGAAATGTCAGTTTGACAAATCAGCTAGGACCGAAGCTGAAATGTCAGTCCTGGTTTTATTGTTAGTGGTTGAATGCTGGCAGCCTTTCTTCTTCCTTAGCTTCACAGAATGTAAGGACAGGGTGATTCATGAGAGAGAACTATTTGATTTCCTATGTGTCACACTTGCTACTGTATTGAGTTTGATAGCTTTCATTTGATTAACACATCTTCCTAAAAGGTATCCCACCTCAATTTGATGGCTTAGGAGACAGGAAAATCCATCACTTCTCTCTGTGAAAGTTCAGCAGAGTTCATGCTTTCTCTAAATGATCAAAAGCCTTTCCAGAATGGGGGTACAAGCTGCCCTGGATGAAGGCATGCTGAGGTTTGAGACGTGCTGACATGAAAAGCTTCGTGCCAGCCATGAGGTACAGTACTAGCTCAGGCCAGTCACTGTTTCATTTTCCAGGTACTACTCTTGATTACTTCTGATTTTTAATTTTTTCCTACAATTTTTAGTAAGATATCATCATGCAGTATTGGATTTAAGCACAGGTAGTTGAAGCCTGTGATTACAGACAGGGAAGATAATTAATTGGCGCCGGGGCAGAAGAGGACTGTTTAGAGTGAGAATTACATATTTGCTTGTTCAGTGTCTTTTTGTCTTTGATCCTTATCTCTACTTCATTCCAGATGTTCATCTCACAAATGTGGCAGTGCAAAAGACTGTATGTGATTATGATCCCGGGAAGGTGAGGGATACGCACTGTCTGCAGACTGTTCCCCTGCCGCCTGCCGTTGGGGCTCTTCTGGCAGATGCGAGCAAGTTGACCTCATCCTGCCAGCTGCCATGCCGTGGACGTGTGCTGCAGCCACTTAACTGTGCTGCCTTGTCTCCTGATACCCATAAATGTGGTTTTGTTGGTAGCAGCTCTAGGTGAGAGGCTGGGTGAGTGTTCTGCTTTAACCGTTGCTTTGCAGCCGTCTGCGCATCTACAGGGCTGATTTTTTGACTTTAAACCTAGTAACTTTCTGGTTAGCGCTTTTCTGAGATGCGGATATCTCATAGCTTAGCCCTTCACTTCTAAGACCTCAGCGGTACAACAAGGTTGACGTTGCTGCACACAGTTGTCACTGTTAAGCTTCCTCTCTCAAGAAGTGGCAGCTGAGAGAAAGAGACAGAGGGAGGAAAAAAAATATTAAATGGGATGTCAGATTCCTCGTGAATCTGAGATGAGGGTTGACGTTTGAGAGTGATGGAGGATGGTGTTGAACTTCCCATTTTATGGGCTGCTCCCTTCTATAAATCTCTCTTGTCTGTGTGGAAAGGAGAGTCTCTGCAATACCCTGATGGAAGATAAGATGCTGATTGCTGTTAGAAAACTTCTGGTGGAGAACTAGGGACCTTTTTTCCCTAGAACTGTACAGCTGTCATGCTTGAAGAGTTTAACCGCATTGTGGGGCTGGTGGCACCTACCTTCTGGTCTCTGTTTTTTTACTAAGAATTCTTGCTGAGCTGTGGAGACTACAGGGTGAGGATTGAAAAGAATCACGTGGACTAAATCCATGGTCATCTGTTGGGAACGGCTTCATATAGTTGTGTTTGGATGTCTCAGGGCTGCAAGTGGGGCAAACATGGGGCAGGGTTGGTGGAAGTTCTCTTTGTGGATACAGACAACACTTTCATCCCCAGCCTCCAGAGTGTTCAGAAGGTGATTAGCAGTGACAAACACTGCTTTGAGCTCTACAGCTATGACATCCTGATCCATCAGGATCTAAAACCTTAAGGGTGTTAATAAACATACAAGGGGTTAGAGTATCAGGGCAGCTACTTTCCCTGGACAGGGGTGTCTTGTGATGCTTCTGCGTCTTGTAGGTAGGTGCTTGCAAGCTGGCTCTGGGTGAGCCAGTCTGGAACTGCAAGTGAAGTGTAGAGAGGTTTGAACTGTTTTACATGAAGGAAGCTGGTGTCCAGAAGAAATACAGCTGGTTTTGCTCAAAGTATCAGAGTTTATTAGCTGGGCGCGGCACCCTGTAACTTTGTCTGTAGAATCTCTAGCACTGTGTTGTGAAACCCTGCCAATTTGGCTATTTCTGGAATATGTTCCCTTCCAAGTATCAGCATATCACAAGTACCACAGCACTTGCCAGAGATGGAGGGTTACCATCATCTCTTCTCCTGCTTGTGTATCTTTCAGCAGTGCCCCATCAGCCCTGATAAACCTCCAGTTGGTGCCTTTGGCTGCCAGCACTAAACATGACCCGTGTCTGTAGTGCACTGGCTAAAAGGCAGACCCCAACTGAAAGATGTCCCTCCTGCCAGTTGTGGAGAAAAGGACTCCATAGGACTTGACGGTATTTAAAACAAAACAACAAAAAAAAACCCTTTAAAACATAATGTGACTCTAGATATTTTTTTTTCTTAAATACAAGTTTTCTCACTGGCTAAGTGAAAACTATGTATCATTAAAGTTCAGCTGAAATTCTCAGAATATTATCTGCTACATACGCAACCCAAGTATTGCAACAGCAGGAACCCGAGAGCGCAACCGACTTGTAATTACAGGAGTTGAGAAAAACAGAAACAGCAAATAGTACTTCAGAAATTACAAGCAAATAGGATTTTTTTTTTTTAGTCTTTCAGCCTTAATCATGTAAAGTGCAAGCAGTACCATAGGTAAGGAAATTTCCCTTAGATATGATTTACGTTGACGGTGCTCTCCTGTCAAACGTCTCCTCTAATTTACTTTTTTTTACCTCTTCTGTCTAACAAGACAGCTCTGTGTTCTATCAGCATCAGTCCAATATTTCACGTGATGCCATTGGGGACAGCTTTATTTCAAACGAGCAAATAAACGCAGCTCAGCTGTGGTCCTGGATAGCTCTAATTTGCACAATCTACTCAGTTCATAGCCTCAAACCAAATGACTGCTTAGGCAGCCTGCACATAAAGAGCTGGAGTAACTTCAGTTGGTCAGGAAACAAATGAATCGGAATGAAAGTCCTCGATGTCATCACAGTGCTCAGGTAGCGCTGCTGGGCTCTCGTAGAATTGCTATTTGAACACTGTGTTGTGCTAGGAAACTGTTTCCAGGAGACATCCACATTCCGCTGCTAAAAAAGGGTTAATGCTCATTCTGTGAGTTCTCCTCAGCATTTACGGCTTCAGCTAGACTTTGGTTTTCACTTGTGTGTCTTTCTGGAAGCTAGAGGGATTTTTTTTTTTTTCTTTAGTACCATCAAGAACAGGAATAGAAACTTTGCAATAAGCTCAGAATGTTCTTTGGCTCGGCGCATGGGAAAGAGATTTGGGGTTGGATTTCCTATTGCTTCACACTTACTCCTGCCTCTAGCAGAGTAATGATTTTTGTAGACAGGCGTTTCTCTTAGATGAACCATTGGCAAAACTGCCGTTTCTCCCTAATTTACTGTTGTTGTATCCCCTTGGCTTCTGGAGGTGCATGCTTCACCTTCCCTCACTGACAGTAGCCAGGAAAACTGAACTCAAATGTCATCTTCTCAGAGACACACTTCATAGTGTGGACAGGGAGAGCAGGCGGGCAAAGATGTTTATTACCTTCTAAGGGGTTTTATTAAACTGTTTGGAATGGATGGTCTGGTTCCATGTCTGTCTTGGCAACTGGTCGTAATACTCTATAACCTTTATAGCGATTAAATGGTGAATTTCCAGAAACAGAGCAAAGTAAGCAAGCGTGCTGCCACTTCAGAGTGGGAAAACAAAGCAGCACGGGGCTGCAAAGGGAACGGAGTCTGTGTCAGAGCTGGGACTTGCACAAGAGCTGTCTTTCAGAGGCCCTTCTCCATTGTGCCTCCTACACTTACTGCTTCTGCAGCTCTCTGTTTCAAGCAGCTTGTCTTGCAGCATTTTGTGGCTGACTTTACAACTGTGCTAACCTCACATATTAATAGTAGAAAGATGTTCATCCACTGTTTTCAGCTGTCCAGCTTTGTCTCTGATTGTCTGTGAGTTTATTCTTGTGCGCAGACAGATAATTGTCATTGCTCAGGTACTTCAGTGTGTGTATTTGATGTTGTAGGCTGGTGGGGAAGGAGAAGCGTGTTGGAGGCTTTGACCTGATACGGAACAATGGGTCTGTCAGCAGAGGGGAAGACCCAGGTACTCCGGTGAATGAGAACATCATGACAAGCACACGTTTAGGTGCGTACTCATCCAGGGCTGGCAGGGTGCCCTGCTCAAGTCCTTATAGCATCTGCCCATCAGCAAGAGGAGAGCACACACCTTTCACTGAAAAACAAAAGAACAAGAACGTGTGTGTGAGCTCTTATGGGGTTAAGAGACCAAAAGGAGCAAATGCTTTCCAAAAGTGGATGTAAGTGACCAGGCTGCAGAAGCACTGATGAAAACAAGCCTGTAAATGTAGTAGGAACAGTTTCGTTCATAGTCCTGCTTTTCAAGCATTAAGTCACAGCAGACTTCTTCATATGCCAGCTTTGCTGCAAAAAACACTCTACAGTCACTGTGGGGACTGTTTACTGGGCACTTTCCTGAACCTAGCTGTGCATCTTACTGTTGGGAAGATTCTGAAGTCATACTTCTGGGAGGCTGACATGTATTGTAACTTTATTTCGCAGCACGCAGCTCAGTGTGCTTACAGTCCTCTCTGGCTGTAGTTTCTAACTAACAAGACATGAGTACAGCCTCACCTGAAAGTGGGACATTACCCCACCTCTACAGGAAGGTAGAGTAAGGTGATGTGTGATTCCCCTGTTAACGTTTTCATTGCAGGCTGCTACGATGACAGGAAGAAACAACTGAAGCAGCTTTTCAGGAGTCTTCCTGCACAGCAGAAAGTGTAGTGCTGATCCCGAGCTTGGGATGGGAGCGATCAGCCTGGATGAAGTTTGCTCTCTTTTCCTCGTATCGGGCAGCAGCAGTTCCCACTTCTCTCAGGACACTGCTGGCTCAGCGCAAGATGCTGGCCGCCTGCTTCTGAAGGTTCCCCAGCTTGGAAGCCTGAATGAAGTATTTCATAGTGGCTGACATAAGACACAAGGGACGCTGGCTTCTCAGCTGTCCACCTGCACTTGCAGAGCTTACTTCTGTACCATGTAAGAAAATAAAGGGGATAAACACATTCTGTACAGCAAAACTAAGCTCTTAGGGAGGACAGCCACCTGGTCCTCCTACTGCTACTACTATGGAAACATGTCAGAGCAGAAAACCTGTTGCCACGATACTGTAAAAATAACCTCGCCATCACATGTTAGGGAGACGCTGGCTGGCTGTACTACAGGGTTGTGTAAGAGTGCAGCTCTAACATCGGGACTTGGCACTGTGCACTGCCGCTTGCTTCCAGAAGAGATGCAATTTTCTGAAAAAGCTACAGGCAAGATAGTTCAGGTGATAAGTCGATGTTATATTTAATCTGTGTATCTGAAACTTAAGCTTGAAGTGGACAGCCTTGCTTCTTGCAGTTGTACGTTTAGGGTACGTGGCATTAGCTACAGAATTTTAAAACTTAGATCAAGCAAGGGTAGTTGGCTTTTTAGATTTAAAGAAACCACACCTCGGTTTTAAGGAGTCTGAAACAAGGTATTTTTGGAACTATGTATAAGTTGAAGAACGTGTGGAACCGGACAAGGCAGTGCCAGGCTGTCTGGAGGAGGGACCGCTGGAGGGTGGTCAGGGAGCCAGGAAAACGGTGGTGCCATGTTCAAAGTTCTGCACGGCTGTGCAGAAGGGAGGAGAGCAAGGGATCAGGCCTCTGTGTTACGTGTGTGAGGTTTGACAGAACAGGTGAGCTACCTAAAGAGCTGGAGACAGAAGGACAACTGCCATATTTAAAGTTTTTAAATTCTATCCAGAAATATCTTTACAGAAGTTGAAAAAAAGAAAGGGCTTAGCAGGTCTCAGACACTTTCCTGTACACGGAAAAAAAAAATAAAACTTACTGTAGTCCATTTCTAATTATGATTTTTTTTTTTAAAAAATCTTCTTATGGTCTTAACCAAGTTGTGCTTCAGACTAAGGGTAGCATAATGTTAAAACCTTTGAAGAAACCAATCAGTTGTCCTTTTACAAGACAGGCTCTGTGACTATTGCTGCTCAGCCCTCTTCAGGCTGCTTTTTTTAAATATACATACGTTTTATCCCTTCATCTAGTTTTGAAAACCTCTTTTCTGTGGTCTCTCGCCTTACAACTTAACAGCAGAACATGTTTTCCAAGCAAGAATAAAAGGATGCTGCCTCTCCCTATCCCTCCCTACAAATCTTAAAGAAATTCTTGACGTGCTTCAGATGTATAGTTTGGCTTTGTTTTAATACCACAGGCGCGCACAACTCCTCTTCTGTGCTTCGGGCACACTGTGGAGTCCCAGTTCCTCCTACTCCTGTTCCCAGCACAACAAAGAACCAACTCTGAAGCCAAACTCCAGAAGCACTCGCACAAAAACCCAACAAGGAACAGACACACAGAGTTAGGAATGCTCCGCTGCTCTGATTTTAATAATCCCATTTCCACCAGCCACAGGCGTTTGCCCATCGCTGTGTCCCAGCCCGTGCCTCCGTACGGCTCCGCCACCTGAGCTCCAGCAAGGAGCAGGAAAGGGTTTGTGATCCAAGAAAACTGCAGTGTCATAGCTAAGGAGCCAAACGCTTCCCAGCACCTGCCAGAGATCTCACTTGAGGCAGACTCTGGCCATGCCAATGTCCTCCTGCAAACCCCGAAAGCTGCAGCTATTGCAGTGTGAGCTCCAGGGGTGCCAGCCCAATGACGTGACGATGGCCCGGCCACCTCAGCCCTCCAGGATGCGATTGATTAGTTTCATTTCCTCAGCAGTCATGGGGTTCAGGTTAAATCCCTTCAGCTCAGCTTTACCTGAGAGAACACACAGAAAAAAAATCAGGATTTGGCTACAAAAGAAGTGAAGCAGTCCATGTGAAACTCTATAGAGGGGCTGCGGGGAGGGCAGGGACAGCCCTGGAAGTGATGTGGGAGCCCATTTAGTGTGCTGGGGGGTGACAGCTCCACACCAGGAGCCGTACGATACTGCTGGAGCAGGGCAGGAATTGCAAAGCCAACGGGAAAGGGGCTACAGGAACGCACAGAGCTCAGGAGTTTCTGGACCCTCCTCCTGACACACAACGTCTGCTCCCAGATACTGAGAAGGTTCCAGAACAGGAGCGTTTACCTTGAGCTTCGAAGAGGCGGTTGACCTTCAGGCGCAGCTCTTTCCGGAGGTTGTTTATCTCCTCATCCAGATGTTCCTGGTCTGAGACAAGCGGGACAGGAGTGAGGAGGTGACAGCTCTGGGGCGAAGGCTGAACCTTCTGCGGGGCGCTCGGTGTGGAAGCCCAGGCCCGAGGGGCAGGAGAGGGCTCCTCCCCAGCTCTGTTGGGGTCCCACCCGCTGCTCTGCTGCCCACGGGGCTGGGCCCCACATTGCTTCGTGCCCAAAGGCGCTTCCCAGGACACTGCCCGGGACAGCTGAGCCACGGCCAGGACCTGCCTGCGCCTGCCAGCGGGAGGTTTTGGGCCCTTTGCAGCCCTTTTTCTAAAATCTTATTAGGGTTAAGACCACCTGTACACAGAGTCCCCGGGGCAGCCGGCCTTACCCTTCCGCAGCATCTCCTTGGTCTGGGCTTTTGGGAGTTCGATGAACATGTCCCCGAAGCAGACCATGGCCTTGCCTGGGGGGTTGGGGAGGGGGTGGGGCGAGAAGAGGGAAAGAAAAAAAGGGAAAGGGGAAGGCTTTGTCAGAGGGGCTTTCCTCCCCGGTCACGCAGCCGTCCCCCGGGCTGCGGGGCTCCCGCGGGGTTGCACCGGGCTGGGCCCGGACCTCACCATCGGGCTCCGGGTCCTTCTGCAGCGCCCGCAGGGCCTCCCGGTTCCGGTTCCGCTTCACGTCCAGGTCCACGATCTGCAAAAGGGAGAGAGGCAGCCGGGGCTCGGGGCTACCGGCGGCGGGGGAAGGAGGCGACCGGGGGGAGGGTTGGCCCGCAGGGGCTAACGGGGGCGGGGGGGCGAACCGGGCCGTACCTGCTGCCGCGCCGCCAGCACGTCCTCGGCCAGCTCCTCCACCTCGGCCAGGTAGCGCAGCACGAAGGCCGGGTCCCTCGCCATGGCGCTGCCGGTGCCGGTGCCGGTCCCGGTCCGCCGCCGTTCCCCGCCGGTCGGCAGCCGCCGCCGCGCGGCCGGGTTCCGCGGCGGGAGGGGCCCGGTGGCAGCGCGCCCCCTGGCGGCCGCCCTGGGCGCTGCTCACCGATCCCGGGACCGGCTCCGTAAGCCCGGGATGCGGACGGCCCCGGCCCCGCGGGACCCGCCGCCCGGCAGAAGGACGGAGCGGCCGAGCGGCGCTGAGCCGGCGGCGGGGGGGTCCCGGCCCCCAGCCCCGCTCCCCGCAGCCCGGAGGGGCTCTGGGCTGGGACCCCCCCGCCTCGCCGCGGGTCCCCACGGCGTGTGAATTATTGATGCCTTGTCACAAGCCGTCCCCTCTCCCCCCTCCCCCTGCCTGCCCTCCCTCGCCTCTTGCTAGCTCGGTGCCGCTGTCAGGCAGCTGGGCTCTTTAGAGCATCAGGTTGCCTCTCTGCCCCCTTTTTCTCCCCAGAACGCACTAAAGAGCCCTAAAAGCGCGGGGTGACGAGCTCAGATTTCATGTCGCGCAGCTGGGTGGCTCGTCCGGAGCTCAGGGGTGAGGGCCTGCCGTCCCCGGGGAGGGGAGCCAGCTGTGTTCCCGGTGGCTCGGCTCGCCCTCAGCCGGCCCCGGTGCCCCTCGGCCTGCACCAGGCGAGGACCAGCCCTTTTGGCAGGTCAGGGCAGAGACAAGACTCTGCCAAGGGCACCTCATCAATCTTCTGCCCTGAATGACCCTGCCTACAAGGAAGCGGGAAATATCACCCCTCAAAATGGCTTTTGTCCCCTTCTTTCCAGCCCACCCAACCTGTGAAGTAGAGGAGATGGAGAAATGGGGTGTCAGAGACACAGGGAGACCCAGTTCACCGATGGCAAGGACTGGCAGACCCGCACCATGTGAGCTCTGCAGTGGGAGAGGAACCCTGGGAGCCCACCCGGGCTGGCAGGTAATGGGGGACACGGGTTTTCATGTCCTGTGTCCTTGCTGCTCCTCCCTGGTGAAACTGCCCGGTTCCCAGCTCAGAACCTGTGTCGGTGCTGGTCCCGCTCCTGTCGCTTACTGGTAACGATGTGCTGCATGGTTGCCTGGGGTTCTGCACCCCCAAATTGCCCAGAAAGTGCTGACTGATCTTCAGCATGACAGTACCCAACCGGGGCTGCTCCCTGGTCATAAACTCTGGCCCGTGCTGCCGAGTCCCTTCCACACCGTTACTGCCTTCCTGACAATGCCACTCAGTGTCCTGTGGTGACAGTGACACCATTGCTTCCCCTTTGATGGTGGAGGGACCTCCAGTCTGTTTTGGATTGGTGCTTTTATGGGTGGAAGCCCCAGTGACATCCCCGAGGCATTGATCGTGGGGTGGGGGAGGGAAGCACCACCAGTGGCAGGGAGGGACCTGACCTTTTGGCTTGCCCTCTTCATGGGACTCATCTTGGCAAGAAGTTCTCCAAAGGGTGTGGAGTGACCCCCAGCACTGCAGCACCTCCTGTCTGCTGGAGGTGGGGGTGGCCACATGGGGACCACAGGGGACAGGGATGGAGGGAGCAAGGCAGTGGCTAGCTGGTGGTCACCACACTTCTGTGGGCAAATAATCCCCTAAGGGAGATTACCCAGATTGGAAGATTACTGGCCCTAATCCCATAAGGTCATTTGTTGCAGTTAACTGGGGAGAGCTCCTCCGTCTGCGGCAGTGTGTGCTAAAATAAGGTGGCTTCCAGGCGAGTGGTGGAAACGAGCAGTTATGCGCAGCATCCTGGCCAGGCTGGGAGTGATTCAGACTCAGGTTGGATTTTTTCCTGACATCAACCAAAAGAGGCAGCAGGATTGGGGCTGGATGCCAAAGATGGAAAATGCTCCTTTTTCTAGGGGGGTGGCTGCCTGGAGATCTACAGACTGGGTTGGGGGGCAGCTGCTTCCCATCCACCATCTCAGTGTTGGCTCCTGCAGAGTCTCAGCAGGACAGGGACATTGGGGTCAGATGCAGAGTGGGATGCAGGGCATGGGACAGGACATGTGATGCGGGATGCGGGATGCAGGTCTGTTTTTTTCCTGCAGCCTCACACCACAGCATCCATCATGGAGTGATTGGCTCAGCTTTCTGCCGGGCATGAAGGTAGCATTTGATCCTTGTTGCTTTGATGGGATCAGAAGAGCGTCTGATTCTCACAATGTGTGCTGGGACCCTAACTAGAGCTGGAGCTACATTTACCTCCCAGGGGGACATATTTTTCAGACCAGTGACAAAAAGCTCTGTGGGCAGTGAAAGCCCCGTCCATCTGTCCTGCCGCACGTGCACAGACACAGCCTCTTGAGACTGGGGTTTGGCTGCAGAGCTTGGAGCTGGGTGTGGTGCTTGGGAAGCATGGCCTGGCTGACTGGTAACCGTCCCCTTCAGCGGACTGGAAACCTTCTCCCACTACCTCCACCAGCAGCCTTTGCGCTGCCCAGCAAGGGGAGGAGGAGGGAGCGCTTTTAAAGTCTGTGCAGGAGGGATGGGGATGGGATAGGGATGGGATGAGGATGGAGACGGGATGGGAATGGGGAGAGGGTGTACATGGGGGCAGGGATGGGATGGGGATGGGCTGTCCATGTCCTGGCAGCAGTGGAGGGAAGCAGTGTCCGTCTGGGGTTGCCAGTGACAGCGCAATGAACGCAGGGTTTTGCCAGGGATGCTGGGCTGCACGGAGCGGAGGGGGCCGTTCTCCCCAGTACCAAGGGACCCAGCTCAGCACAGGCATGCAAGAAGCTGCAGCTGAGTGGGATCGCAAAGCCACTGACACCAGGAAGACATTCACAGGGCAGCGAGTGGCGGCTGGTGCTGCGCTCTGCGGGCCTCTCCCCAGCCAAGCTCTGAGCCAAACGCAACTCATCATGGATTTCTCCTCCTGGAGCCAGCACTGGGGACAGGCCTTTTGCTGGTAAGCTGGACTCAGGCCAGGGACCAGAGGTCCATTTGGACCAGTTGCATGTTTATGTGCACTCCCAGGAACCGGGCAGAGTCAGAGGGACCGGCTGCCTGCCCACCGCCAAAGGCTGCTTTGCTTTGCTGTGTATTTTGTTGTGAAAAGAGAAGGGTTTGGTTTCAGCATGTTCCTTTTTCTTCCTTGCAGCACTTTTATGTATGCAGCTAGAAACCCTGCCTGCCTGCCTGCTGACAGCTGCACGGGCAGATTTCAGGGATGTTTATAGGTTTTTTTTCTCTCTCTTTTTTCCCTGTGGCTGCTAGGGCCTGTTGTTAAGATAAATCAGACTTCAAACCACAGTCCCTGTGTTCTCAGGCTGTGGATGTTTCACTCTGCTTTCAGAGGGACCATTTCAGTGTCTGTGAAGGAAGATGGGTCCACCTCTCCCTGATCTCCAGGTCCCCGCTCCCTGGTGTTGTGCCCACCATCGAGGCAGCACCAGCTCTGCTCCATTGCCCAGCCAGGACAGAGATTCCCCTGGGACTGAACCCAAACAGGGCTGGGGCTGGGCAGGTGTCAGCGGGAACTCTGGCCAGTGGAGCCCTTCCGCTGACCGGCAGTGGATGAAAGGCTCCTTTCTTCGGGCTCTGGGATGCTGGGAACTTCCCCTCCCCCAGGCAGGCATTTGTCGAGGGGATCTGTCAGGAGCATCTCAAGGTTAGGTATTTAAGTCATATTACCCATGCTAATACATGCAGCAGTGGGAGAGCCTCGCCGAGGGCCTGACTCTGCTCCCTTGTGATGACTAACGCCTACCCCCCTCCCTACTTTTTCCCTCAGTTTTGTACGCCAGGAACCCAGACTCACACTAGGTTTGTGATGATCGACCTTGCTGCTCTACAAGGCAGAGTTTGGAAGTTTGACTTATTTCCTGGGCTAAAACATGCTGCCCCTCACTGAGTGCTGCGGTGTGCTCACTGTGGGCCAGGCTCCAGCCATGCACGTGGCTCCTCCGCAGGCAGACACACAGGGCTGAGCCTTGGGGCCTGAAATGCAGCGAACAAGCAAAAGTCTGTCCCTCTGGGCTGGAGGCTGAAGCTGCCTTCATGAGGCAGCTGCCTGCATGCGATCATCCTCCCTGGAGACACCCTACAAAGGAGCAAAAAGCCCTTTCCTTCCCAGCACTGCCAGGGATGCCGGCACAGTGCTGCTCCTTGTGCGAGCACATGTCCCGTGGCAGTACCAGCCCCTCGCACTGCCAGACAGCTCAGGGCAGCCTGTCTCTGCCGGACACGCTGCATTTGAACTCTGATGGGCAACAAATGGCAGAGAGATAGTGGGGCAGAGCCAAGGAGCAGGGCAGCATCTAGGCACATGTGCACCCAAACCCCAGTGCCCCATGTCGTCTCGGAGACCCTGGCACTTCAGCTGGTTATGGGGCTCCTCGGGGACTTCCCCAAGGCTGTGACTCTCCCTTCAAAACAGGGCTCAAGTCCAGCCCAGCAGGTCCCTGCTAGGATACCCTCAGGCTGTCTTGGGCAGGAGTTGGTGGCCTGTGTCCCTGCCCTGGTGGAGGAGAGGCATCCACAGCGTTTCCATCCGCCCAGGCCCGTGGGGGGCTCACACCACCCTGTTCCACTTCAGGGCTGGACCCATGAGCAGGGTCTTGCCTGGGCTGAGACTGGGGGCCGGGGGAGCCCAAGGATACACAGCAGCTGCCCAGGGAACTCCAGTTCCTGGGACGAGCTGGGTGGGGGTGTTGGACAGTGTTGGATCTGGATCCCGGGGGACTCCACCGGGATGGGGCCGGGGTGCAGGAAGGCACCCGCTGGCACAGGGCGGGGGCTAGGTGGGGCCCAGGCGGCCCTTGCCGGCGGGGAGCCCGGGGGGTCGGGACCGACCGGTGGAGAGGCCGGTTGCCCTTCCCGGCGGGAGCGCGGGGAGGCGCCCACCGGTACCGTGAGCTCCCCCGGGACCCCGCGGCGGCGCCTGGGAGGCGGCCGCCCTTTTCGGAGGGGGGAGCGGCGGGGCGGGGCGGAGGCTCCCGGGGCCGGCCGGGGGAGGGGGTTCGGCGGGGCCGGGCCGGGCCGGGCCGGCCGGCGGGCGCGGGGCGAGGCCGGCGGGGGCGGGCGCTGCCGGGGCGGGCTCGGCGGCGCCGTCCTCCCTCCGGAAGTCTCTCCCGCTCCCTCCTTTCTCCTCCTCTCCCCCGACAACATGGCCGCGAAGTCGGACGGCGGCGGCGGCGGCCCGGCCGTGCGGCTGGAGAGCCCGGAGGGCGGCGGCGGGAGGCGGGGGGGCGGCGCGGTCCCCCCGACGCGGCGGTACCGGCTGCGGGACGGCTGTTGGGTGCTCTGCGCCCTCCTGGTCTGCTTCGCGGACGGTGCCTCGGACCTGTGGCTGGCGGCCCACTACTACGTGCGGGGGCAGCGGTGGTGGTTCGGGCTGACGCTGCTCTTCGTGCTGCTGCCCTCGCTGGTGGTGCAGCTGCTCAGCTTCAGGTGGTTCGTCTACGACTTCGCCGCCAGCACCAAGGACAGCGCCGGCAGCACCAAGGACAGCGCCCGCGGCCCCCGCGGCTGCTGCCGCCTCTGCGTCTGGCTGCTGCAGGGCCTCATCCACCTGCTGCAGCTGGGGCAGGTCTGGAGGTACGAGGGTATGGGGGGGACTGGCGGTATGGGGGGATCGGGATGGGGCTGCTGAAGGGCCTCATCCACCTGCTGCAGCTGGGGCAGGTCTGGAGGTATGGGAGAGACGGGGGGACTGGGATTATGGGGGGACTCGGGGTATGGGATGGTTGGGATGGGGCTGCTGCAGGGCTTCATCCACCTGCTGCAGCTGGGGCAGGTCTGGAGGTACGAGGGTATGGGGGAACTGGGGATACCGGGGGGTCGGGATGGAGCTGCTGCAGGGCCTCATCTACCTGCTGCAGCTGGGGCAGGTCTGAAGGTACAGGGGGGACAGGGGGACTGGGAGTATGGAGCGGTCAGCATGGGGCTGCTGCAGGGCCTCATCCCCCTGCTGCAGCTGGGGCAGGTCTGGAGGCACTGGGGAGTGGCACGAGGGTCACAGAGACAGGGTGGGGAGGACAAGGAGCCAGGATGGGGCTGAGGGGGCTGCTGCGGGGCCTTGTTCACCTGCTGCAGCTGGGGCAGGTCTGGAGGCAAAAGGGTATGGGGGTACTGTATGGCCAGGGGACGGGGATGGGGCTGTTGTGGGGCCTCATCCCCCGGCTGCAGCTGGGGCAGGTCTGGAGGCATGAGGGTCATGGAGCCGGTCTGGGGCTGGAGGGAGTGGCAGGGTGCAGCAGGACACGGGCAGGGATAACAGGGTACAGCACAGAGGACACAGGTGGGGATGGCAGGGCATGCGGGGGAAGTGGGTGGGGGTGGCGAAGTGCAGCAGGGGCCCAGGTGGCTAGGGGAGCATGGGGATCAATTCCTCCGCAGCCACAGCAGGATGCATGGTGGGGGAGAGCCCCCAGCAGAGCCTAGCTGTGGGTGCGGGTGGGTGTGGGCAGGAGCTGTGGGTGCCGGCAGGAGCTGGCTTGAGGAGCCCACATCCCAGCTGTATGGCACAGGCCCGCCGTTCCTGTGGCTGGGCAGTGCTGGGCCTACTGGGGGGCCTGCCTGTCCATGGCAGCCAGGCGCTGGGGTGTGTGGAGTGCTTCTGCCGGGCACCGAACACCTCAGGCTCGGATCCTTCTCCCAGGCACCTCCCTATGCTCCTGCTCAGAGCTCACCGCGGTCTGTGGGGTCGTGGGTGAAGAGGTGCCATTTGTCCTCCAGCCTGGCCAGGCTTCCCCACCAGGGCTGCATGTCTGCTGCCTGCCCCTTCCTGGGCCTGGGGGAGGGCAGGCTGTGCAGGCAGGGTGAGTGGCAGCTTGGCAGACTTGGGCAGGCTCGAGGCCCTTTTCCTGCTTCTCTGCAGACCCTCCAAAGCCTGAGCTGATGATTTATTGGCACCTTCCTGCCCTGTGCTGTGGAGCCGGCACCACTCCCTCCCAGTTCCGCTGAGCTCCATCCTCGGGCGCTGGGGAAGAGCTGTGGCTCTGGCACTGAGCTGCTTCTCAGGGAGGCCGGTGCTGGGAGGGGAGTGGAGACAATGGCAAATTCCCGGAACAATGCTCTGAGCAGACAGCACTCCCGGCTCAGGTTTCTGTGCTGTTTCCCCTCCTGAGCTACTGTAGTACAGAGCTCCTCCACTCCCTGTTGTCTGCATGTGTTTGTTCGTCTGCTACTCTTCCTGGGATGCTCCTAGGATGTCTAACTTTGTTTCACAGTGCAGCGCGCACTATGCTATAGAGGCTCCTACTCCTTTTCTTCCCAACACAGCCACTGCCTGACCCTCCTCAATCCCATTCTATCTCCATGGCAGCTCTTGGTGTACACTGGCTGTAGGACGGGTGCAGACTCTGCCTTAATGTGCTGGAGGAGCTGGTGAGGGAGAGGACTGGAGCTCTCTGGCCCACCAGTGGCTGAGCCTGCCTGTAGCCGGTCTTGGCCCTGGCATCCTGTGTGCAATTGCCTGATTCTGGCCTGAGCTGGGGCCGAGCTGTGGTTGGGGGCTTTGCTCCCGGTGGTGTCAGCCATGCTCTCCTGATCTGCTGCACCACGGAGGCTCTTAAGCCAATTAAAGCAGTAACTCTTAGCACTGACCCTCCAGGACATGTTGGTCTCAAGCTGCAGCTGAGGCTCTTTCTAATCTCGGGATTTGGGATTAGCTCGGGTGACCAGTTAAATGCAGTTTGCTAAACCCATTAGGGCAGTTGGATCCGGTGCAGGTGGATGTGGTAGTTAAAGAAGTGTTGAATAAATGCTGCATGTGAAGGGAAGGCTTTTCCCTGGCCAGGGCACCATGCCCCTCACCAAATATCCCCCCTTCCCTGATTTACCTGCCTCCTCCCTGCCTTGCGATCACCTCGGCAGGTCTCACCCCTACCAAATCCATCACTGCACAGCCACGAGCCCCAGCTGTGTGTCAAAGACCCCCAAATCACAAAAATACAGCTGCTTCCCAGCTGCAAAGGCAGCTCCAAGCACTAACTCTGAGATTATCCCAAATTAAAGCTGCTGCAAGAAGCTGCTGAAGCTAGTTGTCATCAGTGCGTTCATGATGCACATACAAATACTCCGCCACGGATGCTCTCCGGTGACGGTGACAGTTGCATGACCATGTGCTCGTGTAAGCAGCAGCAGCACACTGGGGGGCTGCTTCTTGGATGGTTTTGCCACTCAGGAAATGTTATCCACTCTGCTTGCAAAAAGTCACCAGCTCTTTCACCCAAGAAACGCCGAAGGGAAGGGATGCTGCGCACGCCATGTGTGCCTCCCACCCAGCAGCGTTCCCCAGGTTTCCCCTGACACCTCCGTGCGCTGGCAGTTGGCTGGTGTGTCTCTGCAGGTTGCATTGCGCTGGGGACAGCCCTGCCTGTGCCCTTTATGCCCTTGTGTCTCTTTAACCCAGGGTCACACCTAGTTTGGCTGCCTGGGGGTCACCAGGGCCAGACCCAGGGTGTCCTCTCCACCTGCAGGTCCTCCCTGAAATGCCCCCATGAGCCTGTGTCCCCCCATCCTCTGCTGGCGTGGGGACCTGGTGCCACCCCTCAGTCCTGTTGTCAGTCCAGTGGGGCATGGACAACCTCAGTAGCTCCCGGGGTGGGCTCAGGGGGGGTGTCAGATCTGGGACCTACATGTTCCCCCCTCAGCTCCTTTGCTCTGTCTGCTCAGGAGCTGTCTCAGCCCTGGGAGCACCCAGCTTTGGGATGTCAGCTTGTCCTGCTGCAGGACCCAGTGCTGGGGTCAGTCACTTGCTGGGGGTCCCCGCCTGGCCCCGGTGTGCAGGACAAGAGGGTTTTTAGGGCCAGATTGAGCCTTTCCCTGAGCATGAGTGGCCTTAGCTGCTCTCATCCACCCTGGGGACCCAGGGCACGTTGGGGTGTGGGGACAGTGGGACACAGGGGTTTTCATCAGCGCCGTGATGTGCCAGCCAGGCGCACGTGCAGCTCTCCCTGATGACCTGACTTGGCGGGATGTGTAAGGGATTAAAATGGCTGCAACAGGGAAGCAATTTTCTCCTTCTTTAAATAAAGGATTAAGGGATGATATCCCAAATTACCTTCTAGGAAAATCACACTCCGTATCGCTCACTCTTAGACTGGGGGGTCCCTCGTCCTTTTCGTCTGAGGATGATGATTAGTGGATTTGGTTATAAAACAGGCCAGGCTTTTCTCCTTGCAATTCTTTTTTTCCAGCACTTGAAAACTGGAGTCAGTAGCTGGGAGTTGGGGGCAAACGGTGACACTGACAGCAAACCCAGCCATGCTGGGGCTGTGGCAAACCTGGCCATGGCGGGGCTCCAGCAAACCCGGCACCCACCCGAGCCCACCGCCTTCCCACTGCAGGGGTTTCGTTGGATTACTCTTTGTAATACAAAGGAGGGAGCAATTAGCCCTGAGAGCTCTCGCGGTCGGTTTCTGCCTCATCATCAGTTTTTTGAAAATTAAATGATCTTTTTTTCAAGTGATTGATTCTGTATTTCCCATGCAGCTGCTGTGGCGCTGGGTTGGTAAGCGCTCACCGTGCGCTGTCAGCGTGGGGATGTTTCTCTGGGCTGAAACACCACGGGATGATCAAATGCATAACAAATAAGAACCAACATTTCATTCTGGCAAGTTGATGGGAGATGAAATCTCATTTTAATGAGATCTATGGAGCTGACAGGAAGATGGGAGGATAATTGTGCCCCCACTGAAAGCTGGGGGGGGCCGCGGGTCACTTGTTGAGTGGCTGAGGAGCCGGGGACGGCACGGCTCTGGGGTCTGTGCATGGGCAGCTGCTGTGCGCTGCAGATGGCAGGATGCCGGTGCTGACGAGCCCAATTAGCGAGACTGATTACAGGGAGAGGATGAGGTCATCAGCATCCACGTTTCACTCGCGCATGGGTGCCCTGGGACCATCAGTGATGCCCTGTGGCATCCCCGGCTCTGCATTGCTTCTCCCATTGCCTTCCCCCCACGCTGTGCCCTCTGTCCCTAGGGGGGTCTCCCGGTTCACACCCTGCCAGTGAGGGGGGGTCCACCCCCAGGCCCTTCTGCATGTCCAGGAGCAGCGCCTGGCATGGAGAGGGGCCGGAGCACCATGGTGCTGCGATGCCAGCGGTGGCCTGGCATGTGAGGTGGTGGCAGCACTGGTCTGGCTGGCCACAAGCAGGTGGCACCAGGGTGAGAACTTGTGCCGGGAGCCCCTTTGCAGGGCTGGGAGCACCGGCGTCATTGCCCCCGGTGTTTTCCCGTGGGTGAGCCCCAGTTGTGTTCCCCCTGGTTCACTTCGTGCTGCTCCATGCAAGGGGCGTTAAGGAAAGGGAGGCAGCAACAAGGGATGGGCTGCAGAAAAGGCTAAAATTAGCTGCTCCCCCCAAAGTAGGGGGTTAAAGCGTCATTTTGACACAGGCACAAAGAAGCCGGCAGGGACCTGGAGCTGGACTGGCTGTGGGATGGCCCCTGCAGCCACCGGCACCCGCTGAAACTGCGGCGGAACTACTAAAATCGTGTTATTTGCTGACAGCAACTTCTTGCCCCGTAGCCAGCTCTCAGGAGGGCTTTTCGGGGCTTCCAGCAGGGCAGGTGGGAGGGGATGGGCAGGTGGTGATGGGGCTGATGACGCATCAGCGGCTTTGCCGGGGAGGACCACGGGAGCCCTGTGGGACCAGCATGACCACCCTGCCCTCCTGCACGCTGAGTGAGCCAGCGAGGCTGCCCGGGGTGGGAGCAGATGGCAGCGGGGTGTCACGGAGGCCTCGGTGGTCCCAGCTGATGGCTCCCACTGTGGTCTCAGGGCTGTGCAGCCCAGGGGCAGGAGCATCCGGTCATCCCTGCAGCGGGAGCAGGGCCGGCTTCTGCCTCCTTCCGCTGACGGATGAGCCAAAAGTGCTGGGATCAGGGTTTCTCCTGTGCTCCGGGCTAATGGAGTCGGCTGGCAGCACTTCCCGGAGCTGATGGAGAGGCCGTCGCTCTGCGTGACGGTTTGACTCGGCTGGGAGGAAGCTGTATGGCCCAACATCCTCCCGCTTCATCTTTCTGTTTTCCTCCTCATCCGGCTCCCTCTTTCCCCAGAGGCAGCAGAGACACCGGCTGCCTGGGAATGCCCTGCCTGTCCGGCTCCGTGTCCCCTCCTGCGGTGCCTGGATCTGGCCCCGTGCCGTGGGGAGGGGTCCCCGGTGGCGGTGACTCAGCCGGTGCATGCGTCGGTGCCACGCACACCTCCGCTGACCCCCGTCCGACAACCAGATGGCCAGGGCCAGTGTGTGCGTGCACCCGCAGCCCTGCCAAGAGCCCAGGAGCTTCCCGCAGGCACCGCAGCACGACCAGCTGGTGCCTCCATCCCGGCCGGGGCAGGGGGAGGCAGGGTGGGCTCTGTGCCAGCTGGAACAAAGATATCCCCTTTGAGAAGCACCGGGGGCACCATGACGGCTGAGTGGGCACCGTGATGGCCGGGTGGGTAGTGGGGTGATGGCCAGGTGAGTCCCAGGGCAGCAGGGTGCTGAGCTGGCTTTGCACAAACTGCCCCTTCCCGGCACCTCGGGGCCCCCGGGGTGGGACAGGGATGTGCTCAGCATCACCATCGCCCTGCAGCCCCGGTGTGGGGGACTTTCTGTGGCTCCGACTCAGGGAGGAATTGCTCACTTGAGCAGGTTGGCAGCGGTCACGGGGCATGCCTGGGATGGGCAGGGGGAGGTGAGCTCAGCTGCCCAGGCAGCAGGGGCTCCTCTCACCCTCCCACCCCCTCCTCATGCAGGTACCTCCGCACGCTGTACCTGGGGCTGCAGAGCCGGTGGCAGGCCGAGCACCGCCGCCGCCACTTCTACTGGCGGATGATGTTCGAGAGCGCGGACATCAGCATGCTGCGGCTGCTGGAGACCTTCCTGAAGAGCGCGCCCCAGCTCGTGCTGCAGCTTAGCATCATGGTGCAGCAGAACAGCATCGAGCCGCTGCAGGGTAAGGGACACGGCCCCGCGGCAGGGGACAGGGATGGCTGGAGGGGGGGATCTTGGGCTGCCGCAGGCTCTCACTGCCCTTCCCTGCTTTGTGTCCACAGGGCTCTCAGCCTCGGCCTCGCTGGTTTCCCTGGCATGGATGATCGCCTCCTACCAGAAAGTGCTGCGAGACTCGCGGGAGGACAAGATGCCCATGTCCTACAAGGGCGCTGTGGTGCAGATCCTGTGGCATCTCTTCACCATCGCCGCCCGTGCCATCGCCTTCGCCCTCTTCGCCTCCGTGTTCCAGCTCTACTTCGGCATCTTCATCGTCACCCACTGGTGCATCATGACCTTCTGGATCATCCAGGGCGAGACGGACTTCTGCATGTCTAAGTGGGAGGAGATCATCTACAACATGGTGGTGGGCATCATCTACATCTTCTGTTGGTTCAATGTCAAGGAGGGACGGAGCCGCTACCGCATGTGCATCTACTACGTCATCACGCTGTCGGAGAATGCTGCCCTCACCGTCCTCTGGTTCCTCTACTATGACCGCAAGACCACCTCCGACTTCGACGCCTTAATCCTCGTCTGCGTGGTCAGCTCCAGCTTTGCCCTCGGCATCTTCTTCATGTTCATCTACTACTGCCTCTTGCATCCCAATGGCCCCATGTTCGGCCCCCACTCTGGGGGCTGCATTTTCCGGCAGCGGCCGGCCCCGGTGCCGGGGTCCCCCACGGACGCCGTCACCAGCCCTCCTCGCTCGCTGCCGCGGACTACAGGGGGGGAGCGGGAAGGGGCGCCGGGGGAGCGGGACAGCTGCGTGCCTGTCTTCCAGGTGAGACCCTGTGCCCCACCGGCGCCGGCCGCCCGCGCCCCGCGGACAGAGGGGCCCGTCATCCGCATTGACCTGCCCAGGAAGAAGTACCCAGCCTGGGACGCCCACTTCATTGACCGGCGCCTGCGAAAGACCATCCTGGCGCTGGAGTACGCATCGCCCACCACCCCGCGCCTGCAGTACCGCACCCCTGGTGCTCCCCAGGAGGTGCTGGAGTACGAGACCACCGTGTAGGGCAGGGGACGTGGGGCCGTGGCAGGGCCCTCCCGGTGCCATCCTGGCTGCCCCGCGTCTTCACAGCCATTTGCCTTTCTGTTGGGTTTGCCGGTGCTGCCGTGCTGCCACGCTGAGCGCCCCGTGGGTGGGGGCCAGGGAGGTCTCTTGGTGCTATGCCCCCCCATGCCACCCTCCTGCAGCCGAGACCCCTGTCCTACCCCGCAGCGGCCACCCCAGCTCCCCCCGGGGTTCCTCCTTGCCAAAATACCTCACCGGTGCCTCAGCCCAAAGCAGTGGGTGCTGTGGCCCCACAGTGCTCGACCGGGTCGGCGGTGCAGGATGAGGACCGGGGGCACCCCCGGGCTGGGGGCTGTAGGGGCTGCGAGGGGCCTGGGGCATGGTGGGGCATGACATGGCCCAGGTGGGCAGCACGTGGGGACACAGGTGCAGGGGCTGCCCCATGTCTGTGCCGCGGCAGGGCCGTGGGGCTGGAACGTGGCTGCACTGGGGTGTGTGTGAGGCTCCTGTCACCCCCAGGGAGCTGGGGCAGGGGACTGCCAGGGTCCGGCCAGCCCCCCTGTGTCTCCTGTCTCCCCCTGCCTTGTGATGCCATCCATGGGGGAGTCCACTCATCTCCATCCTTGGTCCCCCTGGCTTGAGTTTGAGCCGTGCCCCCATTCCACAGGTCCCTGCTGTCCTGTGGGGCGCAAACCCTGGCTGGGGGAGCCCCTCACAAGTGGGCACCAACCTCGATCCCCCCAGCATTGAGCTGGGCCCCCGGCTCCAGCTGGGGTGGCAGGGGATGGCTCCCCCTCATCGTACCCCCCAGTCCCCATGGGAACTGCTTCATCTCATCGGGTTTGTTTTCACCTGAATAGTGACATTTTGTGTGACATTTTCTACCTCCGCTGAGGCCGGGGGAGGCAGGGCCTGGCTGGCACTGCTGGGGGGTGTGTGCGGGCCTGCGAGCATTCCCAGGGCTCCCCAAAGCGGGATTCACCCCACAGCCATTCTCCCCTCCCGGGTTTAGCACCGCTTCACACCTGGGAGCATTTCCATCCATCCCCGCATTGGCATCAGCCCCCTCCAGCTTCCCAGTATAAATGTGAGCTGGGATCCTGCTCTCCCCTGCCTTCCCCCCTGCCTGCCCCCCTGCCTGCCCCCCTGCCTGCCCAGGGGAGCGGGGCTGCCCTGGGCTCTGGGATTGAATGTGTCCCCTGGTCCTGCCCGGATCCGTTGGCGTGTGCCCGCCCGAAGGGCTGTGCTGAATGTACCCTGTGCCCCCCCAGGGCCAGGCGTGTCCATGCGTGTGCGTGTGCATGTGTGTGTGTGTGCAGGGGGTGGCAGGGGTTCGCAGGGCAGGGGAGCTGCCGGACCCCGCGGCTGTGCACCACCTCGGCCCCTTGCCCCCCGCACCCACGGTCCCTGTGCCTTCCCCGCACGCCCCGTGCCCCCCACGCCGGTCCTGGCTGACCCTGTGCCACGGTGCCAAGCCCTGGGCAGGGGAGTGTGGGCATCCCCGCACCGGCCCCACCGTGCCACCCCACGAGGAACCCCACAAGAAACTGCGCCGGCCACGGGGAGGGCTGCTGTGGGGGAGCTGCCCCTGGGAACGGCTCTGGCTGCCACCCACTGGGACGGGGCGTGGGATCCCCGAAGGATGGCGCAGGTGCCCATCCCTGTGGCACAGGGTGGCAGTTGTTGGTGGCATCACATTGTTTTTGTTTCCCATTTCTCTGTAGCTGGAAGGCCGGGGTGACAGCAGGCCGGGGTGGGCCATCGTTGGGGTCGCTGGTGCTAACTGGTGCTAACTGGAAGCCTCGGAAACCCTTTTGGAGGAGGGTGCAAAGGATGCCGGGGGATGGGCAGCAGGCCGGGCCCCCTGCGACCTGTATCCCTCCTTCACCGCCAGTAATGGGCAGACCCCAGTGGTGGGTGCCGACCCTGCCGGGGACAGCTCTGGGCGCAGGGTGGTTCTGCGGAAGGGTCTCGTTTCCTCAGGGAAGGTCAGGGGCAGTGGCCGGGGGAGCCGGGCTGAGGCCGGGGCTCACCTGCAGCCCCCGCATGGGTGCCCAGGTGGTGGCATCTCCTTGCCAGGTCCCACTTCTGGAGCCGGGGAGCCACGAGGGCTGGGTTGCATGGGGACTAGGGACCAGTGTGGGGCAGCTCACCTGGCTCCCCCCAGCCCCATCCCCTCTCCCCATCCCCCCAAGGGCAGAGAGGAGCTGCCAGTCAGGGCAATCTGTACCCCCCCTCCATACCCTTCACCCCTAGGGTTTGCGTGGGGACACGGGGGTTGCACTGGCAGGACAGAGGGACACTTTTCTATGCACTCAAGCCACGGTACCCTCAGCCCTGAGCTGCTGTGGGCAGGGATCTCAGCAGCGGCAGGTGGCACTGAGCCATGCGGGGGGCACAGGGCAGCCATGGGACCCAGCCCCAGGGCTCAGCCCACCCTCCTGCCACCCACCAGGCCTGTGGTGCCACCTACCCAGCACCCTGGTGCCAGTGGCAGCAATGGGACCATGGCAACGGGGACCGAGCCAGGGCCAAGCCAGGCGCTGTGGGATGGGGGAAGCTCCAGGGGTGCTTGAGCTCCCACTGGGGACGGGGGTCCTGGTCCTTGGGGGGGTGTCATCCCAGGGGTGGCAGCAGGGTCTTCCCGGCTTCAGGGAGCGGGGAGAGGTTTGGGCTGGGGCCATTCGTTCCCAGCGGGGGCTGCCGGGGGGGTCTCTGCCACGTCTCTGGCCCCTCTCCAGTGCCGGGACCTGGCGGCCACTGTCACGTACTGTAAATACTCTGTGTGCCACCTTCTTCTCTGGGACCCTCGGCGCGGGCGGGGGGGCGAGCGGTAGGCCGTGGTCCGTACCAAGACTTTTTTGTATACCACAAACTTTTTGTATATTTTTAATTTTGCTGCAACATGAGATATTAAATTCATTTCAATAAGCCCCGCCTGCGGGAACCTGTCCTTGCCAGCACCTCCGGCTCATGCCCTGGGCTCCGCACCAGGGCAGGATGCTGCCCCTCCATACTGGGGTGCTTGGGGACACTGGGGGACAGAGCAGGAGGGCTGCGGCGGTGCTGCCCATCTGGTGTCAGTAGCCCTGGCCGATGCTGGTGGCCGGCAGGGAAGGGGTGCGGGCAGGATGCAGCGTGCCGGGGAGGAAGCCGCTGGACACAGCCCTGTCCCTGTCGCCAGCGCTGCAGGGACAATCTCCTCCCTGCCGGAGGCCCCGATCCGTGGCTGACCCCCAGACCTACGGGGGGCTCAGGCTCCATGGCCGGCCGTGGGGATGGGGTGCTGGGTGCAACTACGTGGGCTCCTGCCGGTGCCGTTCCCTGTGCCGGGGCTCCGTGTGGGCCTGGCAGGATGGGCCAGAGAGGGCCAGGAGCCTCCAGCACTGCCCCATGGTGATGGGGCTGATGTGGGGCTGTGGGGCAGCGGAACAGGCCCCAGACCCAGGGGGGAGCCCTGCGGCAGTGAGGGGCAGGGGCTGCGCTGCAGCAGGGTCCTGCGGGCACCCCCAGTCCCAGCCCCAGCCCCAGCCCCAGCCCCTGCTCCGGTCCCATCCCAGCCTATTTTGGCCCCTGCGTCTGCTCAAATCTCAGTCCAGTCCCAGCACCAGTTCCAGCCCAGCCCCAGTCCCAGTCCAAGCCCCTGCTCCAGTTCCGTCCCAGCCAACTTCAGCCCCTGCTTTTGCACAAGTACCAGCCCAGACCCACTCCTAGTGCCAGCCCCAGCCCCAGTCCCAATCACAATCCCAGTCCCAGTCCCAGTTCCAGTCCCAGCCCCAGCCCCAGCCCCAGCCCCAGTCCAAGTCTCAGTCCTGTCCTAGTCCCAGCCCAGCCCAGTCCCAGCACCCCCCCAGGAGGGGCAGGAACTCACATCCCAGCCATCCTGGTGGAGTTTCCGACACAGGAAAAGGCAGCGGCGCCGAGCGGGGCGGTGGGGGCGGCCGTGCTGGGAGGCAGCACCGCGGCCCTGCCATGGACTGCGAGGCCAAGAAGGGGAAGAAGGTGCGTGGGCCTGGGGCTGGTGTCCTGGGGGGCTGGCAGGAGGGTGGGAGCGGGCAAGACACATGGGGACACTGGACGAGTGTCCCCGCAACCCTCCCCTGGTGTGGTGGTGAGAGGTGGGGTCCCCACCTGCTGCCCCCCAAACCGCCCAAATGCTGCAAATTTGGGGTCAGTGAGAAGAGAGGTGACCAGCCCCTCCTCGGGCGCTGGGTGCCCGCAGACCCCCTGCATGGGTGCCGGGGTTGGACGCCCAGCGCTGACGCGTCCCCGTGCCCGCTCTCCCTCCCAGGGCTTTGTGTCGCCCATCAAGCGGCTGGTTTTCCCCAAAGCGGCTCGGAGGCCGGCGCTCCGCAGCAGCGTCTACCGGCGGCCGCTGCACTCAGTGCCCCTCTACCCCCCCGATTACCTGATCGACCCCCAGATCTTGCTGCACGACTACGTGGAGAAGGAGGTGAAGGTAAGGGGGTGGGAGGTCCCCAGGGATGCTCGGGGTCCCTGCCTTTGCGCGGTGGGGGTGACGAGGCCACCACACCACACAGAGGGCCACCACCCACGGTGGCCAGGAGGGTCCCGGTCCCCTCCCTGCCTGGGTAACACCCAGGGAAGGGGAAGGTGGGCTGGGGGTGCAGGAAGGATGCCCCCATTGCAGGGTCTCCCTGCACTCTGTGTGGATGTGGGTGCTCTGGGGGAGGCTCTGGGCCATGGGGTGGGGAGGATGCATAGCCCCAAGCCCCCTGGCCCCAACCCCCCCACCAGCTGCCCTGGGTTTTGTCCCCCCCATAGTTTTTAGGCCACCTGACATGGGTGACAGCCTCCCTGAACCCTTCCAGCCGGGATGAGGTGCTGCAGCTGCTGGACACAGCCAGGGTAAGAGGGGTCCCGACACCGCCCCCGTGTGACCCCCCTACACAGCTGGGTGCCCCCACGCCCCTGGCGTTTGTTCTGCCCCCGCAGCAGCTGAAGGAGCTGCCGCTGCAGACGACGCCGGAGCAGGACAGCATCCTCAGCCTCTCCGCACGCTGCCTCCTGCTCACCTGGCGCGACAACGAGGAGCTGATCCTGCGCATCCCCACCCACGAGATCGCCGCGGCGTCCTACCTGCGCGATGACGCCCTGCATCTCCTCATCCTCAAAACCGGTGCGGGTGTCTGGCTGGGCCAGCTGTGCCACAGCTGGTCCCGAGCGCCCAGTGTCCCCAGGCCACAGGGTTTGGAGCCCAGGGGGGGCGGTGCTGGGGAGGTGCTGGGTCCTGTGAGGGCAGCAGCATGGGCTGAGCTCAAAAGCCCTCACTGGCTCGGCAAGGGGCTTGGTGGGGGTCTGCTTTCCTGGGGCTGGAGCGGGGCACTGCTTCAGGCTCCCCACCATCTCTGCTCTGTAGGGCTCCCCGTCCTCTGCGTCACCACTGCCCCGGCAGGCAGGTGCCAGCTGTGCTCCCAGCCCCGTTGCCTTTAACGTCAGGAGGAGAGGAGGCTGGAAGTGACCCCTGTCCCTGTGTCAACCCCCCTCCCTGCACATGGAGCCCCAGGGGGGCACAGGGACTCCTGCACTTTGATCAGCAAACCTGGGCTCAGCTGCCAGCCGCAGGCAGGGTCCCCGGGGAGGGGGCTGCGCTGGGCTGAACTCCAGCCTGCACACAGAGCGGTCCCCTAATCCCCTGCCCTGCTGCCCCTAATCCTCCAGTCTCCTGCCCCTAATCCCCCTGCCCCAGCCCCACTGCAGCCCCACTGTTCCCAACCCACTGGGGCTCCCCATCCCGTCCTCCCCCCATCCCTCTGCATCCCTCCCAGCCGGTGGGATGGGGCAGCCAGTGCCTGGGGGCCAGGCAGGGTAGGCAGCGCAGCCCCCAACCCTGATGCCCAGTCTCTCCTTCGCTGCCCCAGGCCTGGGGGTGGACCCGGTCCCTGCTGGAGCGCACCCCGAGGTGGCCCCCATCGGTTTGCTGGAGTCGTTCCCGGCTGAGAAGCGGCCGGGAGGTTCGTGGCCGGAGGGTGGGCGGCTGGGGGGGCCCGATGGAGCGGCGGCACACCATCTGCAGCCTGGACTGGCGGGCAGCGCGGGGTGGGCAGGAGGGCCGGCAGGGCGGCAGCCTGGAGCGGCGGCGGGGCGGCAGCTGGGAGCGGCGTCAGCGCGGGCGGCCCTCGGGCAGCTGGGAGCGGCGGCAGCCCTGCGGCGGCAGCTGGGAGCGGCGGCGGGCCGGTACCGTCGGCGGCAGCTGGGAGCGTGGTGCCGGCTTCGGCAGCTGGGAGCGGCGGCACGCCGGCAGCAACCCCCTGGACCCTCAGGACCCCTGCCCCGACGCCTACTCCAACCTCATCATCCTCGCCGTGCCCAACAGGGTGAGTGGCCCCAGCACAGAGCCATTTGCCAGCACATGGCCACCCACCGGCACATGGCCACCAGCCCACCCGTGCTCCTTCCCTCCCACTGCAGGACGCTGGCGAAGAGTCCTGCGCGCTCATCTGCCAGGTCTTCCAGATCATCTATGGGGACCAGAGCATCGAGTGTGTGGATCGCGCCGGGTACCACTACACCTCCACACCCACGCGGCCCTGGCTCTCCAGCAGGAGTGAGTGGCTGGGGACGGGCATGGGGATGCCGAGCAGGGTGGCACAGGCCTGACAGACAGGGGTGTGTTGGCCAGGTGCCATGGTAGAGGGTTGGCCCCACTCTTAGACCTCATCTCTCCCTCCCCAGGCGACAGCTGCCGTACGGACGGGACGTACGGCTACGACGCCGACTTCAGCTGCTGCAGCTCCTTGTGAGTCTGGCTCCCCTCAAGGTGCCCCTGCACTGGGGTGGGTGCCCCAGCCCCAGCTGGGTGCCTGTCCCAGCTGCAGAGATGCCCCAGCCCTGCCCGATGGTGGGTGCTGTGCAGTGTGGGCACACAAGGGGTGGCAGCACCCACTGACTCCCGTTCTCTTGCAGCAACGGCTCCCATGACACCTTCGAAGCGTATTACAGTGGCGCCTCGTCACCCTCCTTCCACCAGTCCCACCACAGCTTGGCCACTGCCTGCAGCGGCAGCGACCAGAGCAGTGCAGGGCTGGAGCAGCTGCAGGACTACATGGTCACGGTGCGGGGACAGGGAAAGGGGAGGGACCCTGCAAGGGTCTGAGCCCCCAGCACCAGGGAGTAGCCGGTGGGGTGCGGAGTTGGGGGGGCTGGGGCTGTGCACTGCCGGTGTCCCCAGTACCGACTTGTCCCCGTGTCCTCGCAGCTGCGCAACAAGCTGTCACCGCAGGAGATTCAGCAGTTTGCCCTCTTGCTCCGTGAGTACCGCCTGGGCACGCCGGTGCAGGAGTACTGCGGGGAGCTCCTGCGCCTCTACGGGGACCGCAGGAAATTCCTCCTCCTGGGTGAGTGTCACCCTAGTGATGTCCATGCATCCCTTGGGGGCAGGGTGCTGCTGCTGGGTGTGCTCCTGGGGGTGTTGCGACCTCACTGCTTGCAGGGGATGGGATGGGATGGGATGGGATGGGATGGGATGGGATGAGCCCCCCTGCAAGCAGACAGTGGGGCTGGGTGGCATCACACCCCAGCGCTGCCCGCCTGGGCAGGGTCACCCTGAGGCTGACGGTGCCCATGGCAGGAATGAGGCCCTTCATCCCCGACCAAGACATCGGGTACTTTGAGACCTTCCTGGAGAGCATTGGCATCCGGGAGGGCGGGATCCTCACCGACAGCTTTGGCCGCATCAAGCGCAGCATGAGCAACACATCGGCCTCGGCCGTGCGCAGCTACGACAGCTGGTCCTTGCGCTCAGAGTCCGAGTCCTTCAACCGCATGATCACGGACATCACCCACGACATCGAGGCGCTGGCACGGGATGAGGAAGAGGAGGAGGAGGAGGAAGAGGACAACTACCTGTGAGGGTGTGCCAAAACCCAGCTCCCTGCTTGCTGACACAGTGCTGCACCTCCAAGCCCAGACTTGCCAAGTGCCCAGCTCTGCCACAGTGCCTGGGACAGGGGATGTTGTCCCCCTGTTTGTCACCATGGGAGGCGACATGGGTTTCGCACCACCCTGGCAGCTCTCAGAAGGGCTGATGGCATCACAGGGCAGCCCTGGCAGTGGGGGAGCCCCCGGCCGGCAATGCCATGTGCTGTAATTTCTGCAGATTGCAATTAAATGCCAGCACTGGGAGTGCAGCAGGTTCTTCCCTGGGGAAAGGCCATGCCAGGGTAGGGGGACTGCTGTGGCGGGGGGCAAGCTGGGGTGGGGGGATGATTGCAGCCCTGGCAGGCACTGTGCCACTGCTGGTCTGGGCACCCTGTCCATCCCAGTGCCATATGCAGGTCACTCCCAGAGCTGAGGAGCTCCCAGCCATGCCAGGCTGTGCCCAGGGGATGCTTTTGGCAGTGCAGGATCCCGCGGAGCTCAGAACAACATGGGGGGCCATTGAGGGTGTGCTGGGTTGGGGGGCTGGTGGCTACAGCTAACCTGGGGGCTGGGGGATGCTCAGATGCAGGTAATGCCCTGAGCAGCCGTCCTCAATTTCTGTGAGTGACGTCCGTGCGTCACCCGGCCAGCTGCGGGGCCTCCGGCGTTTCACAAAAGGAAGTTCCTGCCCCAGGATCCGGGTTCCTGCAGCCCTCCTGCCGCCGAGGGACAGGGCTGTGGTCCCTGCTGGTCAGCTGTCCCCCCACTGATGGCTCCCAGCCAACGTCCCATGGCCCATGGCCCCTAGGTAATGGTCTGCAGCCACTGTCCCATGGCTGATGTCCCCAGCCAATGTTCCCCGGCCACCATCCCTCAGGGGCTGCGGGATGGCACTACACCCTGAGGTCGGTGCGTGGGCAGGCAAATGTCGGGGTTACCAGCGGCAACTTATTTTTTCTCTTAGAAAATTTCCATATGCAAATCCTCATGCAGGCGAGGTGCTCGCCACCCTGGCTGCTTTCTCTGCCACTCCTGAGCAAGGGCAGGGACTCAGCCCGGCCATGCCTGTCCGTGATGGTCGCTGTTGCAGCAGAGACGCGGGTCCCTTTGCTGCTGCTGTCCCCATCCCAGATCCAGGGGTGCTCTGAGCGAACCAGAGCAAAGGCTGGAGCCCTGGGGGTCTGGGGAGGGGACCTGGGAAGACTTTTATCAGGGAAACACCAGGGCCAAGAGAGACACAGCAAAGCCCATGGCCCCCCTGGCCCCTCCAAGCTGGGCTGCACAGTGCGGGCGCCATGCCCTGCACCCCCCCATGCCCTGCACCCCGCTGTGTCCTGCACCCCCTCATGCCCGGCACCCCATCATGGGGCCATGCTAAGGGGTTTCCTCTTTTCTTCTCCCTGGGGATGGCGAACTAGGCTCACACCGTGGCCACCCCACGCTCACCGCGTGCCCCCCGCTGCCACCCATGACCCCACGCCGGGCAGGGAAACAGCCTGGGGGGCCGCGGGTGGAGAGAAGGGCTCTGGCACCCATCGGGAGGATGTAAAATCAACCCTGACAGCAGCCGGGCCAGGATGTCCCTGCGGGCAGCACTGGCGCCGGGAAAGATGCTTCCACTGCCTTCAGACCGGGGGGATCCCGCTTGGACCGGGGGGGTCCCGTTTGGTGCGTGATGGGAGTCCCCGCTCCCATCCCGGTTTGGGTCCCCCCGGGCCGGTAGAGGGAGGTATCGGCCACGCCCCCCCCGTCGGGCGGCACCGGCGGAGTCGGGTGGTCCCGCGGCCCCGGAACGGCACCGGGGGCGGGGCCTTACCGGGGCGGGGCGTGGTTTTACCGGGGCGGGGCGGCGGGCGCGCAGAGGGCAGGGCACAGCGGCGGCAGCAGCCCCGGCTCCGGGACGGCGAGCGGCACCGGGACGTGCCCCGGGACGGCGGCGGAGGTGAGAGCGGAGCGGAGCCGAGCCGTGCGCGGAGCCCCGAGGGCGGCGGGGCCGGGCAGGGGATCCCCGGGGCCGGTCCCGGGCAGCCCGGTCGGTCGGTCCCTGCCCCTGTCCAGCCGCCGCTGGCTCGGTCCTGCTCCGTGCCGGTCCCATCCCGAATCTGCTCGGTGCGGCGGCCCCTGGGGGCCCCGGGGGAGGCAATGCCGGGGTGTCCCGGGAGGGGCACGATGCACTCCCGGGGAGGTGATCCCTTATCGGTGGCCTTGCAGGGGCTGTTGGGGACTCGCCACCACCTGCCCTGCCAGCGAGGGCACGGGGCAGCAAGGGCACAGGGCAGCGGGCAGCCATGCTCTCGGAGCGATGGGCTCACCCCATCCCACCTGGTCCCCGACCCGGTCCCCATGGCTTGGGGACAGCCACACGGGCTGTGGGACGTGGCTCTCCAGGGTGGAACACCCCAGGAACAGCTGCTCCCGCCGGCATTCCCTGTGCCAGCAGGCCTCAGTGCTCTGCAGCAGGAGCCGTCGGGAAAGCCATGGCCCCCTGGTCACTGTGTGGCGGTACACAGGATGCTGTGGGCCTGGGCGCCTGCGGGACGCTTGGACCCCCCAGAGGTGTCTGTGCTTTGTAGGGCCGAATGCTTCAACCCAGTGCAGGATGGGCAGAGAAAATACCTGCCGCAGTGTCGGCACAGGCCGTGGCTGTGTTTCAGCCAGGGGCTGCGTGGGTTTGCCAAGGGGAACTGGTGCTGGGCTTTTCTGGTGGCCAGTCCCAAGCCTGAGCCTGGGGCATCCCTGGTGAGGGGGATGTGCTGTCTGGGACTGCTGCTGCGGCTCTTGCTCTGCCCTGGGAAGCAGGGACAGCCGAGGCTTTGGCACTCTTGGAAAGATGAGGAGTGACTGTAGGGTGTCTGGGAAGTGACAGTGACGTCCCTAGGGGACTGTGGGAGTAAGGTGGTGCTGATAAGGCCTGGCTGCTCCCCCACCGAGGCCAGTGGTCCCATGCACATCGTGGGGCCTCACTTAGCCCTGAGCTTCCTCCTTCGCTGTCACCAACAACACCTTCTCCTTTCTCTGCACTGAGGTCTCCCCCGGACAAGGGAAGTGCCTTTGCGGGGAGTTTCCCCCACACTCACTGCTTCTTGCAGCATATTTTCCTGCTGGTGGTTCTCAGGGAGCTGGAGAAAGTTGAGCATTTGCATTAGCCCTGGACTGGTAGCTGTTTGAGGCAGCTCCAACCTGGCAGAGAGCAGCCGGGCAGCGCAGTGGAGAGCGGTGACCCACAGCAGTGCGGGGGCCACGGCCACACCGAGGGATGGCTGGGTGCCCCAGCACCCCATGGCTGCCACCCACCTCGGCTCTGATGGGGCAGCGGAGCCCTCTCTGCCCATGGCACTGCAGCTGGGTGGGCATCACCTCTCCCTGCCATGTGCCAGCCCCGTGCCGTGCCAGGCGGGAGATGCTGGGAACGGGACTGGAGCGGGGCTTTCACCTCTGTCGCAACAGCTTCACTTCCCCTCCCTTGGCTGCAGGATGGGTTGCGTGAAGTCAAAGGAAGCCGGCATCCAAGATAAGATAATAAAAACCGACCCCGACCCTGGCCCCAGCTTGCAGCAGGGCCACTATGTGAAGGACCCCACGGCCACCAACAGGAGGGTGAGTGGGGTCTACTGGGCAAGCTGCGGGTGCAGGGCTGAACCATCATGGGGAGCTCAGCCCCTCTCCTCGCCAGAGCTGCCACCACCGAGAGCAGGGCCAGCTGCAGGTGCTAGCAGTGCCTGTGCCCTGGGGCAGGGGGCTTGGCCATGGGATGGGAGCCCAGTCCATGCTGGGGCAAAGCACAGGGCGAATCTGATGGGAATCAAGGAATTATGGAAAAAGGGAGAGAAAATTGAAGGTGTTGGGAGGGGACAGAGATGCTGGCGCTGGGCAAGTTGTGGAAGGCAGCGCCAGTGCTGCCCCTCGGGTGCCCCCTTGCTGCTGGGGGCTGGGGCCGTGGTGGGACCAAGACCTCCATGGGGTACGAGTCTCTGCCACCCGCAACATCACTCTCTGGTTTTGTCCCGCTTTGCAGAACAATGATGTCCCCAGTGTGGCCGCGTCCCCGCCTGAGGATGGTAGGTACAGGGGGAGCTGCAAGTGGGTGCACAAGGCAGGAGCGTGTGTGGGGAGGGTGACCAGGTCCTATCCTGCCTGGGTTAAACGCTGCTGGTCCTGGCCGGACGGGAGCTCTGGGCTTCCTCGAAGGCCGGACGTGGCTGTGACATGATGAAGATGGAAGTGCTGGCTGCTGCGGTGTTCCTGGTCAGGGTCCTGGCTGCACATGGCAGGGGTGGCTGTGTGCCCCATCCCAGCACGGTGAGGGGTGACCAGGGAGCTCCCTCGCTGCAGGCTCGGGGGACAATGTGGTGCTGGCATTGTACGACTACGAGGCGATGCACACTGGGGACCTGAGCTTCCAGAAAGGAGAGCGGCTCAAGGTGCTGGAGGAGTAAGTGCTGCTGGCGTCCCCTTGCCCTGGGGTCTCCTGGAGGCTTGCATGGCCCTGCTGGGGTTTGTTTCTGGAATTTGCCCCTGGAGGAGCCAGCAGTGCCCAGTGCTGGGTGCCATGGGCCAACCCGATGCTGTCTTTGTCGCAGGTCGGGGGAGTGGTGGCAAGCACAGTCGCTGGCAACAGGGCGTGAAGGCTTCATCCCCAGCAACTACGTCGCCCGAGCTGACTCACTGGAGACGGAGGAGTGAGTCCATCCCTCAGTGGCTCACCCTGGCCCCACACAGTCCTGTACTCCCCCACCACAGCTGTCCCCACTCCTGCCCCATGTCCTGCCCCCAGCCCTGCCCCACGCCAGCCTTAGCTCTCCCAGCCCCATCAGTGTTCGTTGGTTCATTTGTTTCTGCTGCAGGTGGTTTTTCAAGGGCATCAGCCGGAAGGACGCGGAGCGGCAGCTCCTTGGCTCTGGGAATGTGATCGGGTCCTTTATGATACGGGACAGCGAGACGACGAAAGGTCTGGAGGACTGCCTATGGTGGGAGACACCTACCCAGACCGGGGGCCCTGCTTTGCTGTGGGGCAGGGACTGGGGGGTCACACGGTCCTGCTGTGAGTGTCCCCACAAAAGCCCATGGTGCTACATATCCAAGGCCCGTGGTGGGGACAGGGGGGACATCCCCCTTTGAGGGTGCTTTCAGTGTTTGGGGTGCAGGCATAGCTGGCCTCCTGCTGGGGGCTGAGGGGGCAGTGGTGGCACAGTGGGGACAGGGGCTGCAGTGGTGGCTCTGCTGGGTGATGGCACCAGATGTGCCATGAGGCTGGGATGGCTGGTCGCAGTGGGGACATGCCCTCTGCACGGGGGACGACAGCTCACCCCTTCCCAAACAGGTTGCTACTCGCTGTCTGTGCGGGACAGGAACGACCTGCAGGGCGGCACGGTGAAGCATTACAAGATCCGGACGCTGGATAATGGCGGCTTCTACATCTCCCCACGCAGCACCTTCGATACGCTGCAGGAGCTGGTCCAGTACTACAAGGGTGAGCCCTGGGGTGACTGCCCCCGCCAGCCCAGACAGGGCTTTGTCCCCAAGCTGAGCAGCCGCCGGGCAGCTGGGGCTGTGCAGAGCCAGAGGGGCTCCTGCCCATCACCACTGGGCTTCTGCTGTGGCTCTGGCTGTGACGTGGAGCGAATCCCAGACCTTCCCCTGGCACACTGAATGGTTTGCTGGCCATCACAGCCATAGGTGTCAGTGTCCCCATATGCCTGCAGTGGCCAGGACTCCCCCTCCCTGGGCCAGCTGGTGCCCCGATGCAGTAATGCCCGGCAGGGCAGAGCGATGCCAGCGGGGCTGGGCTATGATGGCCAGTGTTTGATGTGTCCTCAGCGTTTGCAGTGGGGTGCGTGGTGCCAGGACATGCCCCGTGGCCATGGAGGCTGTTGTGGGCTCTGCTTTGAAGCACAAAGTGGCCGGTGAGACAGGCTGGCTGATGGCTCTTGGCTCTCCCCGGCAGGGCAGAGTGACGGGCTGTGCCAGAAGCTCACCTACCCCTGCTGCGTGCCCAAACCGCAGAAGCCCTGGGAGAAAGATGCCTGGGAGATCCCTCGGGAGTCACTGAGGCTGGAGAAGAAGCTGGGAGCCGGGCAGTTTGGAGAAGTGTGGATGGGTGAGCGCGAGGGGGAGGCAGCTGGGAGGAAGATGGTGGTGATGGTGGAGAAGGAAGGGTGAGGAATGGGAGAGGAGGTGGAGGGATGGTGAGGTGGAAAAGGCAGGGAGGGGGCGACCTGCGGGAGAGGAGCACGGGGAAGTGGAGGTTGCCCTGGCCTTAATGCAGGGACTGCTCAGGGCTGGGTGCGTGGGGACAGCCCTGGGCTGTGTGTGGTCTCCAGCCCTTGTGCAGGAGCTCTGTCTTGCAGGAGTGGGTGCTTTGGGTCCAAAATCCAGTGCTCCCAGTGCCTGGGTACTGGGCAGGCTGGGAATGGTCTGTTGTACCACCCCACAGCTACTTACAACAAGCACACCAAGGTGGCGGTGAAGACGATGAAGCCAGGCAGCATGTCCGTGGATGCCTTCCTGGAGGAGGCAAACCTGATGAAGACGCTGCAGCACAACAAGCTGGTGAAGCTGCACGCGGTCGTCACCAAGGAGGAGCCCATCTACATCATCACTGAGTTCATGGAGAAAGGTGCTGCCCGTGCCCCTGCGTGGTCGCTGCGGGCCAGGGCAGGCGGCAGTACCCGGCTGTCCCAGGGATGGTGCAGGATCGGCCCCTCCTGCATCCCCGGGGTTGGCCATGGGCTCTGCACCGGCTGCCGGGGTGCTGGGAGCGGGGCCGGCTCCTGCCGCTGTGTGTCTGAGCACTCTGGGGCAAGGGGCTGGGGCAGGGGCTTGCGGTCACAGCCCTGGGAGAGGGAGGGATGGGGACAGGGGAGCAGATGAGGAGAAGCGCTCCACAAGGCAGGAGGGAGCCTGCAGCAGAGTTTGCTCCTCTGCACAACCCATGGGAGCAGAGTGGGTGGTCAGGTGTGTTTCCTGACTGAGTCCCCATGTCATGCTCGGCTCCCCGGGACCCTGTGCCGCCCACAGGACCCCTGCCACCCCCAGGGTGGGCACAGGCTCTGGCCGAGCTGTCAGCCCCAGCCCTTCCCTGTCTGCAGGGAGTTTGCTGGATTTCCTGAAGAGTGATGAGGGGAAAAAGCAGCCGCTCCCGAAGCTGATCGACTTCTCTGCCCAGGTGAGGAGGGAGCAGACCTTCCCCAGCTCCCCACTCCTGTTCCCCCTTGCCCCTGTGAAGGGTGAGTGGGGGGATCGAGGGGCCCAGGAGCTTACGCGGGACTTGGGCAGTGCCTTGTTTGAACAGGCAAACACTGGGGATGGCGGGGAAGCAGGAAAGGAGACGGCGAGGTTTCCCTGCGGTGCTGCCCTCATACCCTGCGGGCAGCAAGCTGCCTGCTCGCCCCGCGGGTCTGGCTGCCCGCACAGCAGCAGGTGTGTGTGAAAGGAGAAGTGGTGGCTTCCTTCCCGCTAGCCTGTTAACTGCAGCACAGTCCCTCGCCGGAGCTGCACGGAGCCCGGGGGGTTTTGGCCAGGCTGCTCCCTCTGAGGATCAGGGAAATCCATGTCTGCTAAGGCCACTGTGGTTTCTGCAGCCCGCAGTGCCGTTGTGTTTTGTGGAAGTTGTGGGGGGTGAGGGCTGATGCTTGTTTTCACTGCGGACATTCGCACGGTCCTTTCTCCAGGACGTCCTGGTGCTGGTTGGAGTGGCTTGTCTGAGCCCATGGCTCCCCGGGGAGCAACCATGGCAAAGCTATCGATTCCTATCCGTTGCTGCTGATGTGATGGTTACCTGCAAACAACATGCTCAGTGCGATCTGCAAACTTTGCAAAAACCCCACAAAACCCTGTGTGGCCGCACGCCCACCCTGTGCCACCCTGGCACGAGCTGCGGTGCACCAGCGCAGCGTCTTACACCCACCAGGGCTGTGCCCCTGGCAAGGACCCATCTTCAGCTGTGGCAGTGTTAAGCTTCATGGGTTTAATAGGAAATCCACAGTAGGACCGTTCTGCTGCATTCGCAGTGCCTGGGAGGTTGAGCCGGGCACGGTTTCTAGAAGGGAGTGTAGCGTGTTGTTACCCCACAGGAATGCCTACAGGAGGTTTGCGGTTCATTAAGATCATCTACCTGCCAAAGGGTTGTCACGGGCTGTGGGAAGGCAGCCGGAGAGGCAGGAGGACTCAGTGAAAATCATTTGGGGGATGTTTTCAGGAGGTGATTTTGAGGACAGCTGAACGTGCTGTTATACATCTAGCTTTGTGTGTGCAATCATTTGTGCAACCACTGTCTTGTCCCTGCTGCTTCTGCAGTGTCCCCAGAGGCTGGCTGAATCCAGGGACCCTTTGAGCCAAGGTTGGTGTTTCTACGAAATAATTCATAGAGGTACCCGTGCAACAGGAAAGCCAGGACGGGAGCCCGGACCCCAAGGGCTTAGACCGGGTCACTGGCCACTCGAGCCGGCTGCGCCAGCGTCTGCTGATCAGCTGTGCACTCGTGCGCGCCATCTGTTCCCAGCAAGCTGGCTCCTGCAAACCGCCCGGCTTGTCCCCGTCGCTCGGAGGGGCTGCTCTCTGCAGCACGGAGGAGCAAAGGCTGAAGCGCTTTCATGTGCAGGCAGCAGGCAGGCAGGCAAGCAGGCAGGCAGCTCGCAAGGCAGGCTTGTGCTGGGGCTGAGTCACTGCGAGCAAAACCATGCGTGTGGTCATGGAAATAATCCTTCCGCTCTTGCAGGGCTTGCGTACTTCTGTATTTTGTGTGAGCAACTGTACTTTACCCTGGCCTGGCTTGCGTGAGTGTGACGGGGATGGGGGGGAGTGTCCCCTCTGGCTGCTCCAGCCCCTTCCCCTCCCAGATGCTGGTAGCATCCAGGCATGGGATAATTTGGCACAAATTTGGGGTTTGGTCGTGCACGTGCCAGGTATCTCTGCATTGATCGGCGCTAATAGCTGCACACACAGCCGCAGCTGATGAGTGTAGAGGCTTCACAAGACAGAGCCAAGAGGGATTTACAGGGGTCATCACAGCCCCCAGGCAGGACTGACTCTTCACAAACTATTCTTGAAGACCCCAGGCATCTTCCCACCCTCCTTGGGAGAACCCACCACAGTGCTTTTCTGTCCTCACCGAGGAAGCTCTGCAACACTGGCCAACCCTCACTGCAGCAATTAAAGTCCATTCATTGTCGCCTTAGTAGAAAGAGAGGACAGTTTGCTCCCTGCTTCCCTCAAGCAGCTGTTGAGGTATTTGGAGGTTGGTCTCACATCTTCTCTGAACAGAGAATGATTTACTCCTCTTCACGTCTGCATGGCTTCGGATGAAGCAGTTGTACCTTGCCCTGTGGACATTCACAGGCACTTGCTTGTGACCACACCAGCTCCTCGGATGGCAGTTCTCGCTGCTTTTCTTGCACGTGGACTCAAATGGGTCACATCAGGCTGGTCACCCAAACCCCAACCTCTTCTGCAAGGGATTCCCTCCGCGGAGAGTGGCTCCCACGCAGAAGAGGAGAGTTGGTCACATCTCCTGCTGTGACTCAGCCTCCTTTCACCCCTTTTCCAAGCGCTGACCAGAAGCAGTTAACCTCCTTCTATTCCTGGTAGCAGTTGCGTTGGGGAGGTTGTGTTATTTCAAACAGCCTCTTTTGCATTTTTGTCTTTCCCCTTTTTACAGATTGCAGAAGGGATGGCTTTTATTGAGAAGAGGAACTACATCCACAGAGACCTGAGAGCTGCCAATATTCTGGTGTCGGCGATTCTGGTGTGCAAGATTGCAGACTTTGGCCTGGCCAGAGTCATTGAAGACGATGAGTACACGGCCCGGGAAGGTGCGGGAGATGCGGGGGGCGTGTGGCCACTTTCTGAGACGGTGAAGGGTTGTGGGATTCCCTTAGAGCCACTTATCAATGCGTAACCTTGGTGGCAAGGACCCCAGGAAGGACATGCTGTGTAAACGGGCAGATGAAGGAAGCTCCTCTCATTTGCATCGCTTCACACCTTCCTCTTCTGTTTGTTTGTTTCTTGTTCCCTGTATTTCGCCACCAGTTTCTCAGCATTTGGGTTTTTTGAGGCCATGTTTCCCCTTGGATCTCTTTGTCCAGGTGCCAAGTTTCCCATTAAATGGACTGCACCAGAAGCCATCAACTACGGATCTTTCACTATAAAATCAGACATCTGGTCCTTTGGGATCCTCCTGACTGAGATCATCACCTACGGGCGCATCCCATACCCAGGTAAGGTGGTGAAATGCCTCCTCTGATCTGGTTCCAAAAGACACGCTCCACCTTCTGGGCCCATCCGTGCGATCTGTTTCTCCATGAAGTTAGATCGCTGAAAACAGAGGGAATAGTGAGAAATCTGAATCTCACGCTGGGAGCAGAGCTCTAAGATGGTAGCACAAGGTCTCAAGATGGCAATTCTGTCTGTGAGCCATGGAGAGTAGCCCAGAGCATGAGACAGTCACCGAGCATTCTGCACCACTCATTTATGGACAAGAGCTCACCCAGGATGGACAATTAGGAAGATCATCAAGATTTTGTCCCTGGGAGTCCTGAGTGGACACCAGCTGTTTTCACTGACCTGAAATCCATGCTGATGTGACATGGGTCCCCTCTTCTCAGTTTCCACAAAGCAGCGCTGGGACACCTCCTGTGGGGAGCCCACAAAATCAGTCCACGAAATCAGTGCTGACTTTGGGGTGCCCATCGCTTTGGGGAGAAGGGCAGCTACATTATGTACTGCCTTGGGGCTGATCCTGCAAGGAGGTCCTGAGCTCCTCCAGCTCCATGAGAAACCAACAGTAGCCCGGATCTCGAAAAGATTTGGTCTTTCTTTTTCTAAAATAGAAGATCACGTTTTTAATGTGAGAGGATAATTGACTTTCCCCGGGATGTGCTGCATGTCCCTGGGAGAGCGGGTATCAGGCACCACATGTTCCTGGCTCATGGGTTTGTGTCACAGCACTACCCCGTGGTTTTCTGCTTCCTGCGGATTAAGCATGTTTGGAAGTAGCCCATCAGTTCATGACTGATAGCTGTGCCAGGTGTTTTTGGGAAGGCTTGAACAATCTGTAAATCGTCATCATTAGCAACAGCCCTATATTTTATACCAATTGTTTACTCTGTACCTTTTTTCCATGGGAAATTATTCTCTATAAGAAAAGTAAACATTGCCACCAACCGACCATGAAGGATGTGGGGTGGCATAAAGGGTTGTTGGGGAAGGACCAATTCTGCCTTCACACTAACTTATTTTTATCAGTGACACTGGAAAGAATGGCTCATTAAAGACTCGGCAGATGGAGAAGTGTAGCCTTTATTTTGTGAAGATTTACACAAAACAATTCTAATTCCCATCTGACCTGCTCACCTGGAGTACAAAACTGCATGCTTCAACTAACTCAGCATCTCAGTTGTTCACATATTTCCCCGACCTGGAGTAGGAGTTCCCCCCTTCCCAACCCTTTTAACCTGTCCTTTATCTTCCTAGTGACATTGCCCAAAGGGTGAGTAGTTTTGGGTTTGGGCGGTTTTTTTGCCTTTTAAAGAAATCAAGTGATAAACCATGAAATGTTCACCTGCCCTGTTTCTCCAGGGATGTCGAGCGTGGAGGTGATCAGGGCCCTGGAGCACGGGTACCGAATGCCCCGCACAGAGAACTGCCCCGAGGAGCTGTATGATATTATGATGAGATGCTGGAAGACCAAACCAGAGGATCGTCCCACCTTCGAGTACACACAGAGCGTTTTGGAGGATTTCTTTACTGCAACAGAGAGCCAGTATCAGCAGCAGCCATAACTCAGGAAGCTTGGTGAAGGCAGCAGACACCCTGCACTATGCCCACTGTGTTAGCGGCAGCCAGCACATGCACCTTGCTCTTTCCTGTCCCACTCGTGATCTGCCCGCGCGCGCCTTCCTCTGCCAGACTGGCCCAGGACCTAGACCCTTCCTGGTGTGGCTGGGCTGGAAGGAGGGGCAGGAGGAAGCCACACTCAGGCCAGCCCCCCCAGGGCTGCTGGACAGAGGGAGAAGCGATGCGGGGCCATACCTTGTGCCTTTCACACCTGCCTGAGTGCCCGCAAGGCAGCTGCTCCGAGAAGCGCTGGCTGGACGATGGTTGCCTGCGCTGGCAGCACCATGCAAGGAGGGCTGGGGCCAGGCCTGTTTCAGCTACAAAGGAAAAAACCCCAGATTATTGTTTTTGTTTTTAACTCCTGAGATCTTATCGTGTTGTTTTGCAAGTGTTTGAGCTGCACTCGCCTCTGCGAAATGCCGTTACGCTCCGGGCATGCTGTGCAGCGCCCACGCCTCCCAGTCCCTGTGTGTTGGGGAAATCCCAGTGGATTCTCACACGGGCATGCTGCGACGTAGCACATTGGCTTGTCCTCAACGCGTGACCCTGGTTTTTAAATGTCATGCGTCGCAGAAATATGTCTCTCTCCTCACTCTCCTGGGTTTCCTTCCTCAGTATTTTTCGTGGTACCCCGCTCTGCAGAGCGCCGGTTTGGGTGAGGCTGTGCTGAGGAGGTGGGCAGCGCGTGCTGCAGGGTATGGACAGACATCGATGGTGCTTTACAAGGCAGATCCTGGATGGATCCCCCCAAGCTTGCCCTGGGAGGAACCTCTCCAGCTGGCCCTGGCCCAAGGAGCCCTGCCCCTCCATGGCAAAGGCCCATGGCTCCACTCACAGGCATGAGTTCACATCTACTAGGGCACAGACAGTATCAGCAACAAACCCAGCGTTCCTTGCACACTCATTTTATGTTGTTGTTTATTTTTAGTATTTACTGATTGGTTATATGGGGAAAAGGTGGAGTATCTTTTTCAGAGTGCCCTGCACATCTTACAGGAGGGAGCTTCTGCGCCTGTCTTTCTATTTTCCTCATACAAAGAGGCAAAAAACGTTGCTTCTATGTTTTTGTATCAGCTTTGGAAGCTTCTTTTTGTAATCGATAAAGTATTTACAAACCCTCCTGTCTTTCGGCCTTTCCTCACGTTCCCCACCCCGGGCGGGGGGGGTCGCGGATGGGACGAGGCTGGGGGCCCGCAGCGCCCCTCGGCGCCGGCCCCGACTGGCCCGTGGAGCGGGGTGGTCGTACCGGAGGGACCGGGCCGGGCCGTTCCGGGCCTCTCTGCCCCAGCGCCCGCACCGAACGTGGCGCCTTGGGCCTCAGCGCGAAGGCCGCTGCCCTCAGCAAAGATGGCGGCGCGGGCTGCCCCTTCCCCGGCCGGCTCTGCGAGGGGCCGGAGACCCGCTGGTGACTGGCCCAGCGGTCTCTGTCCCGCTCCGCCCGGCGGCAGGGCTGGGCTGGGCCCGGTCCCGGCGCCGCCTGCAGCGGTAGCGCGGAGCCCCGCGCCCGGCCCGTCCCGGGCCCGCCGAGGCCGCTGTCGCCATGGCGATAAGCCCCGCAGCCAACCGCGCGCCACTTCCGCTGACGTCCTCCCCGACACGTGGATCCAAGATGGCGGCGTCGGCGGCGATGGTGAGTGCGGCGGCCCGAGCGGACGGCGGGGCCCGGCTCTGCTGCGGCTCCGCGTCCCGCCCGCCTCCTCCTCCTCCACGGCCCGGCCCGGCCAATGCGGGCAGGCGGCGCGGCCCGGTGGCGGCCCCGGCGCGGGGGGCTGTGAGGGGGATCCGTGTCGGGCCTGCACCGCGCCGGGAGGGACGCGCAGACCCCGCCGGGCCCCGCGCCGCCTCTCGCCCCGTCCCCGCGGAGTGCGCCGGGCCCTGGTTCCGCCTGGGGCCTTGTAGCCGCCCCGGGTGTGTCCCCGCGGCCCGGGCGGCGGGCGGCGGTGTCACCGGAGGAGGGCAGGGGCGAGCGGTGTCGCGGCAGAGCCGGTGCTCGGTGACCGCCGGGCTCCGCGCTCCCTCAGCAGCAAAACCGGCTCAGTTTCCACGATTCACGGCGTTGTGTGGGCTGGAGGGACGCGGGGCCGGGCCGGGGGTCTCTGCCGTGGTGTGAGCGGGGGCTGCGGGGGCTCTCGTCCATCCTCTTCCCCCCCGTGCGGTTCTCTCGAAGGGAAGTGTAGTCCCGAACCAGGTGCTTGCGCCAAGTCAAGAGGCTTTTCGCGTTGCGTGGGGTTGTCACAAGTGTTTGGCAGCATTTATCAACTTGGGGTGTGAGCAGCTGATTTACCCCCCTGGCATCTCTCTTATTGTTGAGTTATTCCCCGAGTCCTTGGATAGCGAAGGTGTTTCTGGTGGGAATGTGCTAAGGTAGATGATCATCGGTGCTACCTCACAGAGGAGAAGATGAGCTGCTGAGACGTTAAGTATCTGCCTGCAGTCTTGTAGTAGAAAAATGGATTTTCCTCCTTGCTTTCATCGAAGGATATTTCCTTGATAATGTGTCGTAAGAATAGCTGTATGAATAAATGATGTGTGCTGATACAAAGGTTGCTGTTGGCCAGGGTGTGGGATGTGAGGTGACTCATGTAGCATAAAGATTGGCAGAAACTGGAAAGGAGATTGGAGGAGCGGAGGTTTTAATTTATTTTGCTTTAAGCATCTTCATACTCTGCTGGCTTTCTCCCAGGCAGGGAGGAGGGAGTGTCTGAGCTGGCTTTGAGAGCTGAAGATGGTCCTACTGGGAATTTCCTTGTAGCCTCCTCTTTTATGAAAGGCAGAGAAGACTGCTAACAGCTCTCCTGGTGTCAAAGGAGCTCTCTGAAATCAATGTGAATGCAGCACTTGTCTCCTTTCGAAAAGCTTTCAGTGGCTCCTCCGAGTGCAAGGGTGAGCTGGGCAGACATGCAATAAAGATGAGCTTGTCCAAACAGTTGTCAAGAACGTCTAACAAGGCAGCCCTCGAAAAAGAGGGGCAAGTGTCAGGCTGGCACCTCGGAGGGGGTGAAGAGCAGGTGCCGTCAGCACTGTGCGTGTCCTGTTAATGTGCCTGAGAGTCGAATAAATGTTACGTGTGGGAGAGAGCTTCAGTTTGTTCTGTTACATGTGGATTTTTTTCCTCCCACAAAGTAGTGGATCATGTTTTTCATTCCTTTCTGTCACCGTATTAAAAAGTTTCGGTAAGTTAAACAGGATATCAGAGCTTTGTGAATCCGGATGGACAAATGGCTCTGCATAGTTTGTGTTTTCCCCATTTTTCTTCAAAACTGTCTGTGAAAGTGAGAAGCTCTTGATTGTGGCTGTTTGATGTCCCTCTGTGGAAAAGAAATGAGATGTTGTCTATCATCTCATTTATGTGATAGCCATCGTTGTCACTTCCTACTTCCTTTTTGTCCCTTTGAGCAAGTACAATTTAGTGTTCTTAAGTTCATATGTGGATTATGGAACTCTAAGGCCTAAACCAGCCTTGATACGGTACCAGCCCTATTGAAATGCTTGCAGAATGCTTGAAATTGCTACTACTTGAAGGTTTCTCCAAGTTGTCAGTCTATAGAAGACGCTTGTCGGTAACCTGGGCAGGGATGTCCTGGATGCGAATGGCCCGGCTGTGGGCCCTCTGGGTTACGTTAGAGCGTGTTGGCAGAGTGCCACAGGGAAAAGCTTCTTGTCAGCTTCCGTTTCCCCCTTCCCTTAAATAAATGTTGGAGTTCAGACTGGCAGTGGTAGCTTCGGGGACCGCGAGCTGTAGTAGAGCACACGCTTGTGCGTGGTAATGGCATAAATGCACGTTGTAGGGTCTCTTCACGGTTGGGCAGGCGGGGATTTAGCTAAGCGATTCCTCTGTTTGGCAGCGTGTTTTGTAAACCTTTTGTGAATTCGTAGAAAATGGCAATATTGTTTTTAAGTCTTTTTAAATCAGATAAATCAGAGAAACTGTGTCCTGAAATTGTTTGCAAATATCAAGTCTAGTGATAATTATCCAGAAGTACATTCTTGGAGAGGGTTTGTGTGCAAATACCTGTTCTCCTTGCTGTGCACAGGACGAAAAATACTGTGTTAGAATCGCTGCAAGGAAGGTTTGAGTTAGTTTATTCTTACAGCTAAGTGCTTCATTCTGAAGTTATTTATGGGAATAGATTTTCAAAATCTTTCAAGAGAAATCCCACAGACTTCAGGATAGTTGCTGGTGCCTTTAGGGGACGGGTGTGCCAAGTTATGTGGCAATGGGGGGAGCGGCTGATGCCACTGCTCCGAGGGGTGGTTTTGTAGCTGTGGTTGCAGCAGTGCTGGCAGTGTCCTGCCTGCACCGTGCCAGGTGCTCCTGGGGTGACGCTCTCTGCCCGCTCTCGTGCCATGATTTCCCCAGGCTGCGTTCTCCTGGTGCAAGAGAGAAATCTGAGTGTGACTTCTGCCAGGGTCCTGTGTGCAGAAGGAATATAGTGACATTTGAAATTGGGAGAGAGAGAGAGAGAAAGAGATTACTTCTGTCATTTATGTCATATCCCCCTAAGAAGGGGTCTTTTGCAAGCTTGTGTCTGCATGTACACATATAGTAAAATAATAAGGCTTAGTCATTCCAAATTATTTCTGTCTACATGCAGCTGGGTTTTTCTTGATCTGGAGTTGTGCATATTTGTTGTGCTACTTGTTGCTTCATTGTCCTGGCACCTCACGATTACCTGGCACCTCAGATGCAAGACTGACATGTGAGAGATTATTTTTGTGGATGTGTTTTAAGTGTAAATAATTGGTAAAGGCCGTGAAGGCAGTGTCTCCTGTCTGCTGGAAGCCTGTGCCTCGCCAGGGCTCTGTGACTGAACTAAAGCAGAGCTCCATCCTGCAAATTTTGACCTTGCATAGGAGATAACTTAGCTTGCAGGCATGTCCCAAATGAGATGATTGCTTGGTCATGAGTTATGCAGATGTTTTGGCATGTGTCTGTGTTGTCATTGCTAAGCTGCTGCCTTCATTTGGAGAAGGTGAAGCACATCTGCCAATACGAAAGCAAAGATCCTGATAAGGAAGGCTGTTGGCTTCAGCCTGCACGTGCTCTGCCAGGCATGAGCTGCCGCGATAGAAACCCGCGCTGGGCATTTCCTTCAAATTTCACTTCCAAAGCTCCCCCAACTTGTTGCATAGCAGCGTTCCCATTTTTTGCTACCAAATGTCTTTTCCTGGCAAGGCTTTCCATAGTCCCCCCCTTGTCTTTTCTGTTGCCTGGTGCTGCCTGAGTCATCGTCATCTGTATGCAAAGAGGCTGATTTCTGCCAAAGGTGTCATCAAAAATTTCATCTTCTATGTGCTTGCATGTCTCCTGAGCTCCTTCCGAAGTTCTGTCCTTATCTTTTCATCTTGCAAGCTCTTCAGGGCAAGGATGGCAGCGGTGTGGTTTTGGTTTTTATTAAGCAATACTGTGCTGTGTATGTCTGGCACTTCGGTGACAAATGAAGCGAGATAATTGCTACAGGTCGCTGGCTGTTGTAGAGCGTGATGTAGGCCAAGAGTGCTCTTTCCTTCCAGTGCTTCACCTGCCTGAGACACCTTTTCCTACTTGGTTGGAGAGTCACAGAGCACGCTGACAGGATCGGAGAAGACAAAATCTAGTGAAGCACAGAAAACAAGCCACACATTGTTTCAAGGTAGATCAGTATTGAAGTCCAAGCGATTTTAAAAAGAGTACTTCCCAGGCTTTTTGCCTGTTGTAACTGTATTGAGCTGTGCTTAGAATAGATCTGAAAATCTCCCTTGTAAGCAAAAAAGATGTATCTAATAATTTAGTATTAACACATTTTATGTAGGTGCCTAGCACTTGCATCTTAAATACATTTTAGATTTTTTAAAAACGCCAATATTTATGACTTTTTTTTTTTTTCATCCTGCTCAGTGCCAGTAATTCTGGATGCTCTATTGGCCCTCACTGGTGTCTGGGCCAAATGTACCTTACTAGCCTCAGAATAAGGCAAAAGGAAGGCGATGAAGAGGAAGGGGGTGTGAGGGCAATGAACACAGATTCTCTCTCTCTCTCTCTTTTTTTTTTTTTTTTTTTTTTTCCTCCCCGTTCCTGACCTGATGCAGGATCCCTGTGATGCAGCTGCTTTTTGTCCACACCTGGCTTGTTAAGATGAAGCTGTTGAATGTTTAGTCTGGCGTTGTGGGCATGCTGACTGTGATCCAGCGCCGTGCTGAGAAAGGTGCTGTGGCTGTAGCAGCGTAGCAGCCTGCCCCTTCCAGCCAGGAGCGGTGCTGTTGGCAGTGCCGGTCCCCTGGGGTCTGTGTCTGTGCCCAGAGCTCCTGCCAGCCGCTCTCTGGGTCATGGCTCCCAGCTCCCCTCCACCTTCCCTGTGGATCGCTGCCACCAGGGAGCAGCCATGCTGGGGCTGGACATTTGGGATGGGCTCTACTGGTGGCTGCTGGGAGCCTGAAGCTTGGCGTGCTTTCTCCTCGTGTTTAATTCCCAGACGATGTTAACGGGAGGGAGGGTAGTACAGAACCCCGCTCCCTGCTGACCCAGAGCAGGCACCAGGCGGGTGGTGGCTCATTCCAGTCCAAGCCCATCTCACTCGGTGAGAATGTTCCCTCTTTCCTTTCCCTTCTATATTTGTCTCCCTGCCCCTGATTGCAGAGCTCCTGCGTGTAGGTGGATGGACAGTAGGTCACAGAGACCGATTCTGCCTGCCCTGCTGAGGACATGCAGAAGGCAGCAATTGGGTTTATTATTGCTGCTTCATTAGCTCAAGTTGTCCCAGACTGGACTCCGTTTTTTTTTCTGTGGTTTTCCAACAGTGCCGTACGCACAGGGAGTTTAGGAGAATGGGCTGAAGCTAGGAATACAATGAGATTATACCAGAGTTGATATTCTAATCCAGCCAAGCTGCTGCTGTCTAATAACTCTTTAAAGCTCAATTTTCCTTTCACCCCTGCTCGTGCTCAAGCTGGGCTGGATTACCTGAGGTAATGGTAGGGACTGAGGAAGCAGCAAAGTCCGTTAAAGGGTTTGCTGCTGCTGCTGGTGTGTGGGGTCTGGTTTGTGTTGGAGTCCCTGTGGAATTGATTGAACCTTCCAGCCCGACCTGTCTCCCTGCTCCCTGAAAAAGGGGTGAACACTTTTTTGCCATGTTACTGAGCTGTTTTGTGGCCTGGAGGGGTGAGGAAAGAAGAGTGGAATAGGAGGGAGCGGTGATGTGACCATCCCTTTGGGTACAGCGAGTGGTTAGTTTTGTGTCAGACCTTACCCTACACTAATTACTCCACTGCAGGTAGCGGCGTGTGAGCATCAGTCCATAAGTGGCTACAGGGTAACGCCTGATGGGCAGAGTTGACAGAAATCCAGTGCCAAGGCTACAGCCCTCTTCTCTAATAATCCATGGTGTTTTCTAACATATAGGTGTGGATGGGTGGGAGTAGAAAAGTCAGATGGCAGCCCGCTAGATGAAGCACGTTACAGATAAGTGCATTTTTCTTGTGGCTGAACAAAGCCAATGTTTTCCTAATTGCAGATGAAGAGTCAGAGACACGTGGAGTGGAAAGTGACTTGATGAGAGTCACAAAACAAAGTTAAGAATAGCTTTGTGAATTTAATTTGTGTTTAATCACCTGGCTGTGCAGCCTTTCTAATGTCTGGGATGAACACTTTCAGTGTTGTTGTCCGTCTCTGATGTTGTTGATATGTTTCTGTTGTATTAATGTTCCTTCTCCTTTTTGCAGGAAAGGCTAAGATATATGCTGCTCTTGCTCTTGTTTCTGCACGGTGCAGACTCTTTCTATGTACCTGGTGTGGCTCCTATCAACTTCCACCGCAATGATCCTGTAGAAATAAAGGTAGGATGAACTTGGATGGAGCTGTTAGTCGGTTTGTTTTGGGTTTTCTTGTGGTTTGTTTTTTTTCTGTCTTTATATTATAGCAGCTAATTGGGACTAGAAAGTCAAATTGGGGGATCCTGTTGCTAAAATTTTGGGGGCAGATATTTTCTCTTTTTCACAACATTCGTGTAGGGTGTTGGGGATGAGCAGCCCTCGAGTGGTCACTGTCGTCACCTTACCCTGCGGTTCCCAGCATGATTCTCTTTCTTGCTTCTGCTATCTTCTACCAGATTCCTTCTGCAGTTGCACCAAAGTCCTCAAGATGTTGCTCTGTTTGGGAAAAGATCCCTCTTTCTCAATTGAAGTGAATTTAATGAGAGATTTTTCTCCAGCATTATACTGACTCTCAAAGTGCTTATAGAGGGTGAGCCTTTAGAATCATAGAATCATTTAGGTTGGAAAAGACCCTTGGGATCATCGAGTCCAACTATCAACTCCACTCTACAAAGTTCTTCCTTACACCATATCCCCCAACACCACATCTAAACGACTCTGAAACACATTTAGGGATGGTGATTCCACCATCTCCCTGGGCAGCCTATTCCAGTGTCTGACCACTCTTTCTGGGAAGAATTTTTTCCTAATGTCCAGCCTAAACCTACCCTGTTGCAGCTTGAAGCCATTCCTTCTTGTTCTATCGCTAATGACCTGTGAGAAGAGACCAGCACCAACCTCTCTACAATGTCCTTTCAAGTAGTTGTAGAGAGTGATGAGGTCTCCCCTCAGCCTCCTCTTCCTCAAACTAAACAGTCCCAGCTCCTTCAGTTGCTCCTCATAAGATTTCTTCTCTAGGCCCTTCACCAGCTTCGTTGCCCTCCTCTGGACTCGCTCCAGCACCTCGAGATCTCTCTCGTATTGAGGTGCCCAAAACTGGACACAATACTCAAGGTGTGGCTTCACCAGTGCTGAGTACAGGGGGACAATCACCTCCCTACTTCTGCTGGTCACACTGTTTCTAATACAAGCCAGGATGCCATTGGCTTTCTTGGCCACCTGGGCACACTGCTAGCTCACATTCAGCCACTTGTCAATTAGAACCCCCAGGTCCTTTTCTGCCAGGCAGCTCTCCAGCCACACTTCCCCAAGCCTGTAGCGATGCGTGGGGTTGTTGTGGCCCAAATGCAGGACCCGGCACTTGGCCTTGTTGAAGCTCATACCGTTAGCGTTGGCCCATCGGTCCAATCTATCCAAGTCTCTCTGTAGAGCCTCCCTGTCCTCATGTAGATCAACACTCCCACTTAGCTTCATGTCATCTGCAAACTTGCTGATGATACACTCTATGTCCTTATCAAGGTCATCAATAAAGATGTTAAACAGAAATGCTCCCAACACCAAGCCCTGAGGGACACCACTTGTGACCGGCCGCCAGCTGGATTTAACTCCATTGGGCACCACTCTTTGGGACCGCCCATCCAGCCAGTGCTTGATCCAGCAGATCGTATGCTCATCCAGGCCATGAGCCGCCAGTTTTTCCATGAGAATTCTATGGGGGACAATGTCAAATGCTTTTTGAAAGTCTAGGTAGACAATGTCCACAGCCGTTCCCTCATCCAATAATCGGGTCATCTTGTCATAGAAGGAAATCAGGTTCATCAGGCAGGATCTGCCTTTCATAAACCCATGCTGACTAGGCCTGATCCCCTGCTTGTCCATTATATGAGTTGTAATGGCACTCAAGATGATCTGTTCCATGACCTTCCCTGCTACCAAGGTCAGACTGACAGGCCTATAGTTTCCCGGATCCTCCTTTCTGCCTTTTTTTGTAGATGGGCGCTACATTTGCTACCCTCCAGTCCATTGGGACCTCACCAGTTAGCCATGACTTCAGGTAGATAAGGTGGTAGCTGAATGGTAGAATAAAGAAGTGGTTTGAATCAGACCTTTTCAATTTTCTTTTCTACCCAGTTTGCTCATGTTGTGTCTTCAAGTCAAGTGAAATCTATGATAAGCCCTTTCCAGGTTCACGCGTTTGTCCTTGAGTGTTGCAGATCTTACAACCCAGGCTTGCTGAAGAGCTGTTCCTGCGCAGTATTGCTGGTAGTGAATGATGGAACTGCTTCACCCGTACAGGAGGAAGCCAGGCTTTGTTTCCAGACATCAGCAATTTATAGCTCATTTCATTTATTTTTCTAAAGCTGTGGCCTCTGTCTCAGCAAAACCCATCACCCTTGGGGATGCTGAGGTTTGCTGCTCCCATTCGAAGCACAACACAATTTGCTCTCTGGCCACAGGCTGCCAGACGTAGGCTATTTTTAAGCAAATGAGACTTGCCTGTGGCTACAGTAAGCTTCCCAGAAGAAGGGAGTATTGGAATGGCTGTTCTCAAAGGGATTTTATGAGCCAAATGCTTCCTCAAGTGATAAGGCAAGTCAGCGTGTTTGCCAGTGCTCTTCCAATAAATGAGCTTGGCTGCGTTACAAAACACTTCTGTTTTTTGGAGCAGCTCTGGCCTTGACTCTCGCGGTATGTCTCTGCACTTCCCTTGTGCCATGTGATTTGTGGGAACTCTCCAGAAATCTTTGGGTTTTGTCACCATCTGATGTGGGAAGACATCACCACCGTTGTCTTCCCAATCTGATGGCTCTCTGGCTTTCCTTATAGGGAAAAAAAATTGCTGAACTCTTCGTATCACTAGAGGCCAGACCTCTAGGTCCAGTGTGACATGATTTTTTTATTTATTTTTTTTTAGGAAATAACTGCAGTCTTGTATGAAATGTGACTCTTGAATCTCTTTTGAGTTCTTTGTTGTTTCTTAGGACTCTGCTGAGTCATAAATTTGTGAAACCAATCCACCATGCTTCTTTCTCCAAGTGTTTCTCTTGGAGACTTTCTCCAAGTGCATCTCTTTGTGTATGAATTGCTACTAAATCGTAGCGTAGAGAATGTACAGCTGGGAATTGTGCAAAAGGAAAGAAAGCTGGAGCTCTCCCAGGAACATCTGTCTCCTTTTTTCATTTTTTTAAAATTTATTTATTTAACAGCTTCCAAAAGTGAGCTTTATGGGAGGTGTCTTGAAGTAAGCTTCAGCATCTGGCTGATGCCGAGTCGATAGGAAACCGAGTTCTTTCATGGGGATAATCCTTCCGTTTTTCCTCCAGGCTGTGAAGCTCACCAGCTCGCGAACCCAGCTACCGTATGAGTACTACTCGTTGCCCTTCTGCCAGCCCACCAAGATAACGTACAAGGCTGAGAATCTCGGTACGTATCTGTTGAACAGCATGTTCCCCAGCGGTAAGTGGGCTGCCATTTATGAGCTGCCTGAGGGTATGTTTACAGGAGTAAAAGCAATTGCAAATGTCATCTCTAATAAACTGTTTGTGGAGAGCCTGCTTCCTCTAATTTATTATATGCTGGCTGTTTGCAAACTAGGATGTCCGTATATCGGAAAGAGGAAATGCCTTTCCTGAAGGAGGGCATGTAACCTGCTTCATAAGTAGTGCTTGATGCTTCCACAAAATAGCTACACTGTCCTTCAGTCCTATCCTTCCATCTGTGGTGGCAAAGGAGACTTGCTGGCATCATTCCAGCTGCACAGTACGCTGCCAACCCAGTGGTGGGATGAGTGGCAAGAAGCCTGGCAGTCTTCAACCCTGCCCTTATTTTCCTGTTTTCCAGGTGAGGTTCTTCGGGGGGACCGAATTGTAAATACACCTTTCCAGGTTTCCATGAATGTGGAGAAGAAATGTGAAGTTCTGTGCAACCTTCCCAATAAGCCAGTTACTCTGACAGTGGAGCAGAGCAAGCTGATCGCTGAGCGCATCAGGGAAGATTACTATGTCCATCTGTGAGTCATCTCAAGCATGAGTTTGTGTCGGTGGGGATTCTGTGTTGTGGACAAATTTGATCTGAAATCTGTGTTTTCAGCATTGCTGATAACCTCCCTGTGGCAACACGGCTGGAGTTTTATTCCAATCGTGAGGAAGAGGAGAAGAAGAAGGAGAAGGATGTGCAGTTCGAGCACGGATACAGGCTCGGGTTTATGGACGGTAACAAGGTAGAGAATCCAGATGCTGAGGGGTGCCTGGAGGAGATCTGGGTGTCTGTCAGAGGGTGTTAAAAGTCAACCAGAGAGTATCAGAATTGGGAATGCCCCCAAAAGGTTTTATAAAGAGTGGAAATGAGAGAACTGTCCCTTATTGAAAGAAGGAGGTGGGTGCTGGACTACTGGTACAATTGCCAGGAGTCCTAGCTTTGACTCGCTGTATAACGTTGGACAAGCTTGTGCAGTGGTTTCCCCTCAGCAGATCAAAGGCAGCGTACCCCAAAGGCTAGCTAATCTTTGACAGTCTTGGAGTATCTTCTGTCAAAAAACCCCAAAATAATTCAGGTGTTTATCGGATGAAAAGCTGCTTAAGTTTGCAAATGGGAACTTAGCACATGTATTCCTGCAGATATTTTCAATGATTCTGTGCCCTAAGGTTATCTGTTTGACTTAACAGATGCATCTGTTTATCATACTCCAGCGTTCAGTTGCACACGCAGCTCTGAACGCTTGAGCCCAAGTTCTTGTGGGTGAATGAACCTGGTGCGGCAGCTTGGGGACACTGTACTTTGGTCATGTAATAGGTGATGTAAGAGCCTTTTGAAAGCGCAAGCTTAGGACAGCTGTAGGTCCCCACAGAGTCTGCGTAATGTATGTCTGCCTGGTAGAAAAAGGAAGGAAACTCGGGGCTGTAGCTACTGAGGTCTTTCCAATCTAAATTTGGTGATTCTGGTGCCGCTGAATGTGTGGTTGAGATGTGAGATATAATGATATTTTCCAGGCCAGAAATAGACTGAAACATTGTCCCGGATGCCTGGAGTGGTTGAGGTGTTACCTTTTCCACATCTCTGTTCTCTCCTCTTGTTCTTTTAGCTTTGGAAGGTGTTAGCCTGATCTTGCTGTGTAGCACAATGCATCTGGGAACAGTTGGACTCTAGTTTTCTACACTGAAGCTGCTTTTTGCTGCTAAACTTTGCCTGTTCCTCCCTTGGGTTGCTAACATTTTATTTAATGTCAATCTGTTTTAGTTCTACCTGCACAACCACCTCTCCTTCATCCTTTACTACCACAGAGAGGATGTAGAAGAGAACCAGGAGCCCACCTACAGGGTTGTGCGCTTTGAAGTGATTCCCCAAAGTATTAAACTAGAAGGTGAGAGACTCTTAGGGAGGGGAGCAAAGGAGAAGAATCTCCGTAGGGCCAAGAGTTGAATGCCACTTGTGTATCAGGGTGCCAGTTGTTGCTTCTGTTATGGTCTCCAGGTAGAGAAATGAGGGAGTCTGAATTGTAAGAACAATAAACCCCTTTGTTGTTAAGAAAGTTCCAAAAATAGAGAGATATCCTTGAAGTGCCGTCCATGGAAAATTAATTCATATAAAAAGATTGGAGTTTGGGGTTTAGGGGTTGGGTTTTTTTGTACTGTGTCATCTAGCATGAAGCATGCACGGCATCTAGCTCTTATTGTGGCCCAGATGTCCCCCACTGGGATACTACGTGCTAGTCCGGAGACCCACAGAATGTTTGGAACTGTTTTAGGGGGACTGAATGTTATAAATAATGGATAGGGGGAAAACACTCTTACCTCAGTGAGCCCAACACGACACAGGTCATGTCTTGAAGGGAAGTTGCTCATCGTGTGTATCATCCCGTGCAACTCTCCTGGCAACAGCAGGCTGCGATGGAGAGGTCTTGTTTCTCAGCATATCATGTGGAATAGAGGATTTGTTCATGATCTAGATCCTTGGCTTCAGAGCCTCTGGCTTTTATCCTTCCAGCCTTATGCATAGCTTTGCCTAAAGTTTGTTAACGGTGCTCCACTTCTGATGGGGAGAATAGTTTTGCAAGCTGCAAAGCAGGTGAGAAAGGAATGAATGCTTCCCCTGCTGTAATTGCAGCCCAGTGCCTCAGGGGTACTTGGGGCCAGGGTGATCAGTGGGAGAGGTGGTGCCTCGAGGGAAGGGCTGACATAGCGTGTCCCATGTTTTCCCTTACAGACCTGAAGGCTGATGAGAAGAGTATGTGCACCCTGCCTGAAGCTACAGGCTCTGCCCCTCAGGAAATAGATCCCTCTAAAGAGAACCAGTTGCTCTTCACCTACTCTGTCCACTGGGAGGTGAGGGATTAATGGGAAGCTGGCTGGCAGCTGGCTACCCCTGGCTGGCTGGCAGTTGGTGCTCCAAGTGTCTGTCACAGAGGTGTTGTGGAAGACATTGGGAGTGTGCTGGTGTGAGAAGAACTTTACTGTTCTTTCAGGAAAGTGACATTAAATGGGCTTCCCGCTGGGACACCTACCTGACCATGAGTGACGTCCAGATTCATTGGTTTTCTATCATTAACTCGGTTGTGGTAGTCTTTTTCCTTTCAGGTGAGTGAGATGTGTGGGGTGAAGAAGGCTTTACCATTAATCTGCAGGGAACTTTCTTTAAGACTCAGCTGCCGGTGGCTTGGGGAGGATATGGCCACATCTGAACCTGATCAGAAGGGGCAGGAAACAAACATTAGCACACAAAATCTCCTGGTTCAGGCAGTGCCCCATGGGGTCAGACGGTTACCCACTTCTGCTCTCTGACTGGGGTGGTTGAGGGAATAGAACGTGGTTAACGCACATCTTGGATGTCCATATTTAAGGGGGAAACAAAAACCACAGGAAAGCCACGGTGCCCTGTTCCTGCTAGAATACTGCCTTCCCTACTCCCTGGGGTTTTGTTTTTGTCTTTGCTGAAGGCTGTGGGTGATGGCTGATGACTCAAGGCCTCCTCTCCTAGCCAGAACTGTGTGTTGGTGGGAGCTGTGTAGTTGCACAGTGTTAAGAGCAGCACAGCTGTGTAGGAGCCTCTGAGCTAAACTCAGTTTGTGCTTGTTTTCAGGTATTCTCAGCATGATCATCATCCGGACTCTCCGGAAGGACATCGCCAACTACAACAAGGAAGATGACATTGTATGTGCTTGTTCTTGGGGCTGGGACAGAGAGAGAGGGAGGCACAGATGAGGAGGGATCTAGTCTGAAGACTTGGATGTGTTGTCTCTTTCCTTGCCCCTGTTTTGCTTCGAGCTCTGAAGATGGGAGGGGCAGTTCTGTCATGTGCTGTCACAGCACCTTTGGCTCTCTGTACAATGGCAAATTACCAGTTCAGATGTCTTCAGACCTAAGTAATGACTGAAAACAGTTCCATAAATGTGTGCCCTGGCACTGGGCAGTTCAGGTCTGAACTGTTTTAAGCCCCAGAGTAAAGAAGTTTAACTGGAGTGATAAAGTTCTGCCGAACTGGATACAGGGAAATCAGTCGCTTAGGTTGGCTGTGGTAGGACGTTCATTTCCATCATTAGACTGTATCTAAATGCCTTCTTTTCCTGTTGTTGCTACAGGAAGATACTATGGAGGAATCTGGTTGGAAACTTGTGCATGGAGATGTCTTCAGGCCTCCACAGTATCCGATGATCCTCAGCTCTCTCCTGGGTTCTGGAATTCAGCTCTTCTGTATGATCCTGATTGTCATCTGTAAGTGGCACGTGTTGCATGGGGTGGCTGTAACGAGAAGAGGAACGATGCTCAAGGTCATTTGTAGCTCCCATGGACTTCGACCTATGCTCACCTGAGCTTGAGTGAAGTCATGTACGGATGCTTCCTGTTGTGGGGCTGATCAAGGCAATAGGCCTCTGCTCAGCATTTCTGAGTTTCTAGGCAGCATTTCCCATCTGAAGGCATCTTTTTGTGTTTATATTGCCTGTTATCAAGATATGAGCCCTGAGTGATAGTGGGCTGAGAGACTTTCGCACACGTGTGCCTTGCCTTCTGAGCTGCACCTGCTCAACTCTGGGGAAAATGAAGCTAAAGCATGGTCTGTAGCTTGAGATCAAAGCTGTGGCTTCCTCTCTCTGGCCAGCGCTGGAGGCTGTGGATGCGTTATGCTTTGAAGGAAAAGAGGTCTGTGCAGAAGGCAGAGATTCCAGGCAGCTGTGGTCTGCACATGGGACAGGCCCCTGTTCTCCAGAGGCTGGCTAGCACACGTACATCAGAGCTGCTGTGCTTTGTCCTTTTTTCCCAGTTGTTGCTATGCTGGGGATGCTGTCGCCTTCTAGCCGGGGTGCGTTGATGACTACCGCCTGCTTTCTCTTCATGTTCATGGGGTAGGTGTCTCCACTGCTTCCCACAGCAGTGCTGTCCTGCCTGCCCTTCCTCTCCCTCTCCACAACAACGAAAACTAATTTCTTTGTCTCGGCTTGTTTCTGTCAAGGGTTTTTGGTGGATTCTTTGCTGGCCGCTTATACCGTACTCTGAAAGGACATCGATGGAAGAAGGGAGCCTTCTGTGTGAGTCTTGTGGTGTTTGTGCTGTTAATCCAGCTTTGCTCATGGCAAGAGACGTGGATAAGCTCCACACGTATTTGTGGGTAGCTGGACAAAGCCTGGCTGTACTGTGGAGATTTGGTGTGGATTTTGAGTCCTTGTAGCTTTATATGAAAGGGCAAACACCAGAGCACGTACTAAAGCAAGAGGATTGTCTGAGATCCTCCCCCTGGCCCATCCCTGCTGTGTATTAGTGCTGCAGCAAAAGGGATGTTTCCCCTACATGTGCTTCGCCCCAGCAATAGACTCGTTAAAGAGAAACATCTTGTTGATTCGTCACTTGTTTTCTCTTAACCGGTGTTTGCTCTTGCAGACAGCTACCCTGTATCCGGGTGTCGTCTTTGGTATCTGCTTTGTCCTGAACTGTTTCATCTGGGGGAAACACTCCTCTGGAGCGGTAGGTACCACCTTCATCCTGGAGCCTGCTGGATGGGAGGAGGGTGACTGGGCTGTCAGGGACTTGCTGAGTCTCACGGTATCTTTCTAAACGTGGGTGTCAATGCAGTGATTGACTGGAGAGTTGGTCTGGCCAGTGACTTCAGTCTCTCTCACTTTTGTGACTCCTGGTGTGATTCCAGGTGCCTTTCCCTACCATGGTGGCCTTGCTCTGTATGTGGTTTGGGATCTCCTTGCCCTTGGTCTACCTGGGTTACTACTTCGGATTTCGCAAACAGCCGTATGACAATCCTGTGCGGACAAATCAGATTCCCAGGCAGATCCCGGAGCAGAGGTGGTATATGAATAAATTTGTTGGGTAAGTGATGAGTGTCCAAGAAATATGGTGAGTTAAGGCCCCTCCCCTCAGCTTCCTTGGGTTGCTGAACATCACCTTCTGCTGGTCTGCGACAGACAGATGGCAGATGTGTTTCCTTGAGTAATGCAGTATCAGAGGCAATCCTGACAATTTGGATGTGGTATGACTGGCGCTTATAAAAGCGATATGTGCTCAGCAGTGGGAGCAGCTGTGCCATTTAGCGTGTGAAATTTAATCTAGTAATCTGGAACTATAGAGATTTTGCTGGGAGCACTCTGTGTGCTTACAGGGGACTTTTAATCGCCAGACAGTTATATTGTGTTGCTTATGATTTTTCTTTCTCGCTCTACAGGATTCTGATGGCTGGTATTCTGCCTTTTGGAGCTATGTTCATTGAACTGTTCTTCATTTTCAGTGTAAGCGTTTAACCCACTTTGCTCCTGAATAGGATTCCTCTCGTGCCAAAGCTTTTGAAAGGGAGCGCGCTTCCACCGGAGCAGTCTGCTGCTCCTGTACTTACTGAAGGGGCTAGCAGGTTCCCTCCAGGCCGTTCAGTATTGTTTTCAGAGAGAGCTGGGCTGTGGGTCTCTTCAGACTGTTGTCTTGTCTTGCTGTAGACACCTGGAGATGTCTATGGGATGCTCCTTGGTGATTTGAAAGATGGCGGTAAAGATGAAAGCTTACTGTAACGTTATGCCAAGGGGGTGTTCTGATCTTAAGACATTCACTGAGCCATTCCAGCTGCTGCCCATTTTTCACCTTCTATGGGTGGGGAGGAATTTGCCGTTCTGTTGCTAGGGAGATGGAAGGGAATGAACAAGGTACCTCAGAGCTGTCTCTGGGCACCTTTTTGCAACCTGATTCCTCTGAAGCAGCATTGTGAAATGCATTAGTTCTGCGGTTTCAGCTATATGAGGCTGAGGGACTCCTCGTTTTCCCTTGGGTTAGCAGCTAGAAGTTAGTCTCACGTTGACTGACTGATCCCAATAGCACAGAAACAAATTTCTGCTGTGTCTTTGTTTCAGGCAATCTGGGAGAACCAGTTCTATTACCTCTTCGGCTTTCTCTTCCTGGTGTTTATAATCCTGGTGGTATCATGCTCCCAAATCAGCATTGTCATGGTGTACTTCCAGCTTTGTGCTGAGGTGAGATTTCCATGTTTGTAGTTTCGTAAGCTCAGGGGACTTGCTCCTGGAAAAGCACAGGTCACGTTATTGCGGCAGCTCAGCAGAAATCTAGTGTGGCCCAGCTTCACAAGCGTGATTGTTCTTAACACCTCTTGACTTCAAGGAGAACTGAAGCTACTTGATTATCTGCTGGGCTGGGAAGTGTCGTTTTGTACCAAAAATTATGCTGAGAGCCAGGGTATTTCCAGCTGACATGTCCTCCCAGAGAAACTTACTTCATTCCATCCACATCCAAAATGAAATGCAGGGCCAGAGGCTGAGCCGTGTTCCTCGGTAGCAGGTGCTGTGATACTGAGCCAGCTTTGCTTCGCTGTCAGCTTTTCATCCTCTTTGTTTGGAAACACTTCTGTGACAAAATAGTTCCCCAGCCCCAAACTGTGGTTTTCCTTTGAAGGAAAGTGGGTGGTGTTCTACCTGTCCCAGAAAGGTCACAGCTTCCCTGAGACAGTGACACAGGAGAAGGAAGCCTGTGGGATAATGATGCTTTTTACCCTGTCAGGATTACCGCTGGTGGTGGAGGACCTTCTTGGTGTCTGGAGGATCTGCCTTCTATGTGCTGATCTATGCCATCTTCTACTTTGTGAACAAGGTATTGTTATTCCTCTTGTATGAAAGTGCCACCTTTCCAGAGGAGATGGTTGGATTTAGGAAAGGAAATGGTGGGACTGCCTGGTCCTAGTCTGTCCCTGTGCCAGCCCAAGGCAGCTCACCAGCCAGTGGTGCAAACGGTCCTTCCAGAGGGAAGAGGAGGTTGTAAGTGCCCGAGGCCCCTGCCCATATTACCTGTGTGCAATGGTGTTCCCTAACCCCGTCCTCAAAGGGGATCTCTTTTCAGCTGGAGAAAAACGAGTCGAGTGGAGGGTTTCTTCCCTTTGTCAAATGCCACCTTGTAGAGGGCACTGGCTGGTTTGGGGAGCCAACTCTTGTTACCTCTGTACTTGATTTTGCTTGTTTTTTCCCTCTTCTTCTGTTTTAGCTGGATATTGTTGAGTTCATTCCCTCCTTACTATACTTCGGCTACACCGCCCTCATGGTCTTGTCCTTCTGGCTCCTCACTGGCACCATTGGCTTCTATGCAGCCTACATGTTTGTCCGGAAGATCTATGCTGCAGTGAAAATAGACTGAAGATACACAGACCCAGCAGCAAGTAGACACCTCTGAATGCATGTCCTCCTGGGAGTGAAGGGGACATCTTCTCCCAACTCTTTTAAGGAATCAAAATCCAGTGGGAGAGTGACAAGAGAAATAAATAACTCCTCGTTTTGGAATGTAACTTTGGCACAGTGTACATGGATTCTGGGCTACTTCTGGGGGGAAAAGGGGTCTGTAGATACCTTACATTTTAACTTTATTATCCTGTTCCATATTTGAGGGAGTTTTTTAGCAGAGAAATATCCCTCTGTATAAGTAAACCCCCTTTTTGCTAATTCATCCCTTTTTTTTTTTTATGTTGATGACGAACGGATTTGAGACAGCAGTGGAAACACTTGTGAAAATGTTTTCTTCCAGCCCTTAGGGTGCTCTAGGATTCAGGGAGACTCTTCAGACAAATATCAGACTGGGTTTCTTTCCTGCCTTCATGTCTACACGGAAGAGGGAGCTTGACTATGGCAAAATAAAGGGAGCCTAAAGGCTTGCCCAGCATGAGCCTGGCGTGCTCTGACCGCGAAAGTCCTGGCTTCGGCTTGTTTACAATTTGATGGAGGTGCCATTCGGAGCCTGGGAAGTGCAATTTCACCCTGAGAGAGCTTGAGAACTGCAACCCTCGGCATCGCTTCTCCCTCCCTCCGGCCTTGGACAGCACGGGCCACTTTGGATGCCTCCACTGGAAGGGCTGCGGGAGGGTGGGATTTCCTCTCTTTTGGAAGGTGCAGCCAGCTGCAGCAGGATGTACCGTTCTGGTGGAAGTGGCGACTGTGCTGGTGCTAGAATATATGACTGGAAGGATACGCGAGGTAACTACAAGAGTTTGTTCTGCGGATAGCTCTGCTCCAGCTGCGTGAGGAAATGAGGCAGGCTTCCTTCCCGGGAACCCACACCGGGATTGTGCAGAGCCCTGCAGAGAGAAGGCTGCGACGCCGCTGCTTTAGTGCCAAGAAATCGGATGCAGTATTGGGCCTCGGCTTCCGTGAGGCGTGTGCAGGTCGCGCAGAAGGGGCTGGGGACAGAGGGAGTGACCCCGAGGAGTTCTCCCATTGCCAGGAGCGGGCTGTCTCACTGCCCGCCTTGTGCTCCAGCTGTTCTTGCTGCTCTCTTCTCCTCCTCTTAGATTCTCTACCTCCAGGGAACAGAAGTGTACATCCCATAGCTGTATTTTGTTCTTCTACACAGAACGGTCCAAGCCCTCTGGGATAGCCGATGTGGGCTCTTCCGCAGTGGGCTGCTCTTCTGCAGCGGGCTCCTCTTTGTCCGTGGCTTGATCCCTTAATCGGTCCATGGGAATTTTTTTTAGAAGGTTAAAGTTTTTTTTATTTTGGTCACTTCAATGATGTTTACTAGTAAAAAGGTTCCACATTACAGTGAAGGCTCCCTCTGTCCCCAGACTAGCTGGATTCAGTCAGGGCTACAGGGGAGAGGGGTTGGGGTTTGTTTTTTTTTTTGTGAGATCTGTGAAAATTTTGGTTTTTGCTTCTTGCTGTAGGAAGCAGTGAGGTCTCCAAATGACCAACTGCCACAGGGGACACTGTTCCAACCCAGGAGTGTCCAAAGCCCTCCCTGTCACCAGCACTGATGTGCACCCCGGAGGGGTTTGGGGGGTTTTTAACCCCAGTTGCCGTAAGAGTTTCCACCAGGTCCACGCAAGGACCTGTGTCTCTTACAGACGGCCTTGCCCCCCGTGGGGAGCTGGCTTCCCAGGCGGCTGGGCTCCTCGGCACTGAGCCTTTCCAGCCTTGCCTAACAGCTCCTTCAGCCGCCCGCCATGCCAAAGTCTAATCAGCCAGGAATCAAGGATGGAAAAAGGGAGCAGGGGATGTGCAAGCCAACTCTGCTGTGGAGTCCTGCGTCAGTTCTGATTTGAGATCCCTCTCTGAGATTTTGGTTTACTTTTTTTTTTTCTTTTAATTTTTTTTTCCTCTCTCCTGCCCCTGCCCCAGTGGAGAGGCTCAGCCAGCATTGATTTCTCCCCCTTCCCCGAAGTGTTTTCTCTGTATTCTTTGTAATTTTTAATTAATGTATGTATTCTTTGTGTCCTATTGTAAATAAATCTGCCATTGTCCTGTTGTCCTGCTCTCCTGGGTTCTCCTAAGCCACCTCTTGGGATTTTCTTTTCATAACACTTAGCTTGTTTGACATCTGTGTGATCTTTGACGTGTGGCCTTAGTCAGAAGCACAGCTTGGAATACGCTGTGGTTTTCTTTATAGTATTTTTCTCCTGAGCAGTAAGTTTCTCTCAGTGTGGCATGTCCTGTGTACTGCCATATATTGTCATTAAAATGCCACCAAAATGCCATCCAAGGCATTTGGATCTGTTTCTCTCTGCTGCTCTCGTGTGCTGCGTGGTAAGCCCACTTAAGTGACTCATCTCTTGCCTGCGAAATATGTTGTTTGAGTTGTAGCGCTAATGGAGAGAGCAGCGGGACTGTGGGATGGCTGACGGGCTGGGAGCGTTGGGCAAATACACGGTGCTTTAGGACAACAGAGGTGAGAGTACAGTTATTTAGGAAGGGAGCTGCCATTTCCTTCTCTGAGTATTTTGGAGGTTTGTTGGTGATGCAGAATCTTCATCATTAGCTTCCAGCTTGGTGTCTTTCCCAGAGCCTGGGTGTTTCTGCTGGGAGGGATATTTACCTGGTCTGGTGGGAGGTGTCCCTGCCCATGGCAGCGAGGTTGGAACTGGATGATCTTTAAGGTCCCTTCCAACCCGAACCATTCTATGATTCCATGTGGCAGGAGAGCAGCGAGTGTCCCTTAAAGATGCCGACTGAGGGCGGGATTGTGAATTCGCTCTTCTTGTGACGTTTTGCCCAGCAGAGCAATGGATGCGCAGAGCCGTGGCTGGTAACGGATTACGGGGATGCCAGTGTTAGAGGCTGGTGACAGTCTGTGACCCTGGTGAGCTGCCGAGACCAGAGCAGGCAAATACTTAATCAAAACTCAGAAATCATTGGAATAGTCCCTTCTCCCCTTAAAAAAAGGCAAAGGAAGGCTTCAGCTCCATCAACAGGACGACCTGTGCTGAATTGTTTTTCGTTTTTAGGCAGACTAGAGGAGCAGTGTCTCTGTAGTCGGGTCCTGTCGTAGCCCTCTGCTCTGGGGAGAGCACTGCTGAGGAAACGGCACGTTTTACCAGTGGCTGCATTAAGAACGAAAACTAGATCGTATCTAGAAAAACTATCTGAACACTGAAAATGGTTGTCAGCTTTTAAACCGTGTTCTGAAGAGAGATTCCCAAGAGGGCAGGATGTTCTTTGCCCTTATTCATCTCTGTCAAAATGTTTCTGTGGCTGGTGGCAGCAGACGGTCGTGGCTTAAGCCTTAAGGTTTGGTTCTGGTTCTGCTGCCTTTGTGCAGGGCCCGGTCCTGGGGAGCTGGATGTGGGGGGGTTCCTTGGAAGGGGGGAGTGGGCTGTACTCGTCTGAAATGCTTCCGCGCAGGCTGGTAATTTTAGTGAAACCAAGAGATCAGAACTTCCTAACAAACATTATTCTCCTTGATAGGAGATAATGGTATCGGCTGTCGCTACATCCCCAACAGGACCCCGTGTCCTTTTTTTTGGGGGAGGTCTAATTGTTTCCTTGAAAGAAATTTCAAAGTCTGTGTGGATTCATGTAGGGAATTGGGTCTTTGACTTGCCCAGAGTGTCTCTTTATCTTTACTTAAAAGAAAACAAACCACAAACTCCATTCCCCTCCAAGACGACACCTGGGCCAGATAATTCAAATGCTTTTAATAAACAACTTCATTATAAAAAATGCTTTCAATTCAAACTTCATTTTGCAAGACAATAAAAGAGCTCATTTTAGTGGTGAACTGTACATTTCCTAATGGCACTTATTATTTTTACAGTTTAAAAACCTTGTTTACAGCCCCCAAAATACTCCGTTAAAAGAAGTTATTCACTGTGTAAAAGTGCTAGAAAGTTTGTTTTTAGAAAAACAGTGGAGCTCTAACAATGGGAAGCTTCTGGCTTCGGCAGCGGTAGCTGCAGGAAGGGAGGTCAGGCACTGGGCCTGTCGAGATCCAGCAGGAGAGGGGGCAGCGTGAATTGCAGCCCCAGCGAGAGACGCCGAATCTCTCCCACCAGCTCCCAGGGCTGAGAAATCCCAAACCCTTTCCCTTGCAACAGGATATTTGCTGGTTCCGGATCAAAGACTGCCCTCTGGTCAGCCCCCCCCCAGCCTGCGATGGACGGCAGAGCTCGTGCCGGGGCCGCCCTGACCAGGAGAGGGTTCTCAGTGTGACTTTTGGCTGCAAAGGCCACGCAGTAGCTTTCCCTCCAGCAGCAGTTTCGGAGCTCGACTGCGCCCAAGGGCGAGTCTTCATGGCTTCCCCACGTTCCCTCTGCCGTCCCTCTTGAAGCCACCCGGTTGTCAGGCCACCTCGAAGGCAGGTATCTCTAGGTTTTCATTCAATATCCTCATTTAAGGAAAATACCAGTACAAATGTTACAAACCAACCTTTCTAAGAATAGTTTCTAGATATCAGGGATCACTAGAAGGGGGGGAAAACCCACAAAGCAGTCAAGGCTGAGGCACTCAGTAGGGCAAGGAGAAGTCATAAACTCAAAGACAAGCTTCCAGCAGAAGTTATGGAATCTGCCCACTCTCAATGCCAGCTCTCCGCTCGAATACGCAGGCTTTGCACCATTTTCAGTTGCATCTTTAAGCAGGGCGTGCTGGTGAGTTCCGTAAGCAGAAGCTTGTGTGTTACCTTCAAGTGACAGACACTGAGCTGCACAGGAAAATGGTCTGCTGGGGCAGATGCTGTTCACCTGGACGCTAAACCAGCCAGGCCCCGTGTGCTGGGCGAGAGATGCTGGAGCTGTTCCTGCCCTGCAGACTTCGTGCAGAGCTGTGCTTTATCATCTCGGGGCATTCTGCATTGCAGCTGGTGATCCGCTTGCATAGTAGTTTCAAAGAAAGACACGGTATGTGACATAGATGGTGAGAATGAAGGTGAAGACAGCTGGTAAAATGAGGGACGGTTGTTTTTTAACAAGAGGCTTTAAAGTTGAGGATTTTTTTCCCTAACTGAAAATGAAAAGCTGACCTATTTAGTAGTAATAAAGAAAAATGGATTCCAAATTCCCTGTTCTTTATCTTCTGCAATGCCTTGAACTTTCCTTGTCGCTGTGATCTCCCACTACAGAGAAGCTGCCTCCGTGTCGTGTACATTCTTTGTGCGTGCAGGTATTTAGACACTGGTGGAAAGGGCTACTGCAGACCTAGCTTCAGCTACGAGCACACAGTGAGGAAGATGCTTCAGTCTCTTCCTGCAAGCCTACCTGTGCACATAAGAAATAAAATGTGTTTTTGATAGAAAAGCTAAGCTCATCTCGTGGTGTAGATTTGTGAGAAGAACATGATCTGCGTCCTGGGTATCATTTTCTGATCACCTGTTCAATTCTTGCTTGACCCGTTTCTGTGACAGTCTAAAGCACTTAGTGGCAAGCGGTCCGTGAAACCGTGTGGAGATGGCTCCGGGTGCAGATCACGCAGGAGCCTGCTGAGGAAGTGCTCTGGAAGAAAACTCCTTACTGGGAGCTACAGAACGGCTGAAATGCCCAGAAGGATTCCTGAAGGATCCTGGTTACTCACCAGAATGAAGTGAGTACATCACAGGGGAGGGGAATAGTACGGAGGTGAGCCCGATGCGAGTGTGCGTTGATTGTGGTGCAGGGACAAGCAGAACCTGAGAGAAGTCTACTGACACTGGACACTGGTGGGAATGGGTGAGGAACGGGAAATAACGGTCCCGTGTCAGTGGTGCCCTGTGTCACAAGGGAGGCTCGGTATCACTGTGGCCCGTTACAGGGAAACAGGCACGGAAAGGGTGAGAGGTGCCAGGGTCAGTGATACGACTGAAAACAGAGTCAGGGTTTCCTGAGTCCTGGTCCAGCGGACGAGGCTAAACCAAACTGCCTTCTCCTACCAGGCGGGTGTCGGAATTGTACTCAGAGCTTCAGATAGCGACTCCCATCTCTGAGAACCGGGAAAAATATAAGAAATAAGTTATGAAAAGGAAGGAATTGTTGGATAAAGGTGGAAACCCCTGAAGTTTTAATGAAGTGGTTCTGTTTGAGCCATTCATCCAATTCACTCTTCGGTGGCAGACTATCGGCTCGGGCAGGCAATTAACTAAAAATAGGCACCCGAGGGAGAACTCAGTGAGCCTGAGTAACCAGGATTAGAGAGGATAAGCAAGAAGGTAAGGTGATGGGGAGAGCATCTTTGAAGATTTCTTTGTAAAAATTTTAATTGCAGGCAGTAGAAAATGCCTCTGCGGGGTTATTCTTTCCAGATAGCAAAGGTGATGCAATGGTAGAGAAAGGAAATAGGGTTTTTTTAGTGAACTGCAGGAAATCTTCCAAGCAGCTGCTATTCACCTGTCAGCAAGGAAGGAATTAAAGAACAAAGAGCTGAGCTCCCAACAAAAGTACCGAAATCATCAATCTACTGGAGGGAAAAAAGGGATTCCCATTGAAGTGACAAAATTTTTCAACGCTACGGCTAAAGAGCAGGCACTATTGTGAGACAGCTGAACGGGGTCTGTCAAAACGCCCTACGTGGATATTCTGTCAAGTGAAATTCAGTGGAAGCAAATGCAAGTTAACATGTTGTTCCTTCATACAAATGGATTTTGAGCGAGCTGTAATCCCATGGGGAAAAAGATCTTCAGACTTTCACACAGCTCCAGAAATGTGAGCCTGGGAAGGGCTGGCTAGGTGAGTTAACCCTCTGCTGCCATGGAAATGGCTTGTCTTGTGTATTTTCTAACGAGCACGCTGGAATTGTACATATTTCTAGGGGGATGATATGTCCTTGCCTTCTTGAGAATCTATGGTCTAATTTATAATGGGTGGCACATTCATGTCCTGTCCTTTCACAGACTCGAGCTCTATGATTTTTATATCTTAGTTGTCTGCACTGTTCCTATTGGTCTCGAACGCCCCCCAAGTCAGACACACTTTAAAATATTCCTTTACTTAACTAAACCCTCCTGACCAATTATTTGCTGTAATTGCTCCTCTTGGGCTTAATCTGATGCTACCTTTCTGATACAGTCCTCCATTTAGCACTTAAAATGCTCTATATCTTTAGTGGCTGCCTTGTACGCCATTTGTGGGATAAGAGCGTGAGACATAATGTTTATTACAGGTGAGTTTCATCAGTTCTGACAGGTTCATCCTCTTGAGTTGTCTTGCTTTCACACAGCTGGTGTTTCCAATCTCAGCGCTTCTCTGCTGCCCTGTCTTGGTGTAAAGTCCAGCCTTGCTTGCTGTCTCCTGTATTCATTGAGACTCTGAAAATACCACTTTAAAAACTCCTCTCTTCCATCAAAAATATTTTGTACCTCCCTCCCAAGGTGGCTTAATTTGTATTTGTCCTGGCTGACTGGCAGCAGTATCCTGCACCTGGAGCCCCTAACTCGTGGTCCTTGGTGATGGGCCAAAGAATGGCTGTGTGTAACTGTAATGCTTGGTCCTGTGTTCATGGACACTGATGCTACGGGTCTGTTTCATATTCACCATCCTTCCCTGCAGTCTCCGATTACCTACATTAATAATGATGTTAGGAAAGAAAGTAGTGTGTTGACTTCAACCTTGATTTTAAAAACAAAACCAAACCCCTTCTGGGATGAAATGTTTGGGGTTTTTTTTTTATATCCCACAGCTAGCATAATGGCTGCCATTCCCTCCTGCCCATATACACCAGAACAGCTTTCCAGGCCGTGCTGCAGCGATCATCCTCACAGCGTGGCAAGTTTAACGTTGTATTTTACCTACAGCCGCATCAGCAGGAGCTTGTCTAAGCTGATTTCTACTGATTTTCATAACAGCTCAGTACGTGCTTCCTAATGAACTTAAGATTCCCAAGAGGTGTAGCTTAGATGCTCGAAGTTTTTTCTTATGAACAGGTAAGAGTTTTTCGCTACCTAGCTTCAGGAAATAACTTGTTTGGTGAATTGCATACTTAGTATTTCAAATGGAAGTAGCCCCGTTAGTTTAGACCAGCTGACAAAATACTTGCAGATTAAAAACTCTTGTGGAACGGGAACTTTGAATCCATTTTCCAGTGCAAATACCTGGTATCGGCTCCAGCCCGCTGGCTCTGAACATGCTCTTTGCTGGATTAGACTTTCCTTTCATTGACAGACGTTATTGCAATTCTGCTTGTTAGAATAGCTGCGGAAAGCAAATCACACGTGCAAATAATAGCAAAATGAATTCCATTTATTCTTTGACAGACTACTGGTAGGAAAAAAGATGCCTGGCTCTAAGTTTAGCTACCATTGCTAAAGGAATTCCAGTGATGACATCTGTTCAGAGTACAATGCAGGCAAAAAGCAAGAAAGCTGAATGTCCTGAAACGGAAGAAGGTGTATGATGGCATTGCATAAATCTGATAATCCTCACTTGCAGTAAGTGATCAGTTCTGACCATTTAGTTCTAAAAAAAAAAAAAATATCCTCTCAACTGAAGGCAGGGATAAGGCTTGCATATAATTGATAACAGTGTGAAACTCTTTAATTTACAAAGAGAAAAGAAGACAGGCCTGAGGTATTCAATGACGGTAAACAGAAGACTAGCTGAAACGCCCTATTTACCTTTTCTACGTTAGAGAACAAGAAGGCACTCGTTGAACTTCGAAAGGCAACATTTTACAGTGGAGAAAAGGAAGTACTGCATTTAACTCGGGGAGATCATTGCCACAGGATATTGCTGAGGTAAATAAATCTTATATTACATTTTGATACAAAAGTATTATTTGCAGCATTGCTGGCTAACCTAAAACAACTGGTCTATGTTTTGGAGAATCAATGGATCACTAAACAGTCATTCTGGGGAGAATTACTAAGCTAAATTAAAAATAAAATTCTTGAGTAAAATGGAAAGGGGACAAGCCTATGGACAAACGAGGCATGGCTAATGTCACGCTGTGGGATCAATGGCTCAGCAGAAACTAATATGCACTGACTAGAACGGATGTACTCTGGGGAGGTGAAGGAAGAACGGTATCTGGCTTCATTGAAGGAGCTGATTACAGAGTAGAGGTAGATTTTGCATTTTCTAGATTTATGGAGAACAATATTGACAAATTTCCTGGTTAATATTGGCCTACAATGGTTCCTCCATGCTGAGGTATGAAGATCTGTGTGTCTATATTCATAAACACACGCCAACATATAGTGAGATTGACCTCCATATGTTACCATCTGCAGTACAAGTGCCCAGGAAAACGAGAGCAGGGGATGATACAGATGCTAAGTGACACCCGCAGCTGGCTGCCACTTACCAGTGTAACCCTTCTGCCCTCGGTAGGTAGAGAGTTCATGGAAGAATTTAAAAGGTGAGGAAGGGAGCAGGGGAAGCAGGACTTTAGCTTCAGGAGGCAAGGCTCGAGAAGGAGAGAACAAAAAGGCCAGTGGAACCAAATCCTAAGTGAAAGGGTGACTGCAGGCCCAAACCCTCAGCGTTTGTTAGAGCTATTAGTGTTGGGGAAAATGCTCCGCATACACTGATAAGAGTGTACCTGAAGCTGGGACCAATTTTTCCTCCTGATTCGTGGATGTTATCACCCTGGGACTGAGGTAAAATATCTCTTGAGACTGCTTCATGGATAAGCCAAAAGCGCACTGACCTCACTGAACTTTTTTTATGGTTAAAAAAACCTAGAAACTCATATTCTGTTCCTCATCTCAAGGGAACCTACGGAGCAGGGGCCCACAGCCTGTTCTCATCTGTACGACAGTACTCAATGCTGCCGGCCCCGAGCTCCTAACCTAGCTTTTTCACATGCTTTGGTTTCCAGAACAGATGCACAATCTGTTTGCCTGGGGGAGATATTTAAAAGGGCTCTATCCATACACCACAAAAACAAGCTAAGCTGTGAGAGCTGCTCCATCCCCTTGACATGTGGATAGCCAGAGAGAGAACGCGGGAAGCTGCTGCCTGCAGTGGCAGGGGCTGAAGTGGTCCAAAAAGCAGTGTATTTCCCCATGGGGGAAGAACATGGTAAGTGAAGAGAAATCAGTGCAACCTGACTTCATTGTGTAAACAGTGTTCTAGCTACACCAGATATAAAACCAGTGTATTCTGGTGCCTCCTATTTTTGTAATGGCAGAAACAGATTTGTGTTGTGTAAACAACGTTCGCTGTAATGAGTTTAACCTAACGGCTCCGCCAAGAAGAACGAGGTGATGTCTCCGAATTCACTATGTAAACGGTTTTGTTGCTTAACACTGATGTGGAGTAAGCTGTATTCGGTGGAGTAAGCTGTATTAGGTGATGGGATGAGAGGTAGTGGGGAAGGACAGCCTCTTCCCTGTTGGCTTCATACAGAGCGGGTATCCTGACTTCTCCTCCTTCTCCGTGTGGAGGTGTTGGCTGTTTTGCCAGAATTGCAGTGTGATAACATGAAATGGAAGCTGGACTCTTCAAAAGTTTAGCCCAAGATGAAAGAGTCTCAACTCCTTCTCAGGGACAGTCCCTTCCCAAAGAGGAACATAGCTCCAGGATCTCAGGGAAGGTCAGTGCTAAGCGTGGCTCCTGATTCACAGATTAAAAATTAGATAAAATATATCCAGTCTATTAGCTGAAATCTTTTTGCTGTACAGGACTGGGACTTGCATGGGGATATCTGCTGTTCCAGTCTACAAGTGCTCCCTCCAGAGATCAGAAACCTCCTGTCTGAAACAGCTTTGCAAAGCTTTCACACCCCAAAGGGAAGTAAGAGTTGTGCGTTTTTAAGGCTCTCCACAAAAGGGTGACTGAAAGATCTGTTCTCCAGTGCCATTTTCAGCTTATTGGAATGCCTGGTGGAAACGTGGCAGCGTGGTTGTGCTCAAGCTGGAGGTGAAGACAGGGGGCAATGAATGAAGGGGCCCAAAGTTCAGCGAGGCCCCAGCTCCAGGAGATTCTTGAGGTTGATGTTGCAAAGTGGTAAGCAGTGGCTGTGTCTCCCCCTGTGAGTAGCTCATGACCAACCCCCCTGATGATACAGGTGGATTGCAAGGAGGAAGATTTAGGGGGAGGAAGCCAAGAAGATGAGAAAAGTCCATGTTAGCAGCACAGAGAGCCTCTGAAAGGTTAGCAGGGCTCTTGGAAAGCAAAGCCTCATCCAGGGGGGGCGGCTGAGGCGAAGAGGACTGAGGCTCACCAGATGAGAGAGACAGGCTGCCAGGGAAGTCTGACAAAAAGCTGTCCACCTCTACTTTGGGTAGTTTCTCAGGCAGATATGAGGTAGATCCAAGCTGATACTTTGGAGGAGGTTGCGGTGGGGAGGAGATGGGAGAAGAAGACTCCAGAGGATAGCTCATTCCCATTGGAAGAGAATTAGGAACCAAAGAATGGGGCATTCCTGAGCTTGGCATGGTTTGGAGATGCGTGCTGTACATGCCCACAGGCAACATGCCAGGGAAGCTCTTACCACCTATCATGTCTCTGGATGCCATACACAGGACGGGACTCAGCTCTTCTTTCACTGCGACAGATGAGCTGCAGCTTAGGAGACCCAGCATGTCAACTGGCTCCGTCTTAATCTTCAGCAGTTCCTGGGAGTGGCTTTTCTTCATGTGCCTGGTCAGATGATCTTTCCTCCCAAACCTCTGAGCACAGTACTGGCACAAGAAGTCCTTCCGCCCCGTGTGCACTACCAAGTGTCTCCGCACATCTTTCCGGGTGTAGAAGCGCCTGTCACAGTGGTCACATGGATGCTTCTTTTCCTTCGCTCCACCAGAAGCCCGCCTAGAATGAGCTTTGAGGTGCTCCAGCAGGACTTGGGTACTTTCAAAGGTCTGGAGGCATACCTTGCAGCTGAGATCACCACTGGCAGCTGCATGCATGGCCAGATGTCGCCTGAAGCCGAGTTTTGTGTTGTAGTTCTTGCCACACTCAGGACAATGGAGGGCCTCCTTGTTGGGATCGTGGGTCTGAAGGTGGTTGCGAAGGTGATCTTTCCGGTGAAACATCTTCTCGCAGTACATACACTGATGAGGCTTCTGAGCAGAGTGCGTGGCCATATGCCTTTTGAGAGAAAAGTAGGAAAGTTTAGACTAGTGTCCAACCCCTAAAACAACACACGCTACTTTTTTGAAATTTTCTTTGTGTTCTACACTTCGGCCACAAAAATCCCAGATGGCATTTTACCACCACTAAGGATGCTGCCCCGACAGCCTGGGCAGCGGGGACTCTCCAGGCACAGAAGCACAATGTTTCAAGCAACAGTTAGAGTCTGTCTCAGCAGTGCCTGTCCTCCCTAGAATACACCACCTCTGCACAGGTCTATTTCACTCATCTACTTGGCTCCTGTTCTCTCTGTTGAGGCTATCAAAGGGGGAAATGACAAAGAAAACGCTGGTAGTATATGACAAGAAATGCTTGCCTGCCGGTGAGATGGGTTCATTTCATCAGGAGGCATCAGACTGTGGCAATGTCTGTTGTCAGCCACTGTGGACTGATTTCACCTTGTATCTGACGCTCTCTGACACCGTGGTTCATCTAGTTTCAAGTTACTAGCGATCATATAATTTAATTATTCTCTGCTATATTTCAGTACATAAGTAGGAACTCTGCTTCACGCTAGAATAGCTGCAGTAGAAATATTCCTGTGATTAAAGTCAGAGGTAGAGCTTAAGAAATGTGAATGCTATTCTTGCTTTTCATTTTGTTTTTTAGTCTGTGAACTTCACTTTCTGATTCAATTTCCTCCTTAGTAAAACAGAAAACAGCTTGAGCTCAGAATAAAATATTAACTGAGGTTCTCTGGAAGGTGCTTAAAGAGATGCCAAGTATGGTAACATCTGGGACTCAACTGCTTTGCGAGGCAACAAGGGCATTTCCCCTCCTCCACCTTCTCAGAAATTCAAGCAAAAAAACATGATGGAGGGGTTTTCCCCTCTCTTCTGGTAGGGGAGCACTGTTCGGCAGTTACCTACCTATATAGCTTGTACTTAGAAGCAAAGGCTTTGCCACAGTGCAGCTGAGGGCAGTTGTACGGTCTCTGCTCAGTATGAGAAAGTGTGTGAGTTCTCAGCTTGTCCACATTAGTGAAGGAGGTCTCCGATATTTCACATTGGCATTTTCCCTGACTTTCGGTCTCTTCACCTCTTGGTCTGGGGACTAATTTCCAGCCTGTCTCTTCCTCCTCCTGCTTTGCATCTTGAATCCAGTTGGGAACACTAGGAAAAAATGCCGTCATGGCAGGTCTAGTAGAACACGGCCATGTCAAGCAGAACTCGAGCCTGCAGGCATCTTGCTGGGATGTTGTCCTGGTGCAGTTTTCTGTTGGAACCCTCTGTGACCAAACTGCTTTAATAGCAAAACATCTTCATCTGAAATCACAGAAGGGTTGGTGTTAAGACACTGCATCTTTCACCTGTGCACACAAATGCATGTGAGCATTCAACAAGCATTACAAACATGTGAAGATGCGTGTTCACAGACACGGGAAACTCCCATCTCCAGAATGTGTTTCATTCTTTTCTCCCTTAACCCCTGTTACCTAAATGAAATTATGTCAAATTTTTTCTGAATTACATTTTTGCAACTATTAAGAGCCAATGTTACCTGTTACATGCCTTTTCTCCTGAAATATTGTAGATACGTGTCTCTTTGTAGCACCGAATACCTCACCTTTCCCCATGTGTTTTGTGGATCACTCCTCATCCCCTTTTTTCATGTTCTTCATAGTCTGTTCTCACTTGCTCTTGATCTTTGCTTACATGCAATTTCCTTCTAGAGCTTCTTAGAGAAACTAAGGTTCTCTTGTATTTTTTTTTTTTATCCACTTTGCTACCAGCCTGGTGCACTAGTAAAACCATCTCCTAGGAAACCAATCTGAATTACCACACAGGGGTCAACAGGGCTGGGGAAGAAAACTTACTATTATCAGCAACATCACACCTTTTTCAGGAAGGCAACAGATGCTGCTTCTCTTCAGGGTATGATTAGTCATTGTATTTTCACTTTCCTACTGTCGGGCAGATTCTGCCTCTCTGGATTAGCAAGTTTTCTACAATAATGAGCCATTTTTAATATTTTTTTTCTTTTACACACTCATCCATTGATAATGGGAGCTCAAACAGTTTCCTGTTCAACAAAATATACCTCCTGTATGCTCTGCTGGCTTTCATGTTCATGAAAATCTACATTAATCTCTCTTGGTAGGCTGTTCTTGAGTTCTGTTTGTCTTATTGGTAAAGTACCGCTTTTTTATATGGTTCTACTAACACCTAAACTGGTAAACAATTAACTGAAATAAAAACCTCAGAAAAGAGCTCTTTCACTGAATTTAGCTGCCTGAGAAACTCTTCTTAAAATAGCATCAAACCCTCAAGTTCTTTCTCACTCCATGATTGCTTCAGAGGGAGGAACTTCCTGCCTGCACATCAACACGAGTGCCAGTTGTAGGCAGGATGTGCAACTACGAGGGAACTAACCAACCCCCATTAAGAAAGTGCACCACTGAACGTTATGAATAGCTGAAACAACAGTAACTGTAACTACACCATCACTCACAATACTGTGAGCAGTTCCCTCAGGATGGAAAACAGCGGGAAATGGGATGACTCCAAGAAAATACGTCATTATGAGGTTTGGAAATGTCCATTAAGAACAGAATTGAGTTTTGTGCAGGCTGACTCTACTCAGGCAGAGCAGAACAATAAAAGACTAGAACTGCTGAGGTGCCGCTTTGGTACAACCCAGTGTGATGTGACGGCTGCTCCTACTCCTCAGGGTGCAGGAGTCCTGCAGTTCAGAGCAGTCTTCGTATCTAGGTGTCTGAGACCATGAATATTCCACCTCTGTATGAGATGTGTGCTGGAAAAGATCAGTGTTCTCTACCTCCTGCTTCAGAGCTGTGCACACATTACGGGACCCTCTGCCGCTTTCACCAGGTAGTTGCTTCTTTCCCTCTGAATAAGCTCAGCCATCTGTGCCGGTTTCAAAGCTACCTGAAAGAAGACAGAATTTGAATTTTGCTGTCTTTAATAGCAAGGCACATAAACTATCACCTTCAGAGCAGAAGCCCAGATACAAATGAGTTAAGATATGGTAATCTCTGTAATTGATTATTGTAAAATTTCATCAACTTTCCTTTAAAACTGTAAGGGTCTAGCAAGAAAAAGGACTCTACCTATTTGGGCCTGTTTCTAAGTCTAAATGCATGTCCTAGGACACTCTTGACAGCTGTGGAATAAGAAAGAAAAAACAAGATGAGGGTCTCGCCTAGTATCAGTGAAACACAGTAGCCCTGGAAGCTTAACGACATACTTCAGGCTTGGCTAGAAAACTCTCTGCCTGATCTAGATATTAACATTTTTAAAAATCTCAACTAGTTTTCTTAGTTACATTGCTCCAAATAATGTTTCCAACATGCTCCCTGCTCACTATAACTGTAGCTACCAGACAGAAAGTCACCGCCTGTGTGGAAACACTTCACCTGCATTTGTTTGGAGAACATCTTGTAGGTCACGGTGTTTGTAGCAGAGCTAGGAAACCTGGTTATCTTAGAAAGTTTTGTACTAGTCCTGGAAATATGTCTAGCCTACACAGTTCCAGATACCTCAGATAAGTCAGTTACAGAAAACTCCCATCACAAGATGAATCTTTCTATGCTTCAGTTCTACAGAGGATAAAAGGTTGGTGGCTTGAACACAGAGCTGGAAAATAGTACGATCCACCTGAGGATTCCCACTGGCTGCTAACTTATATGAAACACTCCATTACTACAGTAATCAGGTTTGTGCAAATTCAAGCTAGAAGAGCTCACAAAAACTGATGGATCATATACTATGTATGAGATTCCAGCCACTTGTCACTGCACAGAAAACAATGAGGTATGTCTGAGTTGGTACATAGTACAAAAAAGGCTCTCGGGCTTCACAGAAAGTCCCTGGGATACAGTCCACCACCTGCTTTGCCATTTTGTCCCACTGTTTAATCCTTCACGAAGTATGGTTCAATGATACAGCATTTCTGCATAATTTCTGCCCCTCAAAGTCACTCCTGTGAGATGGAGCACTGCCTGGTCGGGAAAACCTTGTGACCTAGGCTGGAAACCAGATCGGGAACTGCCTAGGCTAAAAATAAAAAGGACCCTGGATGAGTTCTCTGACCGGACCAACAGCAAAGCTGTGCTGATCTAGCTGGAACGGGTGTGCAGCAGCAGTGGGAGGCAGGGACACAGGGCCTGGCAGGCTGCCTGACCAACCCCTGGATTGTGGCGCTGCGGTTTCCCTTTTGTAAAGGGCATCTCTTCTGTCTGATTTGTATCTGGCTGTCCTTGGTTTCTACCTGCTGAGTCCCGCTCTGCCTTTGCTAAGGGGCTGGTCCAGCACTGTCCCTTTTCTTCCTGCAGGGACAGAGAAGCTGACCTAGGAACTCCTGTGCGCCCTCAGTCTTCACCACCTGCTTCTGCACTGCACTGGCCAGGCTGTTTTACAGCTGCATGGTGGTGTGGTTGAAGGAACTTACTCAGCTGAAAAGCAACCTCTTTTTAAATTTTCCCTCCCCCAGCCAGCCAGATCAGTCCCCCACTAAGGTTTGCTAAGCTATTTTCAGTTGTTAAAGCTTAAACTTGCTGAAGCGGAAGGTACCGGCTACGTGGCAGAAAGCAGAGACTAGACTCCAGGGTGGGTACAGCCTCAGCCCTGCGTCGTGCTTCAAACACAGCTTCTGCAGCGATGCCAGCCACAGTGTCAGGCCTGGCATCGGCCTGGCCGGGGCACGGGTGCACTCGTGCATTTATTGACTTTCCTACACAATGACCAGTGACCTGGTCATTTAACACCTTAAACCGCTGCAGCAACATCCCTCGGAGCTGGCCTTTCAAAGCCCCCACACAGCATAACAAAATCACCCCTTACTTTTCTTTACAACGTTCTAATCAAGTCCAGCTCCAACACCTGACTGCAAGGCTCTGCTTCCAGACCTCAGACCACTTTGTGACTTTTCTATGTCCTCAGTCATTTTCCAGTATTGGTTTATTAATTATAAGGAAGAAAAAGCAGATACCAGATGTAGATGCACACTACCAGCCTTGCCAATGCCACACCTGGATGCAAAAATCACTCTCCTACCTCTCTACGCATCTTGTATTGACCCTTTTTTTACAGTTTTTCCTACAGTCACAAACACTAACTCATGTGTCATTACAATTCCCTGGTTTCCCCTATGAAAACCGCTATTTTTTTGCAGTGAGTGACTTTGTCCATTTCTAGATACCTAAGTTTTTACATCCAAACAGGTTCATTTTTCTAGTTGAGCTGCTCAGGTAGCTCAACTATCAGTTTCCTGCGCTTGATCCCTTACAGATTTTGGAAAAACTCTGCGTAAAATTTGCATTTACTTTCAAATCCCAGGGAAAAGCTGCTGCACCTTTCCCATAGGATGTAACCAGACACACCGTTCCCAGAGGATAATTTTCAGATGGGAAAAGCATCCTTTTCACCCTCCGCTTCCCTGACATGACAAGAGAGGGGGGTTTTAAAACCCCAAACGCCTTCCCTGCACAAACAGGAAAGCCCCAAACGCCAACACGTCTCCGGAATGATTTATTTATGCTACAAAAAAAATAAGTTTTTTAACTCACTCAGCTCCAAAGTAGCTGCAAAGCCCCCAGGACTGAGTGCGGCCGTGCTGCTTGCAACCGGCGGAGGTGCCGGGGGGACCTCCGCCGGTTGAAGGGGCAACTCGCCCCCCCCCACCCCGCCGGTTGCACCGGGAGGGAAACAGGAGTCCCCCCACCCCTCGGGGAAGGGTCCGTGGATGCTACCGGGCCGGTGGCAGGGGGAACACACGTGCCGCGCCGCGCCCCCCCCCCCCGTTACCATGGCGCAGCCCTGAGGGGAGGGAGGGGGAGAGGCGGGCCCGGCCTACGCCCCCCCCTTCCTCCTCCTCCTCACACGCCCCCCTCTCCCCTGAGGGGACCCCGCCGCCGAGGGGAGGGGGCCGCCGTGACACCGCCCCTCGCCCCCCTTTCCACCCCCCTCCTCCCCACACTCACCCCGTTCCCCCGGGCCCCGCCAGGCGCGGCTCCGGCCCAGGCCCCGGCGGCCCCATTGTGCGGGGCATTATGGGAGTGACGTCGCTCTCTCACTTCCGCCTCGATGGTGGCCGCTTCCCGCTTAGAGAGGCCGTTCCGGCGGGCCGCGGGGCATGCCGGGATAGGGCCGTTTCTCGTTGACCTGCGTCCGGCCGCCATGGCGGCGCCGCTGGTTCTCCTGCTTTTCCTTCTCCTCGGGGTGATGGTGGCGGGAGGCGACGCGGGGCTCGCCTGGGACGCGGCCGGTTACCTGCTCTACTGTCCCTGCATGGGTGAGGCTCTCCTGCCGCGGCGGAGCCTCCGGCAGAGCTCCCGGTGCAGGCCCCGGCTGAGCCCCGCTCTCGCCCTCTCTTTGCAGGCCGGTTCGGGAACCAGGCCGAACACTTCTTGGGAGCCCTGGCCTTCGCCCGGGCCCTCAACCGGACCCTGGCTGTGCCACCGTGGATCGAGTACCGCCATCACCGCCCGCCCTACACCAACGTGAGCCCCCGGGGGCCGGGCGGGGAGGGGGCGGGCAGGGCTGCGGCCTCCCCCCGTGGAGTGAGGTACGGCTCCCGGGGCGCTGTGAGTTGAGGCGGTCTCTGTTCTTCCCAGCTGCACGTCCCCTACATGGAGCACTTCAAGCTGGAGCCGCTCCTGCAGTACCACCGCGTTATCAGCCTGGAGGAGTTCATGGAGAAGCTGGCGCCCGTTCACTGGCCTCCTGGCAAGCGGGTGGCTTACTGCTTTGAAGCAGCAGCTCAGAGAAGTGCTGACAAAAGCACTTGTCCCATGAAGGTGAGTTCCTTCTGCATCCCCTGTAGGCACAGTTTAATTCTGTCGCGGTTCCAAAGGGAATGACCGACTCATTTAGGTTGCCAGTGATTTGCAAACTTATGAGTTTTCCACCCCAAATGCATCCACATGGCATTCCTTTCACAGAATTACAGAATGATAGGGGTTGGGAGGGACCTCTGGAGATCATCTAGCCTTCCTGCCAGAGCAGGGTCACCTAGAGCAGGTCGCACAGGAATGCGTCCAAGTGGGTTTTGAATATCTACAGAGACGGAGACTCCACCGCCTCTCTGGGCAGCCTGTGCCAGTGCTTTGCCACCCTCAAAGTAAAGAAGTTCCTCCTCATGTTTATCGGTGTGTGGCATGCTGTGCCCTCATAAAATCGTTTAGGTTGTAAAAGCCCTCAAGATCATTGAGTCCAACTGTTAACCCAACACTGCCAAGTTACCTCTAAACCATGTCCCTCAGCACAACATCTACCTGTCTTTTAAATCCTTCCAGAGGTGACGACTCCACCACTTCCCCAGGCAGCCTGTTACAATGCTTGACAACCCTTTCAGTGAAAAAATTTTTTTCCTAATATCCAATCTAAACCTCCCCTGGTGCAACTTGAGGCCATTTGCTCTTGTCCTGTTGCCTGTTACTTGGGAGAAGAGACCAACACCCCTCCCCCCCGGGTCCCCCTACACCCTCCTTTCAGGCAGTTGTAGAGAGTGATAAGGTCTCCCCTCAGTGTCCTTTTCTCCAGGCTGAACAACCCCAGCTGCCTCAGCTGCTCCTCATAACATTTGTGCTCAAGATCCTTCACCAGCTTCTCATGCTTTTCTTTGTCAGCAAATCCTCGGGATTCAGGAAGATGGTTTGTGTAAACAGGTTTTATCACTTCAGATTTGATCGTGACTGTAAGGAGAGCAAATCTGTAACAACAATGCTTACTGGTCTCTGCCCATTTTGCATCTCTGTTACAGTTGTCCTGGTTTTAAAGCAACCTCTTTTAAATACAAGTTTGAGAGATTGTTCGTTTAAAACAGTCTTTGCATTAGCTCTCAGTTAACTTTCTTTAGTGTGTGTCACTCTTTCCTTGTGGAGCTTATGTGTGAAAAACAGGCTGTTGTATTTGGGCTGCTTTCCTCCTGTAACAGAAAAACTCTTTGACTCTGCACCCCAGGATCTTGCTAGATCTGTCTTTCAGGCTCTCCGTATATGCTGAATGAGCACTTGTCTTTCCTTTGCAGGATGGAAATCCATTTGGTCCCTTCTGGGATCAGTTCCAAGTGAATTTTGATAAGTCTGAGCTCTTCAAGGGAATTTCCTTCAGTTCTGCATACAAGGACCATTGGATCCAAAGGTAGCAAGAAGATGGAAAAGTGTTGGCATGCCACTGTAACGCATGAGTAACGCATGAAACAGTTCTGCGAGTCACTGTGTAAAGCCTTTGCATTTTGGGGGAGAAATTGAAGTGGTTAGTTAGCAATAGAATTAAATATCTTAATGCTTTTTCCATTAAATATTTGCTGAGAACGCTCTTCCTGTGGGCACTGTTAGGTGTGAACTCCCTTAGGCTGATTGATTTCTGATCCAGAAATACTTAGTTACAGTATTTATTGATTATATAGGTAATTATTCTTCAAAAATAATTTCGTTCTTAGTTGCTAATCATGAACTGTATTTTGCTGGTTACTTCATGTTTTCAGAGCTACTTCAATTGTATCAGTAAGTTTGGGTGACAGAATTGCTCTAGTTCAGGGTGGAAACATAAGCTCTTATTGCTATTTGTGCTATATGTTTAAGATTCTTATCTTTTGTCTGTCAAATAATACTAATTCATTTGTTGCTGGGTCTGAGGTAAAACACAGTACCTGAGTTATGCTTCAGTATTCTGCTCACATGGCAAAATGCTGAGGATTGTCTTGGGTAAACTTGGAGCAACAGATGCTGCGTATTTCAGCTTTAGTTTCCATTCTAACCTTCACAGAATCCACGTGTAGTAGTCTTTACAAGATGAAGCATGCAAGATTATGTCGTGTTTCAGTCTGCTGGGGTTTTTTCTGTAGGTTTTCACCGTCTGAGCACCCTGTACTCGCCTTACCTGGAGCTCCGGCCCAGTTTCCAGTCTTAGAGGAGCACCGGCCCCTCCAGAAGTACATGGTGTGGTCTGATGAAATGGTGAAGAAAGGAGAAGCCTATATTCATTCTCTGCTGGTCAGGCCCTACGTAGGAATTCACCTGAGGATCGGCTCAGACTGGGTATGTTCCTGTGTGAGGCTGGTTGCTGTATTCAGGTGGCTAATGCTTGTGGAAGAAGCTGCCCAAAGAGGAGCTGTGCTTCTGGGGCAGCAGCCCAAACCCTGCTGGTGTTTGATAACTCACTGTGTGTTAGAAACGCTGTCGGGATTCCTCTTTCAAACAGGCTGTAACACTGCTGGCAGAAGTGGGGGATGTGGTAGTGTTTTCTCACACTTGCCGTTCAAACATGATTATTTTCTCTTTTTTTCTTCCAATAGAAAAATGCTTGCAATATGTTAAAGGACGGGACAGCCGGGCCGCACTTCATGGCTTCACCTCAGTGCGTGGGCTACGACCGAAGTGCTGCGGTCCCTCTCACCATGGACATGTGCCTGCCAGACCTCAAAGAGATCAAGCGTGCTCTCAAGCTCTGGGTGAAAAAGACAGAGGCTAAATCTGTTTATATCGCTACGGATTCTGAGCCCTACACGACGGAAATACAGCAGTTCTTCCAAGGAAAGGTGAGTCTTTCGGGAACCTGTTCTGGCAGGAGTGCGTTAATAAGAACCTTCCTTGGATTCTGGCCCATTTGCTGCCACGGACAGCAGGCAGGCAGTTGTGTAATTCGTTGTTCACAGACAAATATTGGCATCTCAAAGTAAATTTTGCTCATAGCAATAAAAATTAGACTGTAAAACTCTTCCTTTCCTAGAGAGGAAGAAGAGCATTATCCTGCACGGTAGTAAATTTCTCCCTGAAAAAGGCTTCAATTGAATAAACCTAAGTGATTTTCAAAAATGTTTTGACACTTGTGTATTCATAAATGAGTTATGGCGCAACTTAAGACAGAATCCACTCCCTTCTTGTTGTCTATTCCCATTTCTAATATTACGCCAAGGCATTTGGATTGTAATAATAGATGAATGGATTAATTTGCTTTCCTTGTTTCCCTGCAGATCAAGGTTGTTAGCTTGCAGCCAGAAGTGCCTCAGATTGATTTGTATATTCTTGGCCAGTCCGATCATTTTATCGGGAACTGTGTCTCTTCGTTTACTGCCTTTGTGAAAAGAGAGCGTGACGTGCACGGAAAACCCTCTTCATTTTTTGGCATGGACCACCCACCAAGATTACGGGATGAATTCTGATCGAAAGAGGAACAAGCTCCGTAGTTTTCAGGGCTCCGAGCTTGGTACTTTGCTGAGGGACCACTTGGTGCTAACAGTGTTCTCCTGCCCGCAGAGCACGCTGTCAGGCTGCCGCAGAGCTGCTTCAGCCCGTGATACTCCTCACTGACTGTTCTGTCTGACTTCTCCTGTATTTCCAGCATGAGGTCAACCAGAAAAGTAATTTTAAATCATGTAGTTTATAGGGAACTATAAACTATATATAGTTTTTAAGATGTAGTTTATATAGTTCTCCATTGTCAGTATTTGGGATTTGCCAGCAATCATGATGAAGCAGCTGCTCAGATTTCCTCTTTTCCATATCTTTTTTTTTTTTCCGTTAAATCTTAAATTTTACCTGGAAATGTTTTGAAAGCTTCTTGTCCAAAACTGACCATAAATTCTTTAAGTGCGAAGTGTTGCCAGGAATATCACATTCCCTGGAAAGGAGTGCAAGATAAACCTCAGGACAAAAAAAATTAGAAGATCTAGGTTTTATCGAGTACCGCTGTTGCCTTACTAGAGCTGTGTCACCTCAGTGCCTCAGTTTCCATTCCCCTGTCAATAGATGTTTCATATCTGCTTCGCAGCAGAGCTGTGGGGCACGCGGATCTCTTCAGTGGTGCTACTGAAGCGCAACAGGGGAATGTTTTAATGTGGCAGCTGCCTCTTCAGCCCGTCTTTGTATGGAACTGGGGAGCAGGCACTTGCAGGGCCACAGGCGGGAGATCATCTGTAGCCTGTTGAGAGTTGGAGATTTAGGGCTTGTAGCTTTGTAGCTGTTGGTGTCAGGTGGAGGTCTGTGGTAGAAATGGAACTGGTTTTAAGCTAGGACTTTTAATGTAGCCATAATGAGGTTGGTGTACGTGATACCTAGGTCTATTTTAAGGGTTTATGTGGGGTTTTTTGTCTATTTTTGTACTTTGTGAAGTAACCCCTCTGACAACAGAACCCCTGTCTGTGGGGCTAGTTTCCAGTGGGGAGATAACTGTGGAAAGCATGCACTGACGGTAAAACGGCAGCCCCAAACCCCTTAGTTTGGCCCAGTGCAGCTCAGCGCTGGTAACACTGGTAATCCCAGCGTGGTGAGACTCAACTTGACCAATGCCTTTTGGTACTCCTGTGATTTTATATACATATTTTCATTTATTTTTTTTTTCTCCCAAAGACTGAGTACAGAATGTACTGTTTCTTTTTTTAAGAACACACCTTAGGTGAGTCGGTGGTACCAGGGCTGGCTGCCTCCAGTGCACTGTTACGGCCTAAATGCTGCTGTGTCTGACCAGTTACTGGGGTTTAAGGCTAAATAAATGTCTTTTTGATGGTGGGTTTTTTCCTGCTTGAATGTTCCTGAGCTTTAAAGGAGTTTGAAGGCTCAAGGGAGTGAGCTAAATGAGACGGTACCTGAAATGTCAGGGTGGCAGAGACTCATGTCTTGTTTCCTCGTTGCTGGCTTTCAGAAATTTTTGGGATTTGGTGGTTTTGGGACCTGTGGCCGCGTCCTGGTGGAGCAGGACACCTGCAGGCTCCTCGCTTAGTGATGTTGGATGGTGCTGTCAGGGCCGCCTCGCCTCACTGCAGGGCAAGGGCAGCCTTTCCGCACAGTATTGGGAAAACAGTGTATTAAAAAAAAAAAAAGTTTTGTGGTTTGTGTTGTTTTTTTTTTTTTTAAAGAAAAATGTAATTTTTGTAATAATAAAAACCTGCTTTTGTAGTCACTCGTATTGCATCGATATTCCTTCCTCCACCGCTGTACTCCGTGCTGGATGCCCCGTGAGGCGGGCACCTTCCCGGGCCCGGGGGTGGCCGAGCAGCAGCACGGTGCTCCCCGGCTGGGGTAAAAAATGCGACTTGTGGGGTTTGTGGATGGTGAAGTGCGGCCTGGTCGGGGCCGCCCTTGCCGCCAGGCCTCGGCGTGCCGCCGGTTCCGGGAGGTGCGCGGGGCTCGGCGGGGGCGGTGGCCCCTTTGTCCCGGCTCCATCCGGGCCCCGGGGGCGGCGGCGGGGCCGGTCGCTACGGAAGTGGCGGCGTGGGGGCGGGCGCGCGCGTTGCCAAGGAAGTGCGTCATGGGCGGGGCCGGCCCGCCGCTTCCGGTGCCGCGGGAGGAGGCGGCCGCGCGGCTCCATGGTGACGGCGCAGGTGAGTCCGGCTCGGCCCGCGGCTCCGTGGGCCCCGCCGCCGCCCCGACACCCCCGCGGCTGCGGCGGGGGCCCGCCCCGAGGTGTCACGCCCTCACCCGAGGGCGGACCCGCCGCTCCCCCGGTGCCTCGCGGCTGTGACAGCCCGGGGCGCCCGTTGCCCGTGTGGCCTCCCCGCGTTTGCACGCGTGGGCACGGCCTCGCCGGCGAGGGGTTCGGCCGGGAGGCGGCAGGCCCTGCCCGGTGGCGAGGCCGCGGGCGGGTGTCCCCGTACAGGCGAGTGTCCTGCAGTCCCCGCTCCCCCCTCGGGCACGGCCCGCTGTCCCAGACCCTCGAGCCGGGGGTCCAGGGCGTCCTCGGGCCCCCTTCCCTGCTGTGCCCGGTGTCACGGCTGCGAGGGTGGCGGGTGATGCTCAGGGTCCTGGCTGGAGTGGGGATCCTGTACCTGCCACCTCCCCCGGGGGCTGGGGACACCCGTGGGGCGCCGTGCTGAAGCAGAGGAAGGTGACCACAGGCACTAAGTGAAGTCGGGGCCCCGGCAGCAGAGGACATGCCGTGGCAGAGCTGGCACACACCGGCCCAGCTCCACCACCGGCACTAGGGATGTCTGGTTTGGTCCACGGTGTGTTGGGCAGGGAGGGTGGAGGAGAGCGTTATTATGGAAAAGAGAGTTGGCTTGTGAAGGAGTAAAAGACACAAGCAATTAAGCCATGATATTATGAACCCACAAATACCTGAAAGATTTAAACTGCAAGAAAGTGATGGAATTTTTTTTAAGTGGTATCTTAAGTGGGGATGTGCAGAGAGACGTGAGGGAAGGGTTTAGCCAGTGTACCAAGGACATCTTCCTGAGGCCTTTAAACTTAAGCCAGAAAGTAGAGAGGCCTTGGGACTTCAGCCTGCCAGAGGCAGACGGGATAAGTGATGGTGCCTGGGAAGAGCGCAGCATTCCTTGGGCACGGCCAGCAGAGCTCTCCGGTCCCGACTCCTGAAAGTTTCTGAGGAGACACGGTCACCTTAACTTACTTTCACGTTGTGGCATTGTTTATTTTTTCAGCCTTATGTTGGCTGAAATAAACAAAAATGTTTGGATTTCTGCTCACCCTCCCTTCTTGGTCATCTGGAGCACATCTTTGAATGCATTCATCTCAGCCTTGACCTTGACTCTTAAGTACCTGGCCCAGGTTGCTGTAGGCTGAAGTAATTTCATGAACAAAGTCCCCTCCCCGTGGCAGGAGAGTGGGTGGCATGGACGCCTTCCCAGGTCTTCTTGGCCATCCCTGTCCAGCTGCTCTGGGCAGCTCAAATGTTGCCATGGAGTTTCTGGAGTACAAACACTGCCAACTAATTGGTGTTATTTTTCAGTTACGCACTTGGGTAAGTCTGAGAAGAAACATAATTTGTTTTGCTTCCGGTAAACTTCATAGCAGTAGATAAAATAATTGGAGATGATTTTTGACAGGTTGTTATGAAAATAGCCCTAATCAGGAATAAAATAATTTATCTGTGACTATAGAGAGAGACTTGCAAGTGAAATGGGGAAAGATGTCAAAAGATTATCAAGCTCGTGGCGAGGAACAGTGAGGTTCCATGAGGAACAGCAAATATACAACATAACTTTTGTTCATTGTAAACCTCCGCCAAAGCTGTTGCAGAGGGGACATGCTGGATATTTCACCTATAACTTCCAGGTGAGCCTGTGGATGGCAATGTATCCTCTTGTAAAAAAACAGTCTATGTTAAGTTTAGCTTAGTTCTGATCATTTAATGTTAGTCAGCATCACTTACAAAGCGGCACTTCTCATCAAAATAGTATTTTGGATATTAATTACATAGAATAAATCAACGCTCTGCTTTTCAGGATTCATGCCTAATTTGAGTATTTGCCAATATGAACATTCACTGTAATAATGCAGATAAATGAAGCAGCAGTTGATATGTGAGCTTGTCTGAAAAAAAATTCTCTTTTGAACTTGAACTACAGGAATATCTCAGGAAGGTGTAGAAGGAGAAGTGTCTATTTGTATATAGAACTACTCATGATGATTAGGAGTGTTGCTTTTTATGCTTCTGCAAGACTTGTCCCCATTTCACATATTCTTTCTCTGTTGCTATTCTAGAATACATATTCCTTCTGAGTCAGACAGTGAGGTCATCTTTATTTGGAGTTGTCAGTTAGAAGGGAAATGTTTTTATTCAGAAGCGATCCAAAATTCCTGTAGTGGTTTGAATTCACTGTGCAGGCTGCAAAGTGCTTCTTCTGCATGATTGTCCAGTTTGGTGAATTCAATGTGTGTTCCTCATCTTCCTCCTGGTAGTTACCATGGGCTTTCATGGGAATAGTGAGGAGCAAGGAGTTTCCCCTCGAAAACCCAAGGAAATTCCAAAGGCCATATTGAGGTTTCCGTACAATTCTTAAACACGTTTATTTGTTGCTCTTGTGTTGTTCTTTGTAGTGCAGATTGGCAGTCGGGATGTTGGGCTAGAAGTGTTCTGCCTCCTTTCTCAGTCCTCTAGCTCTGCTCCTGAAGTTCTCTGTCTCCTTGTTTGAGAAGCTCTCCTGAGACATGCAATTATTGAGTAAAAAACAGACAAAATCCATGGGTTGCTGCAGATCCAGCTGGTAGTGGAACAGTGAGAACATCCTGAGGAGGCCAGACTGGACGTGTGCCAGCGCTACCTGGGGTTTCCAGTGTGTATTAGTTTTACATTTAGTTCCAATTGGCAGAAGGATCTCAGAGCTTTTCCTGAAAGATACTTTTTTTTAAAAAAAGCTTATTAGAAATCACATTGAATTCCACAAGCTGTGCCTTTTAGATCTTCCGTGCAGTAACACAGTCTTTTTGTTCTATTTTAAATAGCAGCTCATTGTGCTAATGACAGGGGGGTGCAACAGCGTGTTTCTTCCTCTCTACCCAGAGTAATGAAGGACTCGGATCTGTGAGCTGGGTTTATGCAGCGTGAGTTTAGACTGATGCTGAATCTTGTAAACCTGATTCAGTTGGAAGACCAGAGCCAGGAGTGTGGAGTGTATTTCAGTAGGTTGATGTGCTTGGGCAGAGCTGGCTTTCATGGGAAATCCCGGTACAAGTATAATGCCAAAAGAAAGAATAACAGCATAGGTCTGTGTGAACAGTTGTGCATGAAATATGTCAAGCAAGAGCAGTTGCCTTCAGCTTCCCTGTAAAAACAGATGCCCGAGTTCTAGTTGTGGAAGACACAAATGCGGGTTTGCAGGATCCTTTTGCTGAGGGCAATCACTTTACAGAAAGAGGAGGGTGGCCTCAAAGGACTGAGTGCTTTATGAAATTTTTATAAGGAGTGATGCGAAAGGAGCTTAAACTCACCTTCAGAAGCTTGAGAAGGGCAAATCCTGGCAGGTGTCCACTTCACACCCTGATGTCCTCTGGTTGCTTGAGCATTAGATGAGGCATAGTGTAGATGACTCCACCTTTATAGCTTTTTCTTCCTGCTCCCAGATGAATGCGGGCGGGGAATGCTGTTCTCTGTTTTAAGTGTGCTGAAGATACCTGTGCAAAAAAATGCGAACGCAAGATCAGCATTGACTTGGCAGTTTCGAAGTGGAATAGAAGGATGAGGAGTTCTGGGGCTGTGGGCATGCAGAGAGCAGGACCAGCAGTGACTTTGAATGTTGGGGTGTGAAGAGCCTGAACTGCCACAAGTTTTAAACCTTTTGTGGCAGGATGGTCCTGATGACACATCACGTCACATGTGAGGGGATTGTAATATAAACTGCCTTCACATACTCCTCCTTTGTTTCTGTTCTAGGTTTCTAACACGGGATCATCCATCAATCAGATCACGCCAGCCACAGGCCTGCTGTCATGTCTAAGTTAAAGAGCTCTGAGTCTGTTAGGGTGGTGGTACGATGCCGGCCAATGAATAGCAAAGAGAAGACAGCTTCGTATGAGAAAGTTGTTAACGTGGATGTCAAGTTAGGGCAAGTCTCCGTGAAGAATCCGCGGGGAACATCTCATGAACTACCTAAAACGTTCACCTTTGATGCCGTGTATGACTGGAATTCCAAACAGGTCGAACTCTATGATGAGACCTTCAGACCTCTCGTGGACTCTGTTCTGCAAGGGTTTAATGGGACAATCTTTGCCTATGGGCAGACTGGGACAGGGAAAACATACACGATGGAAGGGGTGCGCGGTGATCCTGAAAAAAGAGGGGTCATCCCCAATTCATTCGATCACATCTTCACCCACATCTCTAGATCTCAAAATCAGCAATACCTAGTTAGAGCATCTTATTTGGAAATATACCAAGAAGAAATCAGAGACTTGTTATCAAAGGATCAGTCCAAGCGGCTGGAGTTAAAGGAGAGACCAGATACAGGCGTATATGTTAAGGATTTGTCCTCCTTTGTTACAAAAAGTGTCAAAGAGATAGAGCATGTCATGAATGTGGGAAACCAAAATCGCTCCGTTGGTGCCACCAACATGAATGAACACAGCTCTCGATCTCATGCCATTTTTGTGATCACTATCGAATGCAGCGAGTTAGGACTTGATGGGGAGAATCACATCCGTGTTGGGAAACTCAACCTGGTAGACCTTGCAGGCAGCGAGCGGCAAGCTAAGACTGGAGCACAGGGGGAAAGGTTAAAGGAAGCTACTAAAATCAATCTCTCTCTTTCAGCTTTGGGCAATGTTATCTCTGCCCTAGTAGATGGCAAAAGCACACACATTCCATACCGGGACTCAAAGCTGACAAGGTTACTTCAGGACTCATTAGGTGGCAATGCCAAAACTGTGATGGTGGCCAATATAGGCCCTGCCTCTTACAATGTAGAGGAGACTCTCACAACACTGAGATACGCCAATCGTGCCAAAAACATCAAGAACAAGCCACGAGTGAATGAGGATCCTAAAGATGCTCTGCTACGAGAATTCCAGGAAGAGATTGCTCGACTCAAGGCACAGTTGGAAAAACGGTCTATTGGCAAAAGAAAGAGGAGGGAAAGGAGGAGAGATGGTGGTGAAGAGGAGGAGGACACTGAAGAGGGTGAGGATGAAGGAGATGACAAAGATGACTATTGGAGGGAGCAACAAGAAAAGCTGGAGATTGAGAAGAAAGCTATAGTTGAGGATCACAGCTTGGTAGCAGAAGAAAAGATGAGACTGCTGAAAGAGAAGGAGAAGAAAATGGAGGACCTGAGGCGAGAGAAGGAAGCAACAGAAATGTTGAGTGCTAAAATCAAGGTAGAACTCTTCCTTGTCCTACTTTTTGACAGCAATTTATTTAGGCTGTGGGGAGAATAGAGGGTTTCCCAATTTGGAAAGATATTTCACAAGAAGTTTCCAGGATAGTGACATGTGTTTAGATTGGAAGATTTGGAAATAAACTATTTCTGGACAATTTCCACTATTAATTACATATTTCAATATTCATGAGTTGTTGCATTGTTCTTATGTGCCGATCTTGTAGGATCTTAAGCAATCAGCACAATAAAATGTGATGATACGTCTTTTCACAAGCTGTAGCACAAAAAATGCCTCATTCTGCCACAGATCATTAACAAGTTCTTTACAGAGCACCCATTTTTGTTCTTCAGCTTTGCCACACATTGCAACAATGTGCAATTCTAAGTAAGTTACCCCTTCACCAATCCCACAGTTTTACTGGAACTTTAAGAAACAGTAATTCTCGTAGCAGCCAACTTGAAAGAGAAGGTTTAATAAGGGAGCTGTGATGAAGAAGTTGTATCCGTACAAAAGGAAGTTACCTTCTGTGGAAAAGACCAATTAGATGGGCACTGAGAGAAACTTCTGACCTTGGTTTTTCCTTTCAGGCAATGGAAAGCAAGCTTCTGGTGGGAGGGAAAAATATTGTGGATCACACAAATGAACAGCAGAAAATCTTGGAACAGAAACGACAGGAAATTGCAGAACAGGTACAAGGAAGAACATTTGTTATTTTGTATAAAAAGCCTAGCTTCAGAACTTTTATAAAACATTGTATCAGGAGAAACCATAAGAAAATTTGCCCAGGTTAACCCTAAAATTAGCTTAATGGCAATCATTAATCTCAACAGAAGCGGGGAGGGCTGTCATTGTATGAGGTACGTAAAGAAGGTTTATAATAGTTTTATTCCAGCTTTTCACGTTAAAGACTTATGTCCTATCTTGATTTGTAGCTGTCTGTAAGTAGAAATAATTGGAAGACCTCAAAGAGTGACAGTTCAGCCATTAGCTCTAGGGAAACATGTTTACTGTGTGCTAAAATTTATTATCTGTTATGCATTTTCTGTTGGTGAGTCTTTAAGTGCAATGGCTAGTACAAATTGATAAAAAGGAAAAAAAAAAAGAATCTAAATATGACATTTGATTCCTGTAATTGAAACTCGAGCACTTATTCACGCTATCTGATTTTAGTAGCAAAACAAAGACAAAGAAGAGTTAATGCTTCTGGTATTTCTAAGGCAAGAGATAGGAAGAACTAGAAGCTAAAGCAAAAGCCCTGGAACCCAGGGAAGTAAACACGCTGAGCGTTGGTTTCATGTATGTCAGCCTGGAGGTGGCAATGTAGTTGTGGTCTTTAATATTGTATGTCACCTTCTTCAGAAACGCCGGGAGCGAGAAATCCAGCAACAGATGGAAAGTCGGGACGAGGAAACACTAGAGCTGAAGGAGACCTACAGTTCTCTTCAGCAAGAGGTGGACATAAAGACAAAAAAACTCAAAAAGGTAAAATGATTCCACATCTATCCAGTTAGGAACAAAATCAACTTGTGTGTGAACGTGAGAGGAACATTGGCAAGTTATGATTTTGGCTCTTCTTGTCTGTTCCAGTTATTTTCCAAGCTGCAAGCTGTGAAGGCAGAGATCCATGATCTCCAAGAAGAGCACATCAAGGAGCGCCAGGAACTGGAACAGACCCAGAATGAACTTACCAGGGAACTAAAGCTAAAGTAACTCCCATCACTTCATTGCCTGCTATTAACTGTAACACAGATGGGGGTTTTGGGTGGGGAGTGGAGGGACTGCATTGCACATGCTTGTGGGACAAGATGTAAACATGAGAAAACTAAAACATTCCTCCTTTTCCAGGCCTGTGTTAAGTCAGTGTGAGAGGATCAGTGGAGAAAGTCATCTGCTAATTATGTTTCTTGTGTATTTCCCATTTTTGTGGTTGCATGTAGGCACCTGATTATCGAAAATTTTATTCCCTTGGAAGAAAAGAATAAGATCATGAACAGATCATTCTTTGATGAAGAGGAAGACCAGTGGAAACTGCATCCCATAACCCGTCTGGAGTGAGTGTACTTCTAAGCTTTTCTTGGGTCACAGAAACCCCTCTAGCTGTCAAGAACAAGGCACCCCAAAAGGGGGACTGAATTGGGGATTTAAATTGGCCCTCTAGGGTTCGTAGCTTCATGCTGCACAATAAAATAAAAAAATTTATTCCTCTTGGTAGGTTGAATAAAATAGGAATGCATAGTTAGGAAAATTCTTGAAATATTAGGATTTTTCTTCTAGATGAGCCCAATAATTCTATGTAAAATATATGTAATAGTGCATTCACCACTAAAATAGCAGTAAATTCCTATCATATTTCTTTCCTAGTTTATATAGGAAAGCTCTCAAAAATAATTACTATTATGAGAGCTGTGGCTTGATGCTGCCTCTCTACACAGAAGGTTTTGTACAACAAATTTAGAAAGTTGGGTGCAGCTGAGTGCAGCTGCGATCTGTATAGTAGAAATATGTAGACACCCTCCCCTTTGTTTAGGGAACAGATGACACAGGATAACGATCCGATCTTCTTCTGACTGTAGAGAGCTGTTCTTGCCAATGCAGCCTAGGTAGTTTCTGCTGTCTTGAAACATATTTGTGTGTGTAATTTTCAGAGGTTTTAGCTCATAAACTCCAAGAGGAGTCTTTGGTTTTGGTGTATAATAGACGTGAGTATCCATTTTTTCTCTAGAAACCAGCAGATGATGAAACGACCGGTGTCTGCTGTAGGATACAAAAGGCCACTGAGCCAACACGCCAGGACGTCCATGATGATTCGTCCAGAGGCTCGGTACAGGGTAAGCCCAGATGTGATTATAACCTTCCTGTGTTCACCCTCCTGATCAGGGGAATGTGAATTGCAGAGGGTTGTTAGTTTTTTAATGGGATGTAAATTTTTCCAGTATCCTGCATACATTTATAAAGTACTTCAGAATAAGCTTCTGGAGGGAAAATAAACTATTTGTATGAAAGCGTGCAAACTTCGATTCTGCTTTTGCTATCTCAGGCAGAGAACATTGTACTACTGGAACTTGACATGCCCAGCCGAACAACGAGAGACTATGAAGGTCCAGCCATTGCTCCCAAAGTTCAGGCAGCTCTAGAAGCAGCTCTGCAGGATGAAGATGAGATACAGGTGGACGCTTCAACCTTTGAGAGTACTTCAAATAAAAAAACAAAACCCAGGTGAGTTGGACTTTTAGCAGGCAGACTAGCCAACAGTACGAGTACCGTTGCTATGTGTCAGCACTTCTCGTCAGTAAAGTTAAGGTGAGCTTGGCTGTAAAGCAGAGAGATCGTGAAAGGAACATAGGACAGAAGAGAAAGCTGAGACTGATTAGAGAATAAATCCAGTAAAAAAATTCAGCTTTTGGAAGATTAATTTTGATGAGTAACAGGTGACGTTGTTGGGGCTTTTTGTTTATTTTTTTTTCATTTTTACTTCTTCAGGCCTAAAACTGGAAGGAAATCAGGGGGATCCTCTTCAGCAGGCACCCATAGTTCTCAGCTCTACCCACAGTCCCGAGGGCTGGTTCCAAAGTAAAACCAGCAGTTCCTCTCCAGGGCACGAACAGCCTTTGCCTTCTGAGAGCAGAGACAAGTAAAAACCTGCAGAGATAACTCCCAGCCAGACTCCAGCTCCTTTCCCCTGGAGATGGCCTCTTTGCTGTTTAACTGACTTGAGCCAGTCCAGGTGCACTGAGCCACAGGAAAATGCGTGCTTGCAATTCAGCATTTGGCCTCTGTGGGAAACAGATTTTAGTTAGGAAATCAGAAATGCATGAGGTACGTTAAAGTGTATTAGAAGCAATGGGAAGCATGGGGACCACCTCACAGCATCACCGTCTCTCCTTCTGCACTAGCCCTTTTGCTGCACTGGGTTTTTTTGCTGTTGGGCAATAAGAAGACAGTTGAAAGTCATCTCAACAGAACCACCACTCCAGAGCTCCACAGTGAGAACCAAACGAGGTTAAAAAGCAGAGGATCTGTTCAAACTTATCTAAGTGCATAGTTTTTCCTCTTCCTGCTTGAAAGACTGGCATCATCATTTGGGGTTAAGAAGTTGGTCTGAACAGGCAGGATGGCAGCGGTCAGCGTGTACTCACCACCAGATAGCTGTGTCTCCCTTTAGAACTGTAGGAGAAAAAAGGGGTCTCGCAAGCAACTTTGCGCTCTCTAGAAAGGAAGCAATAGAAACTGAAGTCCTTTCCTTGTTTACAGGCATAAGTAAGAGCTCCTCTAAACTGATCTCCTACAGACTTCACCCCTACCAACAGGAACCACCTTGTCAAAGAATTCATCTGCATACCAGTGCCAGCTCCACAGCTTTCTTCCTCTCTCTTGCCTCCATCTTTACCCCTGGCATTTGAAACCGGTGCCCATACGAAGTCTTTAAACCTGTGGGGTGGCGTATGGCCATTTTCTCATGTCTCCCACTGTTCACAGAAAATGTAGCATTGGCTCAGAGCTATCTTCCTAGCAGGCTCATAGGGCTGACTCTGCGCTCCCCTGTAAGCTGGGTAGAGGGTAGAGCACTGTAATGTGGAGCTGCCTTTGAGTGCTCTCTTCTTCTAAGTATGGTCCCCTCCCTTGGAGGTTCAGCGTTTGGTACCTTTTGTGCCTCGCCTGTTCCACGTTAACTTTCCCTTTGCATCTCCCAGCCTACGCAGAGCCCACTGGGAGTGAAAGCACATGTAACCAAGTCTGGGTAACGGAATCTGGTATTAATTCCAGGGGTTTTTCTTTGAAAACAAGGGAGGAAGGACCCCTGCTTTTGATGGTCTCTTTGCAAAGCTGCCCTATGACTAAAGCAGGCTACTGTAACACTGCAGGCTCGTGTGGCAGGGTAGAGGGAGGTGCAGCTGCTGCGCTGAGGACAAGAGTAAGGTGTCCCTGTCTAGTGTCTCACAGCTCATTTGTAAGTTTTAGTTCACTGTATATCGAGCCTTGGGATCTCACTTTTTCTGGTTGCTGTTGACTGTCATCCTATGAACGTTTTTACCTATTTCCTCTCCCTCACTGATGACTTTCTCCAGACTGACATGTGTGAGTGTATGAGGACTTGCCTGATTTTAGAAATGCTCTGATGTGTGGACTCTGCCTTGTGTGCTCGTTAAATATCCACTGAGTGACTTCACCCAGGCTGGAGAACTCCATCCTATCTGACCCCCATGAGCAGAAGGAACCGAACGCTCAGCACAGCTCACCTCTGCATCTTGCGGGCACGGTGCCTCGGTGAGCCAGCTGCCCAGGTGGGCCCGGTTAAATGCTAACTCAGCTGCTTTGATACATGGAGTCCTGTTCTGGACGAAAAGATTAATATATATATATACATACACACACATGTATATGCCTATATATATATATTAGTTTTGGTGGAGGAAAGAGGAGTTTCCTTATAATTGAGAGAGCAGGCATCTGACAAATTTCTTTCAACCTGAACACGGAAACTTGTCATAACCTTCCTTTTTATAAAGCACTATTTATGTACAGAGAGCCTTTTAATTGGTTCTTGTTGCATAGTATAATGTCACCTTCTCTTCCCTCTCCTCCCTCTTTCTCTCTAGCACATAATCTTATGTACATTGACATTTTAAAAGATGATTGTATGGTATAAATGCTCAGAGAATTGAAATGAAACAAGGGGGGGGGTCTAAAACCTGAAATGGCAACAAAATACATGCATAGCAATGTACATGTATGTTTTATGTGATACACAGACACCTCTGTGTCTGTACATGCGCACACCTCCTCAGTCACTACTATTCCACAGGGAATTCTATATTAAACTCATATGCTGGAAACTCCCCTTGTGGCAGGACTGGTACAGTGGAAATTGCCATGCAAACCTGAACTGTTCTCGTTTTAGTGTTGATAAGCTAGCTGGTTAATATGTCAGAAAGGCTCTGCTTTTAAGTCCGTAGAAATTCATTAGCAAGGTGGGTGGAAAAAGAATAAAACTGCATATTTAGTCATTGTATTTAAATTGGAGCTGTGGTTGGAGATTTGGTTAGTGTATTCATGGGCAATCTCAGATCGTTACAGAAGCTTTTAGAGTCTCATTCCGATGGACTTACCAGATACTCAGTGGCACTGATATTAAGATAAAATACATTGTCTTAAGCTGTACAAAACATACTGAGCTCTGGGTTGAAGTTTTTAAGAAACATTCCTGGCGAGTTTGCCCCTCTCTGGGTGTTATCTGAACCATCTGGGCTTCCTGCAGGTTAACAGCCAAAGACAGGAAATTCAGCCAACTCCTGGAAGAGGCCCTCGGACAGTGTGCGCTGTCATAGTTTCTCCATAGGAATGTTTAATGTCCTTCCCATCTTTGCTCTGATCTGTACAATGGGATCTTTTTTTTAAAAGTGAACACGCAGCAGAAGTCAGCCCTCGGCTCTCGGAGCAAGCACCGCGTGACACTGAAGCATAGGAATTAAAGCACTTTCTTAAAAACCTTAACATAGGTCTAGCGCCTTTTTTAAACTATTTGCATGCTGCTTGAATCTTCTAAAATACATACCTCTATCATAGCATTTCGGGCTACACTGATGCATTATACAGATCAGATCAGAGTTGTGTTCAGTATTTTTTTTAGGTGTAGTAAGTCTGCCTTCACTGAACATAGAGTGCTTGCCGAGCGCCAGCGAGACATCTATAAGCCTGGATCTGTCCTCTCTTCTGTCTGTAACAGTTAATGTGCACCAGGTTTTAAACGGTTCAGTGTGACTCTTGTGGGTCTGTTTCTGCTGTGTTAAAACACAAATGGGAAAAGATAACCTGCAAAAGCCATAATTAGATGCAGAGATGGAACTGAACTGAGAACACTGGTCCTGTCTGTGCTGCACCACGCGATGGTGGGTTTAACTCCGCGGTCCAGGCGCTTACTCCCTTCTTCAGTCCTCTTTCTTTTTGAATTGGATTGCCCGTGGCGCTCTCTGCGGGCACAGCTGTCCATATGAGAACTCACAGCTCCTCGGAGATATGCCGATCTCCGCCTTCTCTTAGGTGATCTGTAGACAAAGAACCTGTCAATAGTTCTGTCCATAGTTTTACAGCTTATATTTATTTGTATCATCTCTTTTGTCTAGGAATGTAAAGTGATCCTAAAATACAATGTGTAATAAAGTCAATAAGATTTATTGCATCTATCAAAATGTGCCCGTTTTTCATTCTTAATTTGTAAGAAATGGCAGGGTCATTGACTTCATGTTTTACAAAGCCTTCCCACAAAAAAAGTCTCTGGGCATACTAATTTATTATTAAACTGTAAAATGTAAACAAGAGTGGAACCACCTAACACTGTTGCTGTCTGGCACATGGCACCTCAGGAACCATGAGCAGGAGCCCTGGCCAGGGTCCCTTCCCCAACGGGGGCGAAGCCAGAGGGGTCTGCAGCCCCCGGTGCCTCTTGAGTTAAATAAGTGGGTCAGGGCAATCCCAAGCACAAATCCAGGCTGGGCAGAGAATGGATTGAGAGCGGCCCTGAGGAGAAGCACTTCAGGGTGTTGGTTGATGAGAAGCTCAACATGAGACATCTGTGTGTGCTCAGAGCCCAGAAAGCCAACTGCACCCTAGGCTGTGTCCCCAGCAGCGTGGCCAGCAGGGTGAGGGGGGATTCTGCCCCTCTGCTCTGAGGAGACCCCCCTGCAGTGCTGCTTCCAGCTCTGGGGCCACCAACAGCAGAAGGACATGGACCTGTTGGAGTGAGTCCAGAGGAGGCCACAAAGGTGCTCTGAAGGCTGGAGCCCCTCTGCTGTGAGGACAGGCTGAGAGAGTCGGGGGTGTTCAGCCTCGAGAAGAGAAGACTTCAGGGAGACCTTAGAGTCCTTTCCAGTCCCTAAAGGGGCTCCAGGACAGCTGGGGAGGGACTCTGGATCAGGGAGGGGAGCCATAGGACGAGGGGTAATGGTTTTAAACTGGAAGAGGGGTGACTTAGATGAGATATTAGGAAGAAAGGAAGAAATTCTTTGCTGTGAGGGTGGTGAGCCCCTGGCCCAGGTTGCCCAGAGAAGCTGTGGCTGCCCCATCCCTGGAGGGGTTCAAGGCCAGGTTGGACGGGGCTTGGAGCAACCTGGGCTGGTGGGAGGTGTCCCTGCCCAGGGCAGGGGCGGTTGGAACGAGATGGTCTTCAAGGTCCCTTCCAACCCAAACCATTCCACGATTCTGTGTAATCCCACCGACCTCTACCCGTGGCAGTTCGGGAAAGTAACCTCAGGGCCCTGAACCCGAAGACCCGCGGCGGGGGCCGACATCTTCCCTCCTCCCGATCCTCGCAGCTGTCGGCCGCGTGCCCTCCCGCCCCGGTTTGCCGGGGCCAAAGATGCCGGTCACAAAGCCACCTCCCAGCCCCGGCGTTACCGCTTCCCGCCGGCGGCCGTGAGGCGCTGTGGAAATTAGCGGCCTCTCCCGTCATGCGGCGCGGGCGGGGCCCGCCGGGAGCTGTAGTCCGGCGGGGGCTTGTGTGCGGTGCGGGGACTACAACTCCCGGCAGCCCTTGCGGTTTGTTTTCCTTCAAACCAGGCCCAAGCCCCGCCGCGCGCGCCTCCCGCCGCCCGGCCCCGCCCCTCCGTTCGCGGTCCCGTTGTGTCCCGCCGCGGCCACCGTCGCTGAGCTCCGCCCCCTTCCCCCCCACCACCCTCCCTTTGCTCCCCAGCCCTTTGACCCCGTTGTTATGTCGGGCCCGAACCGCCGCCGCCGTCGCCGCCGCCTCCCCCTCCTCCTCCTCCCGTAGCGCAGCGCCCGGAGCCGCCCCCGCCCCGCGCGCGCCCCGCCCGCCCCCGCCCCGCGCGCCTCACCGCCCGCCCGCCCGCGCGCGCCCGCCCCGCCCTCGCCCGCCCGCCCGCCCGCGCGCCTAACGGTCCGCGCCCGCCGCGCCCCGCGGGAGGAGGAGGAGGAGGATGAAGGAGATGAAGCAGCGGAGGAAGAAGGAGCGCACGTGGGCCGAGGCCGCCCGCCTGGTGAGGACGGGGCGGGGGGCGCGCCGCCGCCGCCGAGGGCCTGGGGCGGGCCCCGGGGAGGGGGCGCGGGGCTCTGCCGGGCCCCGATGGGCCTCCCCCGGGCTCCGGCCTCTCCTCGAGTAGCGGGGCCGGTGGGGTGGTGGTGGTGGGGGAAGTCGGGCCGCCCACCGCGTTCCGTTGCCGCTGTCTCCTCCCTGGTTGTTTGCCTTCTTGAGGGGGCTCTGGGACGAGCTGCCCGCCCTTCGGGGGTCCCCGCGGCCATTGCCGCCTCCCGGGGAGAGGTGGCGGGACCCGGGCCCGGCTCTCGGGGAGGCGGTTCGGTATTTGGTGACAGGGCTCTTGGGGTGGGCACGGTTCGTTTGCTTCCTTTCAGATGACTTAAGGCTCGGCGGGAGGAACCGGAGCCCCTCGGGGGAGGCCTGGCTGGTGGCCGGGCGCTGCCGCTCTCAAAAGTTTGTGGTTTTAATCCCTGAAGCTGTAGCTTTCTTCCATGCCCGGACCATGAGCGGCGTCTGTCTGGCCGTGCCTAGCCTCGGGGCTGGCATTATTGCCACCAGGCCTTGTTTGGTCACTTTGGGTTTTAGGGGATGTCGCTGGGGTCCATCTTAACCCTTTTTTTTTTTGGCTTTGGGAATCTGCTTGTTGAAGGCTTGAACTTCCCAACCCAGAACTGCTCTGGTGGTGTTCCTGTAGGTCTGTTGGAATGCTGCAATAGGAGAAGGGTGGTTTCCCTCCATGAAGCCTTTAAGCCATGTCTACCTTGAACCCCATTTATAAATATGAGAAGAAAAAATAACTTCAGCGTCTTCCAGGTAGCGAACATGAACCAGTCAGAAGTTTTATTTAAGGGGTGCATTTGGAGGTGTTTGGGCTTGTTTCTTGCCATGGAGCACCAGTGGTTGCCGCTGTCTGTGCTCCTGTGGCTGGCTGGAAGGATCTTGCCCCCTTTGGCCCCTGCCTTAGAGCCGCTCTCTCTTGGTGATAGGGGGATGCAGATCTGTGCAGGTACGGGAGTGCCAGTGTGTGGAGTAAGGGATGATCCGACCACCTATGGCCAGTGTGAAGGGATCTCTGCACTTTTCTCTCCGTAACCCTGACAGTAGGACTTGACTTGCAAGGATATGGGCATCCTTGCCGTGTAGCGTATGGACATCTATAGAAAGGGATGTACAGGGCTCGAGGGTGTTTTGTTTCCTCGTGTGTGTGTGTTTGTTTTGGTTTTGCCTGGCCAGGTTATGCATCGGGGCGCATAAACATTTGGAAGGAGCAGTATGAGTGAGTCCAGCTGAGACTTGTGTCTGGTATTTGAGGGTATTTGAGTTAGGTCTTGGTGCTCCTCCTGCGTAAGATGTGTTTGGCTGTCAGAGTGTTTTCTTACTGCTTGCCAGGAGGCATCCTAATCAGACAAGCATCTGTCTTCCAGCAACTTGCATAATCTTTTGTGTGCAAGTTATAACATTGTAGAATCTTATATGAATTTGCGTGAAAGAACATAAGCCGGCCCCTGTAGAACTTTGCTGCAGGAATCTGGTGGTCTCAGTAATTCATGGTGCATTTCCCTTTGACGTCCTGGTTCTGGGAGCCAAGCGTGTCACTGCAGGTGGCAGGGATGCTTTCCTGGTAGGTGACCTCGGGGTCAGAGGCAGTGCTAAGGGACCATGCACAAAGTCATCTCATTCAAATATCTTGAGCTCTAACGGTGAAAAAAATAGGTATTTATAGGCTGCCCAAAGCAGCACACGAGACTGTGACTCTAAAGCTGCCTCCTAGCACACCTCCTCACCCTCATTGTGTGCTGGGGAAGGGATCACACAGCTCCTCTCACCTGTCTTTTGGGTAGAACCTCAGGCACAGTGGGTGCATGCGGTATCTAAGCCTCAGCAGCATCTTAGAGCCATTGATGAACCAGAAATAGAACGATCTCATACTAGATTATCCACTTAGAGAGACCTACAGTTGCGTAGCTGCACTTCCAGCTTGCAGGACTGATTGTAATTCCACTAAAAATAGATCTTTATTTAACACTAGTCTTACACATGCTCCCTGTCAAAATGCTTTTAATTTTCCTTTCTGACGTGCACTATTGTATTTTGTATTCCTCTCGATGCTTCTGAGAATCATAGGCAAAAGCGCTTTTCAGTGCTGCTGCATCTACGGAGCTAATACTATGCACGTTCCATATAATAAGCCTTTAAAGATTCATTTTAACACCCAGAGACATAGGACTATTCAACAAGTGCTGTCAGAGCTAGATGTCTAGTAAATTGAGGGAGTGATGTAAACTTCCATAATTAGGGACATAGGAACTGTTGACTATCAGTATTATAAATAGTGGAGGGGAGAAAAAAAATCATTTTGGGGCTAATGAATAGCTAATGTTGTTTAAGTTGTAGCTCCTGATGGAAGGTTGATGTGTCAGGCTGGAGAGGGATGAAGGACCAGTGCTGGAGACTGGGCTTTGGTGGCTAAAGCTGCAGGATCTTTGCTCCCCTGGTTCTTCCATTAAGCAGTCTGTACACTTAATATAGCTGTTGATTGGAAATTGTTCCCCTGAGCATAGATTCTTTTATCTTTATGTAAATGCCCGTTCATGCTCAGTTTTAGGCTGTGTATTTTGCTTGCTGTGTCTGCCACTTGAGAGAGGCTTTAGAAGCTGTGAAGAATTTCCTTATTTTTCAGAACAGGCATGTTCCATTTTGTGGATCTTGCACTCAGCCCTGGAGTGATGTGTTTCCCCTTGTCAGCTGCCTTCTCCCTTTGAGTGACGGGGGGTGACAGTTCATGAGGAAGGCATGGAAATGTCGTAACCTATGGAGGTTTTTGGTTAGTGAAGGAAAAAGTGTGATGGAGCTGTATTGATTCAGAATGAAAATTGTTTGCTCTCTCTGAATATGGCTTATCACTTTCTTTTATCTTTTCTTTAAACTCTTTGTGTTTTCATTGTGTTTTATCTCAGATTACGTAGTTCTCAAATTTCCATCCCCTACCAGGTTAGCACCACCGATGCTTACAGTCTTCAAGCATCTGAAAATTATATGTTGGGTGGATATGAGTGAAGAAATTCCTTTTTATCACAAAATATAGTCGAAGTGCAGAACTACAGTGACATGGGTTGGGGTTTTCTTTACTTGCAGAGGTTGGAGATGGTATGGAGATGCAAATGGTGCCCTGTGCAACATTTTTTTTGCAAATGTCCAGTTCGTGCAACCCCAGAAGGCAGACTGCAGGCTTTGTGCCATGCCATGGTGCTGCAGTGACTCAGTTCTAGATGTTGCTGATACAAATTGGGGCGTTTGGGTTCCTCCACTGGCTTCTCACACAAGTCAAACTGAAAGGCAGCATTGTGTTGCTCACTCTTCTAAAGCATGGTGACAAACGAGATCAGGCTTGTGCATCATCGTGGCCATTATGTTAGGGGAATTTAGACCACAGTTACGTTCAGAAAGTTCCCGAGTGAATACCCGCTGCTGCTTTTTTTGGGTGTTTCAGGCCAAGTCCTGTGCCTCCATCGCAGCCTTTTTGCTCGATCAGACCCTGAGGTCTGTTGAGTTCGGTGTCTTTTGCATTCAGAGAGCAGCACTGTCTGCTTCAATGGAAGGCGCAGGAGACGGCGCGTGTTAGGCAGCTGTAGGGTAATCTGTTCCCAAAGAAACATCGTGGTTTACATCTACTGCAGCTTATTTTTGTTCATTGTTTCCTGTTTATGTGAGTAATCTTCTTATCCACAGAAATGTCCGGTCCTCTTTTTGAATCCTTGAGTTCTTGCTTCTAGACATTTTGGAGCAGTAAGTTCCCCAGGCTTTTTAAAAAAAAAAAAAAAAAAAAAAAGTAATAGCCTCTTTAGTTCTTTTCATGAAAGTGACAATTCTATTCTTCATATAAAATATGAAAGGATGAGTTGTTTTTTATTGTATTGCCTTTTTAATATCTGATTTTACTTGTTTTCTTTCGAAGGCAAGCAGTCTAAATCTCTTCAGTGTCTCTAGCCATAATTTATTTCCACATCCTTTATTGTTATTGTTGTCCTTTTCTGAATTCTGGCCTTCTCTGACAAGAATTCTGACTCTTACCCATGGTACCCTTCTTGAGATGGAGCAAAGATGAAACAAACACAGTAATCCAAGGGGGGTACGCTATTGAATTCTGTAGTTATACAATAATACTTTTATTGGCAGAAAAATGCTGGATGCTTTGTTGAGAGGTAGGAAGGTGTATGGCAGGGAGAAGATTTTACACCATTAAAGGTCACTAACCACTGTACAGTTTTGAAGGTTGTATGCGGCAGCAGCTCGGTCTAATGTATATTGAAGTCTGTGGTGAAGCTTCCACTGGTTTCATGCTATGAGGTCAAGATTCTGCGTCTTTTTCTTTCCTTTGTGTTTGTATTTTAGTTAATTAGGGACGAGATGAAGGGGTGCCTTTTGTGATGCTTACCATGATCTAGTCTTGAGGTAGCCTGAAATTTTTAGCGTGTGTCTTCTGCAGATGAGTCAAGTTTTAAGAGGCATATTATTGGAGCTGAACTGCAGCTTATGGAGTAGTTCTGTGAATGCAGAAGCAAATTCTGTAATGACACGTGGTCTTTCTGTCTTTTCAGGTGCTGGAAAATTACTCTGATGCTCCTATGACCCCAAAACAAATTCTGCAGGTCATAGAGGCTGAAGGACTAAAGGAAATGAGGTTAGTATTGATGATCTTGTCTAAAACATAGCGTGGACCATGGGGGAGGCTGTATATGAAGGCTTGTGTTGCTTCGTGCAGTTCTGCCTCATCTCCAGCCCGCTTTTCTTCTTCCTTTTTTCTCTTTCCAGCATGGCAATTTCAGATGACAGTATAGGCACTTCCATACAGGCTGTGTGTTGTTGGTTGTTTTTTACTTTGACAATAACTGGAAGCTGTTCTTGGATTTTTTTGATAACATAGAGTCTCCTTCATCCATCTATTGTAAAATAAATGCCTATTGCAGCTCAGACTCCTGCATTGTGTTGTACTTACCACTTGTATGGTTCTCTCATAAGTAGCTCCTAGTAGTTTCTACTATGGTGACTCTAGTTTGAGAACGGTTTACATTCTGTCTCCTAATGCTTCATTTCTAGAGCAGACATTATGTTTTATGAGACTCAAAAAAGTCCTTATTTTTTATTGCTGTACCGGCTTCTGCTCAGATTTTCAAGCACTGTGATAGTGCAGCTCATGCTGTTGTGGCTCTTGACGTTGTGTGGAGGAGATGCCCATCTCAACGTGGGTTTCGTATGGAAAAGAATCTGATATGGAACCTCAGAAACAACAGGAGTGGGACGAGACTGTTTTCCTTGGTTAAGTTCCTGTGAACTTCCATCTGTTTTTGTGACAGTAGTAGAAGAGAAGTACAGAGTGTCTTGCAGATCAAAGAAAGTAGGTAACCGTGATAGTCCAAATGCCTCAGTTAGTGCTGTGTGGCAAAAAAAAAAAAAAAAAAAAAAGTTTGACTTCTAGAGACAGAAAAAGCAGTCTCTTTTGGCTGCTGCGCATTCACGGAATCTTCACGGAATCACGGAATCTTCAGAGTTGGAAGGGACCTCTAGAGATCATCTAGTCCAACTCCCCTGCTAGAGCAGGGTTGCCTAAAGCACATCCCTCAGGGCTGCATCCAGGCGGGTCTTGAAAATCTCCAGAGAAGGGGACTCCACAACCTCCCTGGGCAGCCTGTTCCGGTGCTCTGTCACCCTCACTGTAAAGAAGTTTTTCCGTGTATTTGAACGGAACTTCCTATGTTCTAGCTTGTGCCCATTGCCCCTTGTCCTGTCGCTGGGAACCATTGAAAAGAGCCTGGCTCCGTCCTCCTTAAACCCACCCTTTAGGTACTTGTAAACATTAATCAGGTCCCCCCTCAACCTTCTCTTCTCCAGGCTAAAGAGTCCCAGCTCTTTCAGCCTTTCCTCGTAAGGGAGGTGCTCCAGTCCCGCAATCATCTTGGTTGCCCTTCGCTGGACTCGCTCCAGTAGTTCCCTGTCCCTCTTGAACTGGGGAGCCCAGAACTGGACACAGTACTCCAGTTGTGGCCTCACCAGTGCAGAGTAGAGGGGGAGAATGACCTCCCTCGACCTACTGGCCACAGTCTTCCCTATGCAGCCCAGGATGCCATTGGCTTTCTTGGCGACAAGGGCACACTGCTGGCTCATGGATAATTTGCTGTCTACCAGGACCCCCAGGTCCTTCTCCTCAGAGCTGCTTCCCAGCATGTCCGCCCCTAACCTATACTGGTGTTTGGCATTCTTCCTTCCCAGGTGCAGGACCCTACACTTGCTTTTGTTGAACCTCATTAGGTTCTTCTCTGCCCAGCTCTCCAGCCTGTCCAGGTCACGCTGGATGGCAGCACGGCCCTCTGGAGTGTCGGCCACCCCTCCCAGCTTGGTATCATCAGCAAACTTGCTGAGGATACACTCTGTCCCCTCATCTAGGTCATTAATGAATATATTGAACAAAATTGGTCCAAGTATTGACCCCTGAGGGACACCACTCGTTACAGGCCTCCAACTGGACTCTGTGCCGCTGATCACAACCCTCTGGGTTCTGTCACTCAGCCAGCTCTCGATCCACCTCACTGTCACCTTGTCTAGCCCATACTTCCTCAGCTTCCTAATGAGGATGTTATGGGAGACAGTGTCAAAAGCCTTGCTAAGGTCAAGGTAGATGACATCTACGGCTCTCCCCTCATCCAGCCAACCCGTTATAACATCATAGAAAGCTATCAGATTGGTCAGGCATTGATTGACTTCTGGGGAATCCAGATGCATGGACTGTTTCTAGTCTTGCTTCCCCCTCACCTTGGTTCTGTGGACTGTTTTCCACTGTGGCTTTTGTGTTTCCTGAACCTGTACCTTACCCAGCTACAGAACGTAAATCGATTTCTTCTGGGACCTAACACCTCAAAATGTTAGCTTGTTTCTGCTTGTTATTTGTGTCTGAAATCAGGAAGCAGCTGGGATGGTTTGAATAGTGAAAAGTGGTGATGCATACAGAGATGTTGTGTGTAGGAGTTGCCATTGTCTGGAGAGGGACGATGCCGGTGTGTGTTACTGCATCGATATTGGAGCTGTTAGAATGCCCACCTGCCGCTGGTGATCCTCGCCGAGAAGATCTTCGCTGGTTTAGATACGGACAGTGGTTTCACAGCTCTGAGTAGAATTCAGACAGGCTTTTAATGAGGACCTTCACATAGCTTTATAGCTTTGTTTTAATCAGTACTCTGCACCTTTCTTACATCAGTCCTTTCACTTGAGTAGGTAGTTGAAGATCTACGTGCATAGGCTGTCCTCTGCTAAAGGTAATAGCAGATCTCTTCACACATATGAATTATCTTGGTGCCCTCCCAGTTTTGACAAGTGACCTGTCACAGTACATAACTAAAGACCAGACTTTGGAGCATGTGTCAAGTTAAATCCCATAGAGCTAAATCGTTCCTTAAAGGTTGGTGTTTTTCCCTCGGGATATCTGCTTTTCCTTCCCTGGCCATTAATTCTCTGCTTTAAGAAAAGACTGTTTTTTTTTCAGAGCGTAATTGTTCACAGAATAAAGGCAGTGATCCCGCCTAGCTAAATATGCAGTGGACTTTGCTGGTACTTGTATAGAAGCCCTTCCTGAAACTCCATTTCCTGAAGGAAATAGCTTGGTGGCTCAAGATGTTTTTCCCTTTGAATCAATCCTGAGCAATGTTCCCTGGTTTGGGGGTCATGCTGGTCTGTTCGGGGGGCCATGTCCTTATGGGTGGCAGCAATGGTCCTGCTCGAGCCAGGACACTTGGGCTCAGCACCATAGCTGAGTTCTAGCACCTACGAGAGTTTTAATAGTTTCTTTTTTTCCCAATTCAGGGAAAACTATTTATTTTGCTATTCTGAGAAAGTGTGCTCTGTGGCTGGTTAGCATGTTTGGAGCCTTCTGTTAAACACAGAAGGGAAACCACTGTCTAACAGGACAGAAGGCTGGAAATTTTTTTCGTAGTATCTAAAAGCGATACAGGGTAATTTTGTCTGTTGCCGAGGCTTGTGAGGAAATGTCCAAAAAATAAACGCATTCAGGGTAGAAACAGAAATTGTTCTGAGTTTTCAATTTGAGAGTGATTTTGTTTGAAATATTTTGTCTTGATCCGGTTTTCAGTTTCACTTTTAATAATAATGAAATCAAGACTGCTTTAATGTCTCTTCTAGGTAACTTTCTGCCTGTACATGTGTGGCGTGTTGGAAAACATGAGATTACGTGGCGCAGAAGTTCCATCAGTGTGAGCGTAGGATGGTTACTTTAACCAGGGCGTTACATAGGACTTGACAAATTAGTGCATCGGTCCTTTTATATCTCAGTCCAGTAGTGCAGTTTTGTCTGTGACATGTCAGGGGAGGTGTTCTAGAAGCACATACGTACAATTTATGCTGGTTTTGTTCACATCTTTCTACTGCTGAATCAATCTGGGGTTTTTGTAAGGTCGATCCAACTCTGAAAGCTTGAAGCAGAGAAAGGGAAGAAACAGGTAATAAATATCACAAATGTTGAAAAATGGCTGCGAGTAGCTTTAAAATTGGCATAACATTTCCTGTTTCCTGCCGGTTACTTTGCTGTGCTGTGTTGAGGATGATGTGCAGGTCCAAAAGGAAAACAGTAACACTGCTCCGACTGAAGTGCCCGTCCGTAAAGTTAATGAGCGTCGTCTCCGTTCTCCTCAGTCGGCTAACTGATGCCCGTTTAAACAGGTCTTTCAGGCTGTTTTCTTGGTAAGGACGTTTCTTAAAACTTACTGTTTTCTTTCTTTCTCTGTTTCAGTGGCACTTCTCCCCTAGCCTGCCTCAACGCCATGCTCCATTCCAATTCAAGGGGAGGTGACGGACTCTTTTACAAACTGCCTGGACGCATCAGCCTTTTCACGCTCAAGGTAAATGCTGAGCTGAGGGTCGAGGTGTGAGTTCTGCTTGTTATGCACAGCTGAGTGTTAAACTGCCACTGAGCATCATAGGAGCTGAATGTGCTGCATGTGAGATCATCATGTGGAAGAGTGTCTGGAATTCATTATTTTGTTAGAGCTTGTACCTTTCGGCTACATTCAGCCATATATGATAAATTCCTTTAAAAAAAAAAAGCCCTATTATTTCTTGAACCGCACAAGCAAGATAAATCCTCTTATTCCAGTACTTGGTGTCCAACTCAGGTGGCTGCTTATCGAAACAGTCCCATTCACTCCTTTTCTGCCAGCCACAAGGGAACACAGCCAACCAATAAATTAAATTGGTCCAAGAGCTTGTAGCTACAAGTAAAATCTTGATAGGAAAATGTATATTCATTCTTCTGGTTGTTTGGTTTGTGTTCTGCTGCATTCTGTGTATATTTAGTGTCACCATTTTCCTCAGATCTTGAAGTCTCTCTGGAATGTGTTTTCGTTTATTGTCCCAATAATCTTAAATGTTGAAAATCTTTGTGGTCTTAGGCTTTCCTTTTGCATTGTTTTGTACTGTTGGATTCCCTGATAAATATCAGCCTGATAGACAACAGGTATCTCAGCCTTTGCATTTGCATCTTTTTTTCTCCTCTCAGAAAATTGTGTTGAATTGCCATATTTTGCTGAAAACAGATGGAATTTAAATGGCTTTGATTATACAAGTAGTAAACATCTCCTAAGCTTACTATCTTTGTAGTTGGCTACTCTGATGCTGCCTGTTCTTTCACAGTAAGAACGAGATATTTCTCTTTATTAGAAACTGCTTGCCTGCAGAAAAGTGCAACCAATTATTAACATTACGTATTTTGGATATGTTTGAGTTACCTAGGAGGTGTCGATGAAGTGTGCTAATAGTTTAGATGACTTCTGTTCCACTGTGAGCCCAAATATACTTAAAAATGTCTTTCTGCATCAAGGATTAAAATTGGGAAGATGAAAAAAGTAAAGCTTAAAAACTATATACACTAAACCATCTGTTCCAGTTGGTTTAAGTCGAAATGGTTGGGAGGGAGGACTGTAGCCACCCCGGTTCTGTTTGCCCGTTTAGAAGGATGCCTTGCAGTGGTCTCGGAACCTGTCTGTGCCAGAAGGGGAGGAGCTGGAGGATACAGCAGATGCAGAAAGTTGCGAGTCCAATGAAGCAAGCACTGTGAGTGGTGATAATGATGGTAAGTGTCTGATGACATTAATCTTAAACTATAGGATCTACTTCGGTGTCTGACTGAGTGCCCGTCTCTTTTAGTGTCTCTTGACGACACCTCCTCTAACGCCTCGTGTTCCACTGAATCTCAGAGCAAGGGACCCGCTACTACCAGGGAGAGCTACAGAACTGCCTCCCAGGTAGGAAAAAGTGGGACTAATGGGAAGCATGAGGCCTCTCGAGGGGAGCTTTTCTTCCTGTGTGATAGTTGGATTAGTGTGACGGGGCTAGTTGTGCACAGGTGCCTCAGAGAGAGTTACAGGGCTGTCTCATTAGGTGGGGAGTTTGCAGTATGGGGAGGGATCATATACAAGGAAGTAATTTTGAATTCTCTGCTCTGCTGTTCATAAATGTAATGGCAGCTGAAGGTTTACCTAAGAGCCAAGTAGTTTTTTAACTGAGAAACAGGCTGCTTAAAATCATATTTTATCCTTCCATAATGTCTGTGTTCCTTTGTTTTGTTTTTCATTTCTTTCTGGACCGCAGACAACCAAACAAAAGAAAAAGACTGGTGTCATGCTGCCACGTGTTGTCTTAACACCACTGAAAGTAAATGGGGCACACATGGAGTCTGCCTCTGGTGAGCATTGCTTTTGTTGTGGTGGTTCTCTAATGGCTGCATAGATAGCTTTTAATCAGTTATCCCTAGGTATCTGTAAGTTTGCCTGAGGATTTCTTTAGCACTTGGTGAGAATGCATGTGACTGTATACGTTTAACTCCATCGAAATAGTTGGTAACTGGGCAATACCCTGTAATAGTGGATCTGTTATTAGCAGATAATTCTTGTACATGAAACAACTCTCCCAAGTTGGGCTTCTGCTGTTCTTTGCAAATTTAATGAAATTGTTTTGCTTTTAGGCTTCACAGGAAGGCACGCTGATGGGGAGAGCAGTAGCACATCCAGCAGCAGCAGCAGCTCTTTGGCCCTGTGCAAAGCCACCTTGCGTAGTAGAACAGAAATAAACAGGGATCCTCCGCAGCTTCTGAGAGGTATCCGAAAGCCCACAGCTGGTAGGTGCTTCGGATTAAAGTTAGAAGGATAATTGTCCATAAAAGCAGGCAATGTTGGAGTCTGCGTGTATCTGAGAAAACAAGGTTCCCTTCCTTCGGAAGGCACGTGAAGATCTTAAGGCTCGCAAGATGGACATTCCTCCCTGAACATTAGTGAGACAGTTGTTTAAAAGTTTGCCTACTCTGACTAGCAGTATTGAGAATTGTACCTGAATGTGACAGGAATGTGACCTCGTGTCAAAATTCCAGATGCTTGTCTGTTAATTACTGTGTTTGAGAGCCTTTCTTCATACTTGAGTATTATGGTCTTTTCTCATATATCTTGCTCCTTTTGCTGGAGTAGTTCAACGTGAATTTTTTTCCCATAATTATGAAATATTTTTATACAACTATGTTTATCTTATTTGCCTTTCCTTAAACTACAGGGCAAATGAAACGAAACAGGGGTGAGGATATTGACTTTGAAACACCTGGTTCCATTCTTGTCAATACAAACCTGCGAGCTCTGATAAACTCCAGAACCTTTAATGCGCTCCCATCACACTTCCAGCAGCAGCTGCTTTACCTCCTTCCAGAAGTTGATAGACAGGTATGAGGGTGCAGCACTGGGGTGTTTTCCACTCACTGCATTCCCTCTTGTTTGCGGAATGGCTGGAGCAAATGTTTTCTGTTTGTCCTGGGTTTGTCCCATTAGGTTGGGGCTGACGGGCTGATGCGTCTCAGTGGCAGTGCTCTGAATAATGAATTCTTCACCCACGCTGCACAGAGCTGGAGAGAGCGACTAGCTGATGGTGAGTGGGTTTGCTTTCCTAGGTGGCTGGAGAATTAGGTACTCATTTTATGGGATCTCTTTGTTTTTCTTTTACAGTTAATGAATGGGAATTTAGTCCACCTTTTGCAATGTATCTGGCTATGTTGCCCCCAACTTTTCTTTTTTTTTTTTTTTTTTTTTCCTTTAAAATCACAGATGTGTTTTCCTTTGGTGCCATGAGACCTTCCAAACAAAGTGGTGGAGGTGTAAAGTAGTGCCAGACTTATCTTTCCTTAAATGGTGGCCTGTGTCTGGTAAACCACTGGTGGGTTTTTTCACACTCTCTTGAGCCTGTGTGATCATTGCTCTTAAGGAGTTGCAGGCAGCACGTGGATCCATAGTAAAGTGGAGAGCAGGGCGATAGCAGAAAATCTGTCCTTTGTATATATAGCTACTGTACTGTACTCCTAAAACACAAAAGGTTGCATTTGCAGAATGAGTTTTGTTTGGAACTGAATTTCAGTCTCTTGCTTCCATGTAGGTGAATTCACCCATGAGATGCAAGTTCGAATTCGGCAGGAGATGGAAAAGGAAAAGAGAGTGGAGCAATGGAAAGAGAAGTTCTTTGAGGACTACTATGGACAAAAGTGAGAAATTTTACCTCATCTGTCCTGTTTTATCTGTGTTTGTGCAGGTGGCAGAGGGTGTTTCTGCTTGTGCATACCTGAGAAGATGCGGCATGAACTCCTTGGAAAAAATACAGGTTGTGGGGTGAATCATTCAGCTCCAGGGAAATCCTTAGTGGGAACTGGCTGGGTCACAGCAGAATTTTGTAGCCCATCTATTGTGTTTTCAAGACAAGTTAATATTACTCGCTTTCCATCGCAAATCTTTACATTTTCTTATTTTTCTCGTTCCCTGTGATAGTAATATGGGATAGTAAAGGTATAGGTTATCTCATTGCAGACCGACTTGATGAGGTTTTGACGAGTCTGTGTTTTGTAAACTGTATGGTACTATGTATAGTGGTGACAGTACAGCTATAAGGAGAAGATGAAATGCTTAAATTAGGATGGGCTTTAGCTTTTAGCTAGTTTTTATGTTTGCCTCATAGGTTGGGCTTGACCCAAGAAGAATCCCAGGAGCAGAATTTGGTGCAAGAAGATGCTGAGAACAGGACAGGACTGTCTGTTAAAGGAGAGGCAAGACTGCCACGCGGTCCTTCGACACGGCAGAGAGATGGACACTTCAAGAAACGCACCCGGGCCGACCTGCGATGCAGAGCCAGGAGGAGCCTGTACAAATTGCGTGAACCTGAGCAAACAGAGGCTTCCAAAGAGGCTGCTTCTGTGGGACCAGATTCCTCTCTTCATAAAGAGGCAAAGCCTGAGATAGACCTGAAGAAAGATGATCTGACGAGCCCTTCGGCCACAGTACTGAAGCCAGAGAGTTCAGAACCGCACCTCTCTCCAGAGCCTTCCAAATTGCACAGTAAATCGGAAGATCTGTCGTTGGCAGCTGCAAACAGAATTCCCAGTTTGCCCCAGGAGAACTCTGCTCGGGAGCCCAAGGACCAGAAGAGGAAATGCTTTGAGGAGGCTGCCTCTGCGTCCTTCCCCGAAAAGAAGCCCCGGCTTGAAGATCGTCAGTCCTTTCGTAACACAATTGAAAGTGTTCACCCAGAAAAGCCACAGCCTACTAAAGAGGAGCCAAAAGTCCCACCCATCCGGGTAGGAAAGAGAATTATAGCTGCTTGGTATCTCAGGGCTGTCACGCTCAATAGCATCAAAACATTATTAAAATGTCAAGTGTTGTCATCTTAAGAGAAGAAGTGGAAGGGTTTCATTGGTAGAGCTGGCTAAGTACCTCTGATTACCACAGTTTACTATCTTATTTAGACAGGCAAGGAATGGAAAATCATTCCAAGGTCTTTGCACAAGAGCACGGGGTAACCTTGACTTACTCTGTTAGTTTGCATTTCTGTGGATAGAGAAATCACTTTTCCTGAAACTGGCTGACTTGTGGCAAAAGAGACCTTCAAATCACATTCTTTGTAATATCCTGTGTAATTTCTCCATTCCTTTCCTTTTGGGCAGAATCTTACTGTTCCTTCTGACTTTCCCGATTTTGACTAGAGGTATCCGTCGTGTTAGCTTCAGGGTGGTCATCCTGATGTAAAGGAGACCATTTTGATTTCTGCAGATCTGAATGCAGATCACTCATTTTGTATTTGTTGTCTGGCTCTGGTAAAAAAATGTTAATATTAAGTGAGCTTTACGCATCGCATGACGGAGTGCGTAAGCAGAGGTTACAGGGAGCATGCTACTTTTCAGCCAAAATCAGTTTTCTGTTGGAATTTTAATTTTTTGTTGAATTCTTGTGATACGAACTGTGATGCACAGATGCTAATAAAATGCATTTCACTGTCTGAAAATGGTCAAATAATAGAACTAATTGTTTTTCCCTTTCTTTCAGATTCAACTTTCACGTATTAAACCACCCTGGGTGGTTAAAGGTCAGCCCGCTTACCAGATATGCCCCAGGATCATCCCCAACACGGAGTCCTCCAACCGGGGCAGGACTGGGGCCAGAACACTCGCAGACATTAAAGCCCGTGCTTTGCAAGCCCGAGCCCAGCGAGAAGCTGCTACAGCCGCCATTGGAGGTGGGGGTGGCCCAGGTGGAGGGAGAAGCAGCACTGATGAAGGAGGTGGTGGAGGAGAATCCAGCAGCCATACAGAGCACAGGAGATCAAAGAGAACTCATGGAAAGCGTTCGTCAGATCTACAACGAACACAATTACTGTCGTCTCTCCATCTGAATGGAGAAAAGGCGAACTCTGAGGTGGCTGCTCAGGAGGCTAACACGAATTCCTTCGTCCCTTCAAGACAAGATCCTGTTTCCTCAAAGAGTGAGGGAACTGGCGCTCTGGAGTGCACTGCGGGCTCAGGGGAGGCTCGGCCTGGTGATGGGTCACCTAGAAGGCAGCTCTGTGGTGCTTTGACTGGGTCATCCTTAGACAATGCAACTTCTGAGAGGCAGGAGGAAAGCCCTGAGCAGCTCCTCTGTGACCCAAGGACCGAAACCCCACCTTCTGTTGCATCACAGGAGAGGCACAGTACAAAGCTGAAATGTGTGGTTCCTCCAGTAAACGGTCTGTCGTGTTCTCAGGTGCAGGGAGCTGTGGTCAGTCCTACGGGAGACAGGGTTGTGTCAGAACACAAAGGTGTTAGTGCTCCCGCTGTACAGCTGGATTATCGTTCTGACATAAAGGAAAATTCCTCCAGTTGTCCTGCTCTTCTGCCAGAATTGTCATCAGGCAGTAAAGAACGCCACGAGCCAGAAACGGTATCTAGATTTAGATTTAATGGCTCTGAAACATTTGTGGAAAAATCTGTCACTGATAGTGATAACTCCAAAACAGCGACTAGTGGAGTGGAGAAAGCAGTCCCTGTGCTGTATAACTTTTCACACCTGCAGGCAGAGAAAGAGAGTGATGGCAAACTAAGTAATGAAGAACAGAGCAGAGAGTCTCTGGGGAAACACTCTTTACACGATGGCTTTATTTCTCAGAATAGGATAGATACCTCTGAAAAACTTCTGCAGCTGACGGAGAGGTGCCCCAGAACAGAACCGGAAAATGCACATCAGCCACTGAGAGAGACTCAAGAGTTCAAGACAAACGGAGATGATGAAATACAGAGTACACACAGTGAAACAACAGATACCGCTTCGGATTTTGAAGGTGACGTCGCTGATGAGAATATAGAGATGGATGTATGTTTCAGAAGTGTCAGCTGCAGGGAGGTGGCTGGGAAAGACTCCTCCGGTCACAGCAGCGCTGAGAGATGTGGTAGGATTAGATCAAAACCATCTGTGGAAGCAGATAGTCCGGCCTACGTTGTGGACTTCCCTGCAGTCACAGTGAGGAGCACTGCACCTCCAGCTCAGAGATGGGGACCACATGCACCATTGCCCAAGAAACCCGAGCGGCCGACAGGTTCTGCTCGGCCCGTGTCCTCTATTGAATCCAACAACCCTTTGGTGATGCAGCTGCTTAAGGGGAACCTTCCCCTGGAAGAAGTTCTCCCAGTACCTCAAGCCAACATCAAGTTGGAAATTACACAGCCACCGCTGGACAAGCAGTCGGAAAGCCTCTCCCTGCAAATGGAGAGAGGTAGCAGTTGCTATTTTGGCAAAGAATCTTCCCCAGATGTAGGAATAAAGACGAGTGCCCTAAGCAGGAGTGATGACTTACACTCAATGAGATCTTCCATAGATCCCCAGGAGAAGTGCGGATCAGGGGCAGCATTGCCTAGAGCAGAGGATGCAGAGGATCAGTCTATTCCAGAAAAACATTCCAAAGTTGGTTCAACTTTAAGCTGCCAAGACCAACTGGCAAATGTGGCAAGTGCCTCTCAGAAGCCTGAAGATGTGGGCCCTCGGGAAAGAACATTTTCTTCCTGTAGCTTTGAGGAGCAAAAGGAGTTGCCCAAGGTCCACCGGGTGCCACAGCACAACCCGTTAACAAGTGTCATCACAAATAAAAGTCCGGAGAAGCTGAACACCTCGACAGAGCCTCGGTTTTTATCTCCAGCTCTAACTTCTCTTGGTCCAAATCAGACAGAGGGTACATCGGTCAATAAAAATTACGTTGGAGTTCAAGGCAAAAAACTCTTTGGTTCTGGTTTTCCTTGCAACCCCAGTGTTAGACTACATCATTCCAGGGCTTTGGATCAAGTTTCAGCCATGGGAACCTTGTCCCCCAGCAAACAGATTCCTCTGAACAAGAGCTGTGCATCAGGAGAAGGAATGCCGGCTCCAAGGGAAGAATGGACTTCAAAGCAGCACCCCAACACCCTGGGAGGAATTAAAAATGAGAATGTGCTGGCGTGTGGCAGCTCAGCCAAGAGTAACGCGGAGAACCGGAAGGATGCAGCGCAAAACCCCGTGGAGCTGACTGAGCATTTGCAAAGTGTTCCGTTGGTTATGGACTTGCCGTTTTTCAAGTTTTCGAGGGAACCAGGAAAAGGACACAATCACCCTTTGGAGCCTTCTTCCATACCCTCTCAGCTCAATATCAAGCAAGCGTTTTATGGGAAGCTTTCTAAGCTGCAGCTTAATTCCACCAGCTTTAATTATTCATCCAACACTCCAGCTTTTCCCAGAAGTCTTGCTGGAAGCATGATGCAGCTAAGCCACAAAGCGAACTTTGCTGCAAACCATAATACGTCCCTCTCTGTGCAGATGTTTGCTGATAGCAGCAGTGTTGACGAGATATCGTTCAAGTGCTCGTGCAGCCTTAAAGCCATGATCATGTGTAAAGGCTGCGGGGCATTTTGTCACGATGACTGTATAGGACCCTCTAAGCTTTGTGTATTGTGCCTTGTGGTGAGATAATAAATTATGGCCATGGGACAAATTGTATATTCAGTGTGTGTATTTTGATAACGACTGATCCTAAAACCTGTACACAAAATACTATTCTGTTTATAGTAGAAGTGCTATTACATTTTGTTTTGGTGAGGAAAGTTGACTTGCCTTCCCACTAAAAATCTACAGTGCAAAACCCTTTCTTGCTCACGGTTACACTCCAATCTCGGTGGGCTGCGTCCCGCCAGAGCGATCCTTCTGCTTAGTGCTATCGTGGAAATACTGGTTGTGCTCTGGTACACGTCCTGAGGCCAACACCTGAGCGAGAGGCAGTTTGCTGTGGCAATCCGTGGACCCTCTGTCGAGGAAATCTTTACATCCAAAGGAACTGGAACAGGGTGTTTTCTATTTCAGGGCTGCGCTAGGTGAGGCCCTACAGTCTTCCACTCTCCCCTTCTGCCATCTCCATTCTCGGTTTGTGCGGGAAGTACCGCTGTACAGTTACGTCTCAGCAAAGAGCTGCTCCACAGCGACGGTTCTGTACGGTCTTTGGATGCTACAGCAGAACGTGGTGCCCGGTAAAGCACTCCGCAGGTGGCTGTAGAGCCGGATCCAGCTAACCCTATGCTGGATGGAGCCAACTCGGAGGATGCAAGAAGAAGAGGAGGAAAAAAAAAACCAAACAACAAAAAACGTGGCAGGTGCCAACTGAATGCCTTCTGCTGGTCTGCAGGACGATGTGTGGCCTGGGAAACTGTGTGCCTGGCTGAACTCTTGGACCAGCAGATGTGACTGCCTCTTGTGGCTGCCCTGCCACCACCTAGTGTGAAACGTCGGAGGCTCCTAGAAGCTCGTGTGTGTGGCCAGCGGTCTCTGCATTGCAGCCCTGCAATGGGGACATTGACATGGCAGCATCTGACCACTTGCAAGCGTCTAGCTGTGCATCTGTGTGACGATCATCTAACACTTAAAGCAGTGGTTTTTTGCTTTTTTTTTTTTTTTAAATTTTCATTCTTGGATGTATAAAGTGAATTATTTGGCTCCTGTAAGTATCCTCTATGCATCTGTTTGATCATGTATTTATATGTTGTACACAGTACTGGCCAACTCTGTAAATGGATGTAATGTACATAGAACATAAAGGGTTCTTTTTTTTTGTTCTTTTTTTTTTTTTCCCCCTTGGATTTTCAGGCTCTACAGCAGTATTGCATTAAAGTGGTGTTAGTTATTAATCTGCGTCTGGAGTCAGAGCCACTGTATTCTGTCTTGCCTGACGCGAGGCTCAACACGCAGAGGTGTCTCTCGGTTCTGCCCGGGCCTTGTGGGCGGATGGGGGGGTGCGGGCTCCAGGCTGACCCCCCCCGGGCTCCGAGTCGGGTGTTCTTGGCTGGTCACTCCTCTGAGCCATTTGCCGGTTGTTGCTGTAACTGCTCTCCTAGAGCATGGCTGTAGCTGCGTTGCAAGAAGGTGAACATCCTTGTGCATCCATAGATCGAGAGGAAAAACGTGACCTTCTTCCCCTTTGCAGCAATTGATTATCAAGAGTGAATTGCTTCCATGGGGGGAGAAGTCAGCTATTTTTTATTTAAGCAGCAGTAGCAAGAATTGTAGGGGGTTTATTTTTATTTTTTCTTCTTGTCCCTTCTCTAGCTCTATCCTACCTCCCTTCACCATGCACTTTTTTTTTTTTTTTTTGTTAACCGTACAAGTCCCTGTTTGAGACAACACAACCCCGAGGGATGCAACACGTTTAGTCTCTGCAATGGTTTATCCTTAACGCGTCGGACAGCCTGGGGTTGGGGGGAGGAGGGAGGGAGGCCGAAGCACCCTGGGGTGGACAGAACTACAGGTTTGGTGAGGACGGAGCGGAGGTGTGAAACCTGCTTACCAAAGATGGGGAGCGGAGCTGGGGTGGGGGGGTCTGGCTCTGCCCCCTCTGGGGCCACTGTAGTGTACAGATTGAACTGGTCTGGTTTGCAGAGCCCTCCGCGGGGGGGCCTGCTCATGTATGTCCCTTGTGGTATTGGAAAAATAAACACTCTGTAAACCCTGCATTTGTGGTTTCAATCCTCTTTTTCTGAAATTATCCTCTGCGTTCTCCCGGGCGATACTGCTTTTCCTTTCCTCTTTTTTTTTTAACCGGGAGCATTCCAGAGCTCTGCTCAGATGATTAATAAGGTGGGGGGGCTGCGTTGCTCTCTCTGCTTCATTAAATCGTTTTTTATGCACTTGCAGATAACCGAAGACAGTGTCCCTGCTGCGGACACTGTGTGGCTCTTGGGAAATAGGTACCCCGGGGGCTCCAAGAGCAGCAGCGTGGCTGTGGGATGCTGTGGGAGTCTGTCCCGTGTCATCCCCCCCTCCAGTAAAGGGGGGAGGTTCCTGCCCTACTGGGGTAACACCTATGGGCAGCAGCACCGGGACTGGCCCAAGTGTCACCAGGCAGGTCTTGCTGCTGCTGCTACGTGGCTTTTATGTTTCTGTCTTACTCAATTGTTGAATAATTGGATCTGGAAATGTTTTCTAAAGAGTGTAACAATTACACTGTTTTTTTGAAACTACCTGTAAACTTCATATATTGATATGGCCTTTCTCTCTCGTTTCTAGGTAGTAAGCATTTTTTAGAAGAATAACATGAATTATTATGTTCCGTGTCTCAGCTCTGGTCTCATCGCGTGGATCTTCTGGAAGGCAGATGGTGATCTCCGAAGTCGGGCTGTGGGAGTGTTCCCCTCCGTGTGGTGATATAATATCTAACTTCTTTACGTTCCGCAGTGCTCCAGTGTGGCACACAGCGGCGATGGTGCCCCGTTCCCCCAGTCCCTCCACGTCACCGGTGCTGGGGGTTGGTGGCACAAGCGCAGCGGCAGCGAAGCCCAACTTCTGGCTTTAAAAATCGTGGTGAGGAGGGGCAAAGCTGGGCTCTGCTGCGTTTGAGTGCAAAGGGAAGCTCTTCCCGAGCCTGGGAGAATGTTTATGGTTTAAACTTTGTGTCGCACAGGAGCTGTGGCCAGGGCAGTGGCCGCTCCGGCTTTTTTGGGAGAAAAAAGGCTTTTGTGGTTTTTGGAAGTTCATTGATGTCCTCCTGACTCTGGCAGACTTGGTCTGCAAACACAGGTGTGGTTAAAGATATCCAGATAATCTAAATATGCTAAGAATAAGTAATGCAGAAAATAAGCAGAGTTGTTACTTAGGTAAGCTTTAAAACCGCTAAATAACTGACATCAATTTTCTGTTTTATTGGCGTGGTGCGTGATGATGGCAGGAGTTACCTCTCGCACGGAGGAGCTCGGAGATTTCAAGAGTAAAATCCTATTAACGTCACAATTTCTCACAGAGCAAATATTTTTTTTTTTTTTTCAGTGATATTTATCTGATAAATAATAGATTTTCTCTCTCACAGACCATCTGCTGTTTGGGTCCGGCTCCGCGGTGCTCGGCAGCGTCCTGGCTGCGGGCGGAGGGGACCTTCCGAGTCAGCCAAGCCTCCTGCGACCGTGGAGCTGCGGAAGCGAGAGCAGGTATGTCCAAAGGCTCTGAAAACGACTCCGCACGCGCGCTGCTGATCCCCGCCGTTTGCGGCCGTCTCCCTTGCTCCGTTTGAAATTTGGGAGCAAACCTTATCCAGAGGCTTCGTGTTATTAAACGGGTGTCAAGGAAAGGCGGGAGATGCTTTTTGTGTGTACTGCAAAAACCACGTGCTACCTCCGTGTGCGCAGGGGAGTGTGTACGCACATAATTTAACTAATTATTATAGAAGGTCCATTTGGGATGTGCTGTCCTGGGGTGACTATTTCCAAGCACAAACGTTCCGGTGGGTCCTTTTGGCCGTGGCTGAAGGCTGCAGCAGCAAACCCAGGGAAGGTCCTGCCCACGCCGCGTCGCAGGCACCCCCCCTGCGGATCGAAAGGCAAAGTTTCCACCAAAGCTGCGAACTGACTCCTCTTTCCTGGGTCCTCCTGACTGATGCAAAGGAGGAGATTTTATCTACACAGTGCTTTGAGATAAACGTTTTATGGAGGCAAAGATTTATTATACTTAGTGAATAAAGCTGATAATGAAAACTCAGTATTTTCCATGAGGAGAGGGAGAACTTTCCACAAACTTCAATGAAAACGCCATTATTATTTTTTTTTTTCCACAAAAAACAGACACTTCACAAAATTAATTTCGTCAAAATATAAGTTAAGCATAAAATTTGTGACTAGCCCCACACGTGAGTGCTAACGCTGCTCTCTACGGTACCCGCGGCTGTCTGTTAAGGAATGGAAAGCACAGCTTACGTCAAAATTATGGAAAGATAAAGATTTTTTTTTTTTTCCTTTTAACGCCTCAATTTAGATCCCGCTTTGGCGACCCACGGCACCGACCTCTCGCACAGCGCGTAGGCTGGGGCTGGGGAGCGAACGTGGGCCGGCGACGGGGCGAGGGGCAGCGGCCGGTGCCGGCAGCACCCCAGCGGTGCCCGACAGTGGAGGAAAAAGCCCTTTTTGTTATACAGTGTTTATTAAGTAGATTCAGTCTTATATATGATATACAGATTCAAAAGAAGAAAAAAAAAAAAAAGAAAAAAAAAAAAAGGATTCCACATACTTATGAAATCAGTGCATTTAGCAAGTAATACCATGGAGAGAACAGCTCGATTAACAGCTCATTGGTCTTTGTTAAGTGAGGGGAACAGGGAGTTGGCCTGTGCTAATCATTCCACAAACAGAACAGAATTAAGTTGCATCACATATATAATAGACACACATTCTAAGAATTAAAATATTAAGCCACATTTACTGGAAAAATCCACAGTATATAACACAAATAACTCTTATCAAGCTCGTTGAGGAGGAAGTGCTCATCTGCTTAAGAGCCACATTAAGTTGCATAGGTGCCTATCTGCAAAAATATCATTTCAAAATGAATCAATTGATTAAGCAATAAAGTGTCACCTTAAAAGCTGGATTAAGTGCCATAAGCTTTCTGTCTGAGCCCTGAGGAAAGAGGGGACTTTCCAAAGAGCTCTCTTCCTCCGCTTCGTTTCGGAGCGCCCCCCCCTCGCCCCCCAGCCCCCCGCCTCCCGGGGGAAGGCGCTCCCACCCTCTCCATCTGAAATCAGCGGCCAGCTCGGGCGATTCCACCAGGTTCGTTAAAGGATGTTTCCAATTATGCTCAACGAGTGGTTCCCCCCCCACCATCACGCTTCCCACCCCTCCCCGGCTTCCTCGCAAGCCCCCTTGGCTCGAGTCTTCTGCCTTGTTTGAACCCTATGCTGAGCTGGGTGGCCTTCACCCCCCCCGCCTCGGGTGAGAGGAGGAGGAGGACGGTGAAACAGCAGCGCTGGTGCCCGTTGAGTTCTGGCGCTTCAGTTAACCGAGCATCCTCTCAGCTCTGCTTTTGAATTGCAGCCAATCCGTAAATCAACTACTGGGGGAAAAAAAATAAAATACAATAGCTTGTGCAAAACCCAAAATTGCTTAAAGGGCGTTTCAATTTCTGGGGGGGGGGGGGGGGGGGGGGTGTCTTCCTTAGGGTTAGGTGCGTGTGGCAGTGGGTGAGTGAAGCTGTGGCTTGGTTAAGCAGACGAACTGGGTGAGGTGCATCTTCCTCTTCAACAGCAGGTCTCGCAGAACACACAGGGGCCGGGAGTTCTGTACATGTAAACAGTACACTTTCACTGAGTCCAAAATTAGGAGCAAAAAATACAAAGGTTCACATTGGTCTTAGGTAGATACAGGCGAAAAACTGAGCCGTACAGCTCCGAAACAACCAAACAAAAGTTTCTAAAGCACCACTAAATTATATAAAAATCAGACCATGGACGGATTGTAGTTGGTATTCTGGTGAAATACTATGCTACCTTGTAAAAAGTTTTACAAAAAATTACAAATCAAAAGTATATTAACCCTCTGAGTTCAAAGCAGCATTTTTTTTTTTTTTTCATGAACTGGTACTAAATCCGACGGCCACTCGTGGGAGGGAAGTGGCCCTTTGGATCGGGGAGGTACAAGTTACGTCTGCTCGCAATCCCGGGAACGCTCTCCCATGTAGAAACACTGTCATGGGAACCGCACATCCAGGGCAGGATGGTTGTGTTTAAAATAAAATTAAATTAAATTAAAAACAAAACAAAACACAATCTATTTTTCTCGACCAGTGATTAGCTTTTCTTAAACAAAACCAAGAACATCCAGACCGTTTGCTAACCCAGCATTCTCCTTCCACCTCTCAGAATAGCTGGAGAGCCGGTGTATTCTGCTCCTGCTCATTCCTTCGCGTTGAGAACCCGGACTAGCGATTCCTGACCCCGTCCTGCCTAGTGAGAGCGCAGGAATGTGGCTGTGAAACAGTCCTGGAGCACAGAAGAGCCGCGACTGAGCACGGATCAGCTGAAGAGCGCTGAGATGTCGGTGGAGCTCGCTCCAAAGAAACTATAAAGCCGCGGCTCACCAAAATTAAAAAAAAAAAAAAAAAAAAGAGAAAAAAAAAAAAGGAAAGAAAAAGATCCCTGACAGAAATTCATAGTCAATCCCGTTTGTTTCATAACTCGTCACAGCTGTGGCTGTCACCGGGGCTTTGGGAATCTGAGTCTGTACCATTCAGCTGCAAGTTACGAACATCAGTCGTTCGGCCGGGGTAGACCGTTGGAAACCTTCCTACGCAGCCGTGAGCCTCATCTGTCTGCTACAGCAGTTTAACAAAGCGTAAGAGCTACTCAACTTCAACACATGCTAAGACAAGTTCAAAGGTGATCTGGTAACGACAGCTAAAAACTTGGATAAATAAAACTTTAAACAAAGTGTCGCTGATGGTGATCTGTCCATAAGCCCCTGGGTAAACTCTTTTTTTTTTTTTTTTTTTTTTTCAGTAAACTGGATGGCAAACTTATGGCTAAATGTTCTCGATGGCCTCTGACGGGGACGGAGGCACCGACTCGGGTGGGATAGCGCAGAGAGAGAGAATTCCGGGACAGCGATTGTCTCTGCCTCTCCTTCCTTAAGACTTTCACGAATGGCTGCAGTTACATATCTTTTTTTTTTTTTTTTTTTTGTTTTGTCAAAGGTTTGTTACTTCATGGTATTCACACAAAAATAAATATTTACATAAATTCCAAGTATGGGAGGATGCAGTGGACAAACCAAGCAGGCTTGTGAAGTGCTGGGGAAAGCGTGAGGCTGAACCCTGGCTCGGGGCTGGGGGGGAGGCTGATGTCCTGGGCTGGCCCCCACCCACTCTCCTGCCCGCTGTGGGCAGGGAGGGGGACGGGGGGCTCAGCCCGGGCACGTCTCGGGATGGCCGCGGTGCTCCCGGCTCCGGCATCGGCTCAGGTCTAACGAGGCACCACCTCATCTCTGCACAGACACCCTGGCTGCGCCCCACGGCCAGGAGTTAGGTCCCTTTTCTCCAAATGCTGCGGAAAGTTTAAGGTTTGGGGAAAACAGTCAACGCAACGGTTAATCCCTTCTGCTGGCGGGGCCAGGAGAGCCCGTCCTCAGGAGCCGGCGGCTTTTTTTCCATACTAAGACTAAGAGCAGGGTAGAGGTTTTGCTTCTCTTCCAGTGTGTGGGGAGGATAATTGGGTAGAAAGGCTACTGAGTATAAACTGCCCGGGTCCGCTCCTGGCTGGGACCAGCCGCTGCCACCGAGCTCGAGCCCACGCCAGCGGCATCAGCCCCCCCCGGTGCAGCAGCCTCCCTCCGCCGGCTCAGAGTGGCCGAAAAAGAAGTTAAAAAAGAAGAAAAAAAAAAAAAAAGCTGGCTCCATAGAGAGAAAGTATCTACCTTTAAAAGGAGCATACAGGGGTTTACGTTTATCCAATCTACATCTTGTGGTGAGGATTCCTGCCCGGGCGGGGGGGAGCTGCGCCGGCGCTGGGGGGGGGATGAGGAGGAGCCGGGATCCCCGGCAGCCGTCTCTGCTGCTCTACGTGGCTCCGGAGCACGGTCCATTGCTTGGCTCGGCTCAGCACCACCGTGCCCGAGCGAAGTCCCTGGGTTTAGCAGCACTGGTAGTAGGTATTGCACTGAGCAAAACGAAGTGCATTATTGGGGGAGGTGAGGGGGGGGGGGCAGTAACGGGGCAGAATGGTCATCGGACTACGGTTTTTCCACACTTTGGGAATTGTGGGCTTTTTCCAGGACTGTGAGCAGGGAGGGGGGGAGGATCCTGGGCCCTGGAGAGGATTTTGTCAGTTCTGCTGCTGAATGTCGCCCGTCTCTGTCGTCTGCAGAGGCGCGAGCGGCTCGCCACGCTGAGCTCGCTTTTCGGGCAGAGACTCGGCATTAGCCTTTATGACACCCATGCGGTTCCTGAACGGTTTATTCTCCTGGTGCTACCCCAGGGCTGGTTTCACAGGGACCGGTGAACAACCAGCCGGGCGCAGCGGGGTGGGGGCGAGCTGCCGCCCAGCAGCAGGACCCCGGCGGATCCGCTGGACCTGCCGCGTTGGGTCCAGCCTCCTCGGCGCGATCCACGCGTCTGCGACACTCACCGTCCCCCAGGCCCAGCTCGGCCAGTCCTGGAAGAAGCCCACAATGGAGTGTGAGGTAGAGTACGGATGGTGACCGCAAGACAGTGTTTCTCAGGTACTTCCTTCCTTCCTTCTTTCTCTTATCTGCAATGACTTAAACGAGTGCGAGACGTCCTTCTAGGCGGAGGTCTGCTGAGCTTGCCGAGTCTCTCGGGAGATTTAGACCCCACTGCTGCTACGGGACCGCTTAGAACGAAGGTCTAAGCAGGACGCTTGCTTGCTCCGTCGGTCAGCTGCCACCTACGCTTACTGGAGGTTGAGCAGCCTCGAAGTCTAGGGCTGGATGGCAAACTTGCTCCCTGTGGGACAAGGGCTCCCCAGAGAAACAGGCAGAGCTGCCTGGAAATTAGTAGTGTAGTGATATGGAATGTGTTATTTCACAGGAATAAATTCCTTCTGATCAGACAGACAAAAAAACTGGCAATCTGTACAAACTCAAAAGAATCCATTTTCAGAAAAATAAATTACTAAGGGGAGAGGAGGGTCCATTTCTCAATAAATATGTGATTCAGCTCACCTAAGACTTGGAAATTATCTGGGGACGGGAATCTAACATTTGGGTCCACAAAGGTTATTCTAAATACATCTGCAGCCCCAAACCTCCCCAGGCTCCCTTCTGCCCTTGAAAGTCCCACATCCTTCCAAGCTGCAGGTTTGGCTTCTGGTCGGCCGGACGCACGGGTGTTGGTATGCTTCAAGAACGTGTCCTTGTGCCTGAAGTCCCAGGTGCTTGGAGTGTAAAAGAAAACAGGTCTTTTGGATTCCACCTTCTAAAACTACATGTACCCGCCGTTTCACGGGAGGATGATAGTGGTCCTGAGCAGGACACCGCTGGGAGCCTCTTTCTAGCAGGTATAAATTGTCTTCTCGACAGAGGAGCGATGCAGACACGGGGAGTCAGTTCTGCTGTAAAATGAGGTTTTCCAGTTCGTCTGCAGATCGAAGCAGAAACGCCGCCGACTCTCGGTAGCCAGCGATCAGCTGCCGCACCGCGCTGATCTCCGTGGGGCTGAGCTGGGCAGCCTGCATTCCCCTGCTGGTGCTGTTGGAGGGGGCCGTGCTGGAGGCCCCACCTTTCATGCTGAGATCGGTCGGACCTGCCGAGGAAAAGCAAGAGAGAAGCTCAGGCAGAGCAGCCTTGTCCGCGTCTGTTCTCCCATGACGAGATTCCCAGTGGGAGCCGCTGCTCCACCGTGAGAAGCCCCAGCTCCCGCAGCAGCCAGCACAGGCCTCTACAACAGCCACAACCAGGGGAGAGACTTCAACTTCAGAGTCAAGGTGACAAAAGTCCCATCCTGCAGCCTGTCCCATCCACTCCACAAAGGGAAAGTCTGTGGCCACGCTTTTCCAGGAGCTAAACCTGTGCCTGAGGTTCCCTACCCATCCAAATGACCCACCACGTTCTGGTTTTTCCTTTGCATATGGCGAGTAACATCCCACACGAGGCGTGTTTCCCTGGTTTGGTGCTGGGTAACTGCCCGGCTCCTCTGCCCAGCACAGCAGCCAGGAGGAACCTTCCGGCAGGTTGCCCTGCCCAGGCTCTGGCACACCACCCCGGCCAGCAACGCGGTTACCTGCTCAGCCGTAGGTAGAAGGTTTGGGGGTAGGGGACCTAAATGTTCTTACTAGGCTGCACATTTCACAGAATCACAGAATCACAGAATGGCAGAGGTTGGAAGGGACCTCTGGAGATCATCCAGTCCAACCCCCTGCCAGAGCAGGGTCACCCAGAGCAGGTGGCACAGGAACGCATCCAGGCGGGTTTGGAATGTCTCCAGCGACGGAGACTCCACCACCTCTCTGGGCAGCCTGTGCCAGGGCTCTGCCACCCTCAAAGTAAAGAAGTTCCTCCTCATGTTGAGATGGAACTTCCTACGTTCAAGTTTGTGCCCGTTACCTCTTGTCCTGTCGCCGGGCACCACTGAAAAGAGCCTGGCCCCATCCTCCTGACACCCACCCTTTAAGTATTTATAAGCATTGATGAGACCTCAACTAAGTCGTCTTTTTTTCCCAGACTAAAAAGACCCAAATCCCTCAACCTTTCTTCATAAGAGAGGTGTTTCAGTCCCCTCATCATCCTGGTAGCCCTTAAACGCACACACCCAACTAGAAATGGAGCTAAGCGGGAAGATGTGTACTAGAGATGTGACAGTAGTCAGGGAGAGGAGGCAGGCGAGGCTGCAGCCTGGGGGTAAGGAGAAAGAGAAGCCACTGAACTAATTAATCCCCTGGCTGTGGGCTGGGGGGATTGCAGGCTGATGGAGCAGTTGGTGATGCTGGAGGAAGGCTTCAGGAGGGCTGAGCTCCTGCTGGGTGGCCTGACGCAGCGGTGGGACACGCAGGAAGGTGGAGCAGGGACCGGGGGCTGCAGCAGTTTGCAAACGGGGACAGGAGAGTTCAGCAGCCCCCCCCGAGACCAGGTGGGTCCCACTGGTGACGGTGGCAGGGAGGGGAGAGCATTGCCCTGGGGTGGGAAGGAAAGCATCCAAGGAAAGCAATGCTGGAGCAGCAAATGCTGCTGGAGGAGTGGCACCAGCAGAGGACTTCCACGCCAAGCTAATCAGCGCTCGGTGAAGGGGAGGAGGAGGCTCTCATGCGAAAGCGATTTCACTGGACAGAAAAGGCAGCAGTAAGCGGAGCCCATTTCCCGGCTCACCAAGGGGGAAGGAGCTGGGAATGGGGATGTGGGTTTGAGCAAGAATCGCCTTAGGTGGGGGATGGAGGGAGAAGACACTTCTGGGCAGCAAACCCCTGCAGGCTTTGTGCTCACGGAGGGAGGAGAAGGCGCAGCTCCTCGCAGCGCTCCTTGCCAGCGCTACGGCAGCACGCTCTTACCTCTAAAGGACTGGCAAAGAGCTTGGGCAAAGGGGAAAAAAAAAATAACTGCGAAGCAGTAAGTTTAAAAATTCATTAGAAAGAAGCAAGTTGCTGCTGTGTGCTGCTGCTGTGTGCTACACCCAGGGCCCGGCTGCTCCTCCCGGGGCTGCTCGGAGACAGTTCTGCAAGTTCGCTGCCTCTTGTCAAGGAGCCAGCGCTCACGGCGGGGCCGGGCGAGAGGAGGGTGCTGGGCAGCGCAGGGGGCTCTGGGGAGGAACCATAGCTGCCTCCGCCGTGGCTGCGAGGATTAGGTCTCAGCAGCTGGAGGCTAGGGTGGGATCTTTATTCAGGGTTAAGAAGCATTAGGAAGGGATGATAAGAGTTAATCCCAGACAGGCATCTCTCAGGGCTCCGGAAATCACATCCTTCCAAATCCTCACTCCTGTTGGGGCGGGCAGGGGCAGGGCAGGAGCCCAGAGCACACCGGGGCAAGCGAAGGTAGCCTGGAGATTGCCAAAGGTCTGGCCAAGGATTGGCATGGGCTTCAGCCCCTCCTGCGACGGCTGCCGGGAGGGCAAAGCCAGAGGGCTGCTGCCCAAGGGGAGACCCTTTGCCCCATCCCGCACCTCTTTCGCCTCGCCTGGGTGCCAGGGAGTCGCCAGGTACCACAGCACCTCCCCAGGTGCCCTGCTCGGCCCCAGGCTACTCCATTCTGTTCACTTGCTCCTAACTCAGCCGACCCCTCAAGCCTTGCTTGCTCCCTCCTCCTGCCATCCCTCCCTGCAGCCTCAGGTGCTCCGGCTGCTTTTCCCACGCAGCCCCCAGCCCCTCGCCATCCTTCCAATCTGCGGCAGGAGCTGGCTGCACCCCAGGCGCTGCTGCGGAGCCCCCAAACTTCACCATCCCTGTCCCCATCCCTGTCCCCACCTCCGAGAACAGCCAGGAGGCTCCTCTCAACCTCCCAACACAGGCTGGGAAAGGAACAGCTCATACTAGCAACGAGATCAGGGCAGCGATAGGCGCCTGCTCCTGTTAATAATTAATCACTGGTACAGATTCCCCTTTTTTTTAAGTGACACTCCTTCCCTCCACCAGTGCCACCTAGGCTGTCCTTCCAAGTTCAATTCAACAATTAACCACCTGCTGATGAGGCAAGCTGAGCAGCTGGGCAGAGGCCTCCGTCGGCTGCAGGAGAAGAGGGGTTTCGGAGCAGCTCCACATGGCAGCGGGAGAGATGCTGCCGTGACCGGGCTCAGTGTGAGCCACAGCAGCAGCCCCTGCTTTCCCCCAGTGCCCAGCTCCAGCAGAGCGCAGAATGCCCGGGCACGGGGTGGAGGTGATGGCTGGGTGAGCTCCCTGTGCTGCCGCGGGACCCGGTGCAGCATGTGGCCACTTACCGTTACTGTGGTTGCCCGTCTGGAGGGAGGTGGGTGGCTGCAGGCTGCCCCCCAGGGACCCGTAGCCACGGTAGCTGTAGTTCAGGCTTCCATTGATGTAGACCGGGTCTTGGGAGTAAGATGAAGCTGGCAGTGAATAGGAGGAGTGGGTGATGGCTGTGGAGTCTCTGGAGTGCTGCTTGTCTAGAGCGATCGGTTCGTCCTGCACGGAGGAAACACAGACTTACTCCAGCGTGAAGCCCGACCATCCTCTGCGGACAGTGGGAGGGACAGCGTGGGGACGCCTGGTCTCCCACAGTGTGGCCAGCACAAACCAATGTCCCCAGCCCCGCTGTCCTGAGTCTCAGGATGCAACACAGGAACCTGCTCTGTAGCCCTTCGACTTTTAGAAAGGCTTTTAAAAATGCTTTGCCAAATTGGCCAGAAACTTCTCTTATTTTCCCCAAACCCACCTCCGGCCACGAGCACTGTACCTGGGAGGTCTGATAGATCTCCAGCCGCATCCTCTTGGCTGCTTTCCGTGTTTCGCTCTCACAGGCGGCGGCCAGGATGTTCTCCGCCATGGCCGAGGTCAGGTGCGGCGGCGTGGGCCTGGTCTGTGGAGACACAAGCAGAGAAGGTGCTCAGGGACCTGCTGCCCCAGGGGCGGTGGTGAGCGGCAGAGTAGTGGGGCGGCCGCTCACCATCTCCATCCCGTTCTTCTTCATGCGGCGGCAGGACTTGAGGTAGGTGCGGATGCGCTTGCGCGCCCGCTCCTGGAACTCGGGGAACTGCCGACTGCAGGACTCGATGATGGCCTGGATCTTCTCCTTGGGCTGCTTAGAGATGGGAACCATCCGGTCCAGGTTCTCGTCCACAAAAAGGCGCACAAACATCTGCAAAGGAGAAGACAGACAGTGGGAACACCGAGACGAGAGGCAGGTGGGCTCGCCCTCCCTGAGCAGCCCTCCTTACATTGAAGGCCTTTAGCCTCTCCGGGTCCATCCCCTCCGAGTCATTTATCTTATCGTTGTCTTCGTGGTCATCATGATCATCGTCATCTTCGTCGGCCGTGGGGGCCCTGCCAACAGTCAGGTCCTCGGGACAGCCGCTGACCTCTGTCTTGATGGAGTCATAGCTGCCAGAGCTGTACGGAGGGGACTGAGAGGAGACAGGGGTTACCACAAGCCCTCGTCTGCCCGCCGCTGCCCACAATCCTGAGGAAAAAGCCCTTTCTCCTTGGCTCACTGCTTCTGGCCCATCTCCTGATGTTCCACTGCAACTTGGAGAGATGAACCGAGGGATGAGCTCCTCCAAGTGACAGTTCCTGCCTGCCTCGGGCAGGGGTGACACGCCAGCCTCAGGGACCGTGTGATGGCCCAAAGCACGTGGGGCAGTGTAGCTCTGGCTGGTGGGGGCCGTGGTTCTGCCTGACCCTGTGGGAAACGCTGCCCGGACCCAGCGGGAATGGGCTCCTCCTTGCAGGGGGGCAGCGGCACAGCTGGTCGGGGAGGAGGCCCTGCAGCGCTCTGGCTGTGGAGCAGGCAAAGCACGGGGGATGCTCCCCAGCTCCCCCAAACCATCCCTCCAACTCTCCCCACGATTTCTGCCGAGCAGCAGCAGCCCTGAGGCTGGAGGACGGCCAGGCACAGCAGCTCTGCCGCAGCAAGTGTGGCACTCATCTGTCCTTCCCTCCCTACAAGGGACAGACTCCCGGGCCACCCCGCTGTGCTTTCCTGGCACGGGGGCAGGAGCCATATCCCTGCCTGGCCTCAGGCACCTCACATGCGGTTGCTCTCAGCGTGCCATGCCCCGCACCAGCTCCGGCTGGGGATGCGTGGCCACCCCATCTCACCCAGCCCCGGTGGCAGCCACCTGCAGCCTGGGCCGTACCTCTGCCGTAGTCTTCACCGCGTACTTGACCCTGCTGCGCAGCCCGTCGGCGCTGCAGCCGTCCGACTGGTAGGAAGGGGTGACGTGGGCAGGCGCGAGCTTGTCGCAGAGGTTGATGGGCTGGTCGTCGGCAGAGGCGGTGAAGTCCATGGGGGCCGCGGTGCCATTCCCGTTCATTTCGGGGAAGGCACTGTCGCCCTGCGTGCTGCTGGAGGTGGAGGGGTTCAGGGTGGAGGAGCCATTCCCGCTGCAGCTCTCTGACGAGGAGTCATCTGCAAGGAAGGGTGTGTGGTCACCCCCATGGTGCCCTGCGACCATGTCCCTGAGGTGGGTAAGTGGCTCTGCCCCTGACAGTGCCAGCCTCCCCAGAGCCCGCCTGCGGGACCACGGGCACGTGCAGCGAGGACACGGCACTGCTTGGAAAGCCCCTGCCTGGCCAGGGCTGCTCTGGGCTCACTTGGTGGCCAAGTTGCCACAGGTGCCACTGGGAGCCAGGCCTGCACAGCCGTGCTTTGTGCCCTGGGATGCAGCAGCTGGAGGGACAGACACCGGTGCCCACGGCTGCAGGGCCATCACACATCTCTGCTCCCTCATCCCTCAAAGCATGCTGGCTGCTGCCATGCCCTGCGCCTGGGCCACTAGTCCCTCCGGCAGGTGACAGTCCCCACGCCTCCACCTGGGGCCACAGGCGGTTTGGCTTGAATAAGAACTTTGGAATTTGGTCCTTTTCGGTTTCTGTTTGCATTGCAGGGAGGAGAAGGGGGCACTGCCTCTCCCCGCCGGGTCCCTCGCCTCCTGGCACGGTCCTCCCAGCCCCATTTGGGGCTGGGTGTGGTGGGAGGCAACGAGCTCCAGCACTGGTGGCTCGGGGACACGCTGCTCTGCAGAGTGCTGGGGTCTGGGGATGGCACACGAGGACAGGCTCACTTGGATGGGAAAACCCTGAGTTCATGCCACCTGGAAGCAGCGTTAGGAGCTTGGTTCACAGCGGGCACACTGCCCAGCAAGGCTCCTTGGCACCCTGCTGCTGGGATGGGGCAGGGACTGCACGGACGTCCCTCCTGTCCCACTGAAAGCACAAGTGACCTCCTACAGCCTACGTGGACACTCCTGTTTCCACCTGGCCCAGAGCCATCCCCATGGCAGCTGCACGGCCACCCCTTTCCCCCACCACCTGAACGGGGAGACCCCATGGCCCAGGGGTCCAGCCACGGCGGTGCCACGCACACCCGGCGCACAGCCCGGCTCCTGCTCCATCTTGGTTACATCCACACCTCCAGGGCCTGGCACTGTCCCCTGCCCGTGCATGGCTCCCACCATGCCAGTCTCCTGCCTTGTGCTGCTCTGGAGAACACTGCGGCCGTGGCAGAGAGCCCAGCCCTGCCCATGCCCGGCGCTGCCTGCACCCAGCCCTGCCTGCACCCAGCCCTGCCTGCACCCGGCCAAAGAGCCCAGCCCCGGGGCCAGGCACGACATTTTCAAACTGCTCAGCCCGCTTCCCCTTCCCTCCCCCTCGCTGCAGTAAATCCTTTATTTCATTAGGTGCCTCCGCGAGAGGGAAAGGGCGAAGCACGTGGGGAGCCGCTTCCTGCGCTAGCGTGCGCCGGGCGGTGAACAAAGAAGCTGCCGGCAGCGACAAGCAGATGGCGGTCCCCGCGCCCGGCCCGCGCCGCCGCAGGACAATGGGGTCGGACTGCGGGGTGGTCCCGGCACCGTAACGACAGCTCCCAGTGCATGGGTGCCATGTCCAAAGGTGTGTGGGGTGTCAGGATGGCGCCCGGGTGCTGCCACCCATCCTCCTCCTCCCCCCGCCAGCGCCCGCGGCAAACTTTAATGAGAGGCTCGGCGAGGGCTCCTGTGACTGCGCAGCAGCCCAGGACTTTGTATCCCTTAAAATAAACAGACTTGAGGACACTTGGGCATCCAAGCAGACCGTGGGGGCCGGCCGGGGCTGCCGCCATGTGTCCCCAGCTGCCCCGGGCGACAGTGCTCGCTGCCCAGCCTCACGCCTGCGCCAAGGCTGCTCCTGGCCCCGTGAGCCCCTAAATTAAAAGGTCCCCTCTTGAGCCCCCTGCTCAGCGGAGCTCCCTCCCCCTCCTTTCCCTTGCGCTGATCCACTTATTCGTCTGAGCAATGACCAGAACTGACCTAATCCCCGGGGTGGTGTTTAAGTGCCGGGTGCTCCGGCCCAGCGGCAGGCGTCACCCTCCCCAGCACAGGGCTGGCTCCAGGGAGAGCCCCTTGCTCCTGGCTGGGGCTGAGCGCTGGCTCTGGAGTGTGGGGCTCTGGGGGAACTCAGCAGCCAGCACTACCCTGCGGCACCCTCCGAGCCACCCCCCAGGACCGGCTCTGGTCTCCTGCCCCTGTGCCGTGGACAGTGGGGCTCCAGCGGGCAGCTGCAGCCTGAATCATGGCAGCAGGGCATTTGCTGCTGGCTCAGCCCAGCCCAGAGGGGCAGGATACCAGCGGCATTGCCACCTCCTGCCCCTACACCCCTCCTTGTCCCAAAGCACTGGGGTCTGGGGCTCTCAGGCTCCTGTGGGTTTTGCTCTCCAACTTGCGGGAGATGCAGCCCGGCTTGCCTGGATCAGCTCCTACACCAGCGTGTGCTCCTCGGGGCTCTCTGCCCCAGCCAGGCTGCTGCACCTCTGCCCCACACACACTTTGCCAGGGTGCGCATCCAGACCCACCCCCGGCACTCTCTGCCCTCAGCGTGGGCGCAGGAGCGGTGCCGGCTTCGCCATGGCCCCGTGCAGCAGCGGGCAGGTGGCTGGGGGCATGGAGGCCTCCCTGCCTGTGGGATGGCGGCCGTCCCTCCCCCTGCTCCGCTCTGCGCGCCAGGCGAGACGGGGCTCCCAGAGGGAGGCTCCAGCCTCATCCAGCGATGCCTCTCGGAAGGATTAAGGAGAATTATTCCCGTGCGCCGAGGCACGAGCCGCACGCCAGGCCCCACCGTCAGCCCGGGCACAGCCGCAGCAACAGCGCCGCGGGGCCAATCAGCGCCCGGCCCCCAGGCCAATGGCAGGGACCTCCTGCCAGCTCCCGGGGCCACAGGCAGCCCCCGGCACGGCTGCCTGCACAGAGTGGCGGCTGGAGGCCCTCCACGCCGCGAAAACCCCGCCAGGCAAGGGGCAACAAGAGAAGCATCACTTGGGAGAAGACAGTTCAGGTGCCCTGAGCATCCCCAACTGCCCCGGACATCCCCAACCTGCCTGCGCATCCCTGCTTTGCTCTGAGCATCCTCAATCTGCCCTGGGCATTCCTGCATCACTCTGGGCATCCTCAACCTGCCCTGGGCATCCCTGCATTGCTCTGCGCACGTTCGACCTGCCCTGAGCATCCCCAGCCTCTCCCATTACATGCCCAGCCTGCCCCGAGCATCCCTGCATTGCTCTGAGCACCTTCAACCTTCTCTGAACATCCCAAAACTGCCTTAAGCACCACCACTCCTCCCTGGATATCCCGCTCTGACCTTGTCCACCCACCTCCAGCTTCCCCGTGGCCACCAGCCCTGCCCCTGGTCCCTGCAGATCCTGTCCCAGTTGGCAGTGCCAGTCCTACACTGGCTGCTCACAGTGGGCAGGATTCTGGATCCCCGATTTCTCAATGTCTCGGTATTTCTTTTGTGTTGCACAAAACACACACAGTAGCTGCAAATCAGATTTCTACCCGACTCCGCTGCATTTACGAACCTTGGGTTTGCTACAGCCAAAAAATATTGAAAGCAAAGAGGAAGATGTCTCCAGGAACCTGTTCAGGTGGAATAAGAAAATGAAATGGGAATCTAACATAAGGGACCAGCACCTGCTAAAAGAACAATTTAGTTTAAACCAAAGCTGAACGTAAGTAAATAACGAGGTCTTTAAACACACTAGCTACAGATAATTTTCTTATTTATATATTTTTGCAGGTTATGCTCTCCCAGAAGCTCCGCATATAAAGTGGTGGATTAATCTCAGCCTTGCAAGCAGAGAAACAGCCACAAATGCAGATTGCTGAGGTCCTTGGGTCCGAACGGGAATGGCCTCAGCCAGCTTAAAAACGCGGATGTGCTCGGGAGGGAGCGCTGCGCTCTCCTGGTTGGCGCGGATGGGACGGTGCCAGGGACGGTGCCGGTGCCCAGTGCTGCTCCCCAGACAGCTTCACTGGGATATCTCCAACCCCTGGCCAGCCCCGAGCAGTGCCCAGGGCACCCCGCAGTGAAGCAGGACCTGGGGGAGACACAGCAGGACCCCTCCCACCTCGGATGCCACGACCTGGTTTATGCTCCTGCTCTGCCGACAGCAGCTGTGGCAGCACACGGAGCAGCGGCGGGGCTGTGTTGGTCCTGCTCCCAGAGAATCACCGTTTTGGTAAAACCCACCAAACTTCTGAGCTTGGAGAGGTTTTCTGCAGACTGCCAGCGAGTGCCCAAAACACACGTAACGAGCAGGGCTCCGGCAGCAGCAGGCGAGCAAGGCCAGGCTGCGCAGCCATGAATATATTCATTATCAACCAGCACGAGCCTGGTGAGCTCCCCGCTCGCGGCTGGAGCTTGGCTGCACGAGGAGCCCCTCTAATGAGGATAATTGGGAGCCCCCCTGCTCCACCCCCGTGCCCTAATTGAAGCAGATGGAACTGTAAAAACAATGTCACTTCTAACCGGTTTGATCTTTGGGTTGGAAAACGGAATATTTCGTTCTCCTGTTTTAATCCCCTGGAGCCGGGGCTCCGCACGCTGGAGGTGGAGGAGACCCTGGCACTGCGTGGGGGATGCTGGTGAGGCTGGAGAGCCCAATGGAAGCTGGCCAGCCCCAAGGTCCCTGGAGCACTGCCCTCCTCAGCCCCATCACAGAGGCCAGGATGTGGCTGGGCAAGCGGCGAGGCCATCGAGGAGGCCATGGGAAGCCACCTCGTGCCTCTGCTGTGGCCTCGGCCTCTCCTCGGCAGCGCCGAGCCCAGGAGAGTGAGAAGCAAAATGGCTTCTTGGGCTGCGATGCTGGGGGAGGAGGGGATCAGTCACTTATTAAATGAATTAATCAGGGCTCAGCGTTTTCATTTTGAAGAGGCTGCTGGATTATCCTTGATTTCTGTGGCGCTGGATTTGCGGAGATCAGGAGGGGAAGGGGCGATTTCCAACACCTGCTCCCCAGGAGATTTTACGGCGGGGAAGTGGTTGGGTTTAACGTCTCTGTCGGCGAAGGCCACCGCACCGCTCTCCAAAGGCAGAGTTAAAGATGAATGGGGCAAATTGTTCCTCCTCCTGTCACATCTCCAGAGCGGAGACAAAACCTCTTTTGACTCAGAAAACAATGAGCTTATATAAGAGCCAGCGGCCCACGGAAACCTCGCCGCAGCCCCGCACCGCGCGGCGGGCCAGGGGCCACCCGGTCCTGCCCGTGCCCCACTGTGGCGCAAGCCCCCAGCCACCACCGGGGCAGCTGGGCTTGGCCACCGCCTGCCCGGCCTCGGGCGCTACAGCCAGCCCCGGGGCCTGCCTTGGTCCCTCGTGGACCACCATGGAGCCACCAGCCGTGGCCCTGCCTGCCCATGGCCGGCAGGGTGATGGTTGAGGTTGGTGTTGCCGGTTGACTCCCCATCACTACCGGGAGGGGATTGCCCCGTTTCCACCCCGCCGTGGCACCAGTGCTGGCTGGAGCTGTACACCCAGCCCGAGAGCGGCTGTCGGGAGGGCGCAGAGCATCCCACCGCCGCCTGCCTGGAACAACAGCCAGGAAGATGAAAAGTGCCATAAATTATTCACTCACAAAAGAGACGAGAAGGGGGAAGAAGGGGAGGAGGAAAGCCTGCAAGGAAGGGATACTTAATACAAATTAGAGAGACCGAGTGGGAGCGGGGGCCCCGTGGGGGGCCATGGCTGGGCAGCAGTGCCGCATTCATTAGGGCAAGCGAGCAGGACCCTGGGGCTCTCGCACCCACGACTGGGCGGTGAGCGGCAGGAGAGGCCCTGGCCATGCACTGGCTGCCATGGCCACCCCAGTTCCACACCGCTCACACGGCCGGAGCCCAAAGCCTATTTTCTCCAGGTCCTGCCCGGCTCATTGCCTCCAAGATGCATAAGAAAGAAAAAAGAAATGTCGCTGGGGGCCAGGGAGCAGTGGGGCTGGCCGGTGTCCAGTTAAGGCACTCTATTTCCTGTCTTCCTTCGTTAATGCAAACCTCGTTATGTCCCAGACAAAGTGTCCACCCTCTGCCCTCCCTCCCTGGGTCCCTGCCTTCGACCAGAGCCCTCGACGAGCCAGACATCTGGCACGGCTGGACACAATGCGCGTCCGCAGGCGAGCCCGGCCGGACAAGGCAGCGCTGTGCGGCCAGCTCCCCCTCCTTCGGCATGAAAGGTGCCCCCCGGTGCCGTCTCCCCCCGGCTCCACTGCCCAGCCTGTGGGAGCAGCTCCCTCTGTCACCGGGACCTCACCGCTCTGGCCCCATGACGGACATTTTCCCGTGCACTGAAGCTCGGCAGCTCCCGCTGCAGAAAGCAGCCTTGCCACAAATGTGCTCTGTCTCTCGGTTTTCCCTTCTCCTGATCCCTGTCCCTCCTGCGGCTGCTCCTCCAGCCACCTCGCTGCTTGAGGGATGCCCGCGGGGAAGGAGGTGGTGCAGACTAAGCCTCTCCTTGTGCCACTGCCGCTGGCAGCCACCCGGATCCTGCCGCAGGGAGGGGACATGCTGTGGCCCTGCGCTGCCCGGGCACTGCCTCTCCCCATGCCAAACGGGTTTGGTGGCTTTGGGCAGGGTTGACGCCAAGCCAGTGCCTCCAGCACAGACCTGTCACCAGAGAGACCCTGCTGCTCACCCCCAGTCCTTCCGTCAGGACAGAGCAGGGACCGTCCCCAAGCCACCGGGCTCTGCACACCTCCCAGGCAAGGGACACACTGCGGGGCTCACCCTGCTGTCCCTGATCACCCCTTAGGCTGGGGGTGCTCAGATTTGCGGATTCTGCTCCAGACCAGGGAATAGCCCCCCTCCAAAACACAAGCAGGATGAACCGATCGACTTGGCAGAGCCCACATCAGCCAGGAGGGAGCCCTGAGTCAAGTTCAGCACAAGGGGCTGGTGAAGCCACCATGGCCCCGCAGCGCCCGTGCTGCACTTCTCAGCCTTGCAGCAGGAAAGGGCAGCTCTTCAAAAGAAGCCGAAAGGAGGGTGTTTATCACTGGCGAGGGCCTTTGCTCGGGAGGAGCAGACGTGCCCCTGAAAGAGGTCACAGGGAACGGAGCCACCAGCCGAGACCGCTCAGGCAGGGCAGGGACGTGCTCGCTGACTTCTGCTGCGGGGACAGCGTGGTGTGGGGACACCCGAGGGAGAGGGGAAATATATGCCTAAGCAAAATAAGATAAGGTCACGTCTAACTGCTGTAAGGCCTGAATGCTGGTCCTAGTCTTGTTTAAGCTTTGAGCTACGGCTTCTGGGAGGGTGAAATCCAACGCTGGTGCAGGAAGCCCTGAAAACAGTG